>NC_051193.1:7937500-8300000 GCF_015220075.1 Falco rusticolus
AACAAACACTGAACAAGGTAGAAGGCAGCAAGCAGTCAGTTTATGGCAGTTTATTCCAGATTTGGGGCAGTGTTTCAGCACATTCCTCATTTGATTGGCTTATCCGACTCTATTACATTTTCAAAAATTGTGATATATACTGCCAGGAAATACACTACTCATTGATGGGACTGAACTCCCAAGCATACTCTTCAAGCTGCAGAATTATCTACTTTATTGTATTCTTCCTCTTCAGCTTGAGGAAATTATAAAAAGGAAAAGAGCAAAATTATAAGCTGAAGGCATTCATTTTCCCCCAGAACTCTTCTTTCTCTAGCTGTTCAATCTTCCAAAGGTTTTAATTTCGTAAACTGAGGTGCTGATCCAACAACTTGTCTTTCAGGGATCATTATTAAATATCAAGGAATAATTTAATTTTCCCTCCACACAGTTTTATTTTTTCTTGTGACCATTTGAGACATAATCTTTCATGTGTATGCAAGTCATAGCTGGAGCGGGGGAGAAAAATGTCAAAGTGGACCTGAACCTTTCCCAGCTGTTTTCTGGGTGGTCTTTGTTTGAGTGGCAATTATCAAGCACAGAGAGCACCAGGAAGGCTGATATCCATTACAGAGCAATGCAGAAGTCCTCAAGAAATTACGACAACAACTGCAAAGAGCAAGGCTCGTCCTGGCCAGGGCTGTGTGTTACCCCTGCAGAAGAGTGTGGGTTAGGCTAGGGGACCAAGAAGGTCTGCATAAACCTTTGAAGCTCCCTCCACCTTACAGCTGTCCACTGTGAGACTTTATCTAATCAGCAGCCTTAGGAAGTGCCTCCCTCTCCGCACTGCTGTTGTGCATTTGTTAACTGATGCCTTTTGCTCCAGGGATGGTGGATTTCAGGATTGGTTTTGGCACTGCATCTCCTTTTTGGGGAAGTGCATAACCAGCTATTTCAGTATGGGTCATGCTTGCAGTATGTGAAGCACGAGCTTTTTTGTTTGTTTGCTTGTTTAAAGAAGATGGAGTTAAGTGCATGCTTAAGTGATTTCCTGGTGGAGGATCCAAATTAGAACTTTGTGATGATAATTAAGGGGCCATTAAGGAGGGGGGGGAGGAAGTTTAGCCCATATTCAATAGCAGCCTAGCAGCCCAAAGAAAAATGTGAGTGCCCCTCTTACTATTAATATATTCCAGTGCATTCCCGTGGTCATGCTTTCATTGGGAAATAGCACTTCACAGAGAGGCCTCAATACGTGTACCTGTAAAATCTCTTGTGTGTTTGATGTTGGCACTTCTCTGAAGATGTATTTTTCCAACACAAGCCTGAGTCAGTAACAGACAGCTCAGAGGAAAGGCTGGGCTCCAGGAACAAACACAGCTTTCGTCTTCTCTCTTTGAGGGCTTTGGATCGCAAAAAGAAGCGTAACCTGGCTGTTCAGTGTGTTTCTGTTCTGTGTTCAAAAGTCTGATGTGGAGGAGACCAAGAGCTGGTAATCGGTATTGAGTTAATTCCTGCCTTCATCGTTGCTGCCTTGCAAACTTCAAAGCAGAAAAGCTACTCTCTTTACACCTACAAGCATAATTTCCAGAGCTGAAGCAGGGTAATTTTCACATGCAAATTCAAGAGGCGAGCCTGCCTTATCTGAGCGGGTGGACTTGCTATTTAACGGGACAACAGCACCTCTCCTTTTCTTCCCAGAAGGGGAGCAAGGCAGCAGAAATAAAAGGTTTTCTTTTGCTGTTGTTTTAGAGGAAAAGATGTGTACCTTTAGAAAAGGGGGACATGCCACCTTGTGCTTTGTTTTTATGCTTTGAATTGTGTTGAATGCTGGAAAAAATAGAATTCAGTTTACCGTCTAGAGCTTTATATTACATTTTTCATAAGCTGTTGGAAGCATAATGCAGAAATCAAAGACTTGGCAAAGGAACAGGTCAGCTTTACAATCCCTCTTCTTCTCAGGCATTTGAAATATACAGATTTGTGGACATTAATCCTAACATTATTAATGTAGTGGGAAAACAGGGAGCAAATTTATAGTATTTACAGTTCTCACTGTTGGTTTTTTCATATTCTCTTTGGGACAGTAATTTCTCCCATTTATTATTTCAAAAGCCGCCTTCTTGGTCTTGAATATTGGTGGGTATTTTCATTGACTGTAACAGTGAAATTATTGGGAAGGAAAGTTATTCAAAGCAGAGAAGAGTGAGTGCCAGGGGACCAGGCAGGATAACTGCGGGTCTGATTTAGGCACTGATTTAGGTCACTTTGCAAGCTTAGGTACTCCTGCTAAGTCATCTCAGAAACGACCTGAGGGTTTGAGTTGCTCAGCTTCTGAAAACTGCTGTAGCTTGGGTTGGTTTTCTGTTTAGTTTTTTTGGGTTTTTTTTCCCCAGCAGTTCCACAAAGAGGGTGTTGAACCCTGGCTGTCATGCCTCCTTTGCTTGGTGACCATATTTGATTCTGTTTCTAGCTGGGCTGTCTGTCGGTGGCACATCAGTGAAGCGGGCACATCTAGCAGGTTTGCAAGCGTGGCCCCAGGCGTCCGCTGACCCTCAGGCATAAGCCTTCATGCAGGATGCTGTGTATAAACATAAAAATAGCTAAAGCTCATAAATACTTGGAAAGTTGCATTTTCACAGCAGAGCCTCTCTGCATTAGTTCCCTGTGTGGGCTGTCAGGGGCACGTGCAGCTTTTTGACATGCTCAGAAAAAAGCCTGATCCCGATGCAGAGTGGTTTTGGGCAGTCCTTATCGCTGGATTGACTATTCCTGAGGCTTGCCCTCCTTGAACAGCATGCAGGGACCGTGTTGCTGTTCCCTGATCCAGGCACACAGGCCAGTGTGGGCTGGCTGTCATCTCCCTGCACCCCACCATGTCTCTGGGAGGGAAATGACTGATGACCTCTGCAGAAACTGAGGACTTCATTGTTAATTGCTATGGACTCTAAGTCTGATTAAAATCAGCCTTTATTAAATTAAATAAGCTCCATCTGTTAATAGTGTGTGCCCTTCCACTGGAGATAAAGCAAGTCAAAGGAAGTATCTTTCAGATTATATTCTTGTTTCAGTTAAGGTACAGAATAGAGAAGTGGCTCAGTCCTTGAAGTCCAAGCCAGATCACCCCGAGTCTCTGGTCTCTAATGAATCAAACCCAAACCCAAGCTCCAGCGGCAGTGTGAATGGGAATAAAAATCCAGATTCAATGGAATGAATCTCAATGGTTTGGGCCCTGCACTTCAGTGTTGATGATAAATTTGAGCCAGGAACTGGCCTGAAATCATACTATATGGGGTGAAATAGACTTACAGTTCCATTCTCATTCTTCTTTTAAAGAATTTAATGTGTTGGATGACATTTCTCCTGGGGTTTCCAAGTACTTTGGTTGGGAATCATAGTGGGAAGACAGATGTAATTTGGCTGGACACTTTACTCTCTTGGTTTTGTTCTGCTTTTTCATGTCCCTCAGATCCCAAAGTCAATGAAGTACAGGGACTTGCCATTTGTGTTTGCATATACGCATCTGCCTTCCCGCTTGGAGCTTTCAACTCACCCTTTGATATGCAAGCAAAATGACACAGAACTGAGGGCTGAGTATGGAGGAACTTCTAGTAAAAGAAACCCTAAGGAGGGGAATTTGGCAGAATTACAATAGAGCTGATAAGATTATGGTGCCTGTGCCAAATCCCCTTCCCTTCCTGAAACGGCCTCTTGGGGTATTTGGGTGCTGGGTCTGAAAGTTGTTGCTTGTCACCATTTACAAATGGGCCCAGATGACTTGCTGATCTGGCTGCAGGGCTGCTGGGCAGCTTTCCATAGACTTGATATGCTAAAACACCTTTGAATGGATAAAAGAGAGCTCTGGAGAGGAAGAGGTATCTCCAGGTCAGTGATGCTGTCGCATATATTCTGTCACCTTGCTTTTTGTGGCAGTGGGCAAGCAATGTGGAAACCGTAATGCCTGGATAAGGAAGGCAATGCAACATCCATCAAAGCACCGTATGGTACCTGAGGCGGTCCATGGTCATGAGGGATGCTGTGGCCTTTGGTGGACCTGTGTGGAGGAACTAGTCTGAGGAACCAGAAGGCATCTGACTCCCACATGAGAAACCGTGAG
This sequence comes from Falco rusticolus, assembly GCF_015220075.1. Classification (NCBI taxonomy): domain Eukaryota; kingdom Metazoa; phylum Chordata; class Aves; order Falconiformes; family Falconidae; genus Falco; species Falco rusticolus. The sequence continues at coordinate 7,941,597 of NC_051193.1, forward strand.
CAGATGCCATGTGCTTAGGTACTACGTGAGAGGGAAGTGCATCTTACCTGCCGTAAGGACAGGGCATTCCCTGCAATCATGCACCAACATCTATCTTACCACAGTTTTCAGGGATCTGGTTTGTTTTGTTTTTTTTTTTTCCTCTTTAAAAGCATTCATGCTTTTGTTTTTCATGGAGATCAACTTGGCTCTGTCCTTGTGCTTCAAATCCAGCTCACCTCTGGAAGTTGGAGAATCACAGGAAGTCTATTTAATCAAGTTCCCATTTGAAAAATCTTGCTTCCACTGGAATCAGTGATAAAACTCCCACTGATTTCATGCAGGCTGAGGTTTTTTCCCAAAGCCACCAGACAGTGTGGGTGAGTCTCTTTGATTTGTTGATTGAAAGTTGGGGCTTTATAAAGGTCCTTCCAATATTTAGTTATGTTGAAAATACCACAAGGACATTCTTTTATGGAATATGTTACACTGTGTTCCTTGACCTTGGTCATGTGAGCAAAAATGAATTTTTACATGTAATTAGCAGAGATAAACATAAAATAATATTTTGAGGAGATTTATTTTAGGATTGAGAAGAAAATGGAAAAGAGGACAGCAACTTTTCTTATGGTGACCTAAAGAGCATGTAACAAAGACCAAAGGATGTAATCAGGAGAAAGGTGAACTTAGGCTGAACTTTTCACTGGATACTGGAATATTGTCCCAAAGGATGTGGTGGATGTCTCACGTCTGAGTCACTTATAATGCTAGACTGAACTTCTGTTCACTAAAAACTGTACAGCAGCAAACAGGAATTTTGCCCTTTCTCCAAGGAATGGATTCGGTAGCCTCACTGGTCTTTTTCCTGCTCGTTTCTGTGATAGTGTCTGGCCTGTTTTGACAATTCCCTTATCAGAGAACAGCCCTGTCCTGCCTGTCAGGTCTTCCAAATCAGCAAGACTTGGAGAGATATGACTATATTATTAATTCATGCCCCGTTTTATATCAAACCTTTCTACCATTTATATGGAAAAAATTCTCTGGCTAAAGTCAGACTTCTAAAGCCAAGCAAACTTCTTTGGCAGTGAATTTAGGATGAAAACTCATTGCTTTTAACAGAGATTAGCGTACTGAAGACGACCTGTGGCCTTGGAAGATGCACACCTCATAAATCAAGGCTAACAGTAGTGTTTAAAAGCTTGGACAGAGCACTCACTGGCTGATCAGAGATGAAACTGCAAGTGCAGTATCCAGTAACCAAAAAAGCCGAGTGTCAGAAGTAAGCAATGTGTTCATACAGTTTGGAAACTGCAAACTACGGGAAAACAAGGGAGGAATCTTCCCCCATCACAGTTTAGGAACAGCCAAAATATAGGCTCATCCTTATGCTAGATAACTGCTGCTTTGTGTCCACAGAGTAAAGAGGACCTTCAGCTAAATGGGCTGTGGGCTTGACCAGCTTTAACGTAGGGAATCCGAGGAAAAATTAGACAAGAAAGGAAATGCCCTCAAAATGAGAGGAGAGGACTTGGGATGTTCATTGTCAGATCAAGTCAGCCTAAAATCTGCCCGACCAGCAAAGAAATCATGTCAAGTTATTTTGAAGGGACTTGATCCCAGCGTGCCATTATCCTGACAATACTGATAAATCATACTGACTCCTGTGGCTATTGGGTACCTGCCTTCTAATAGTTGTCTGTTGTACTGGGTAGCAATGTAACTTCATCACTGTTACAGGGCCTTCAAAATTAAGGGATTTTTAACTGAGTGATTAGTGAGTATCATCTAACTCCACTGGGTGCTCCAAAAATCTCAACTGATGCACAAATACTTCTTTCAATTGCTGTCTTGGTTGTCATGCCTATGTTCTGCCTCAGTGAGTTCAGAGCTTCAACTGTGTGTACAATGTCATGCCTGAGATGTCCCCCTCTATTTTAATTTTCCCTCAGCCCCACCGAGGTGTTGCTGAAAGAGATAAGTCATCAGTTTCCCATACCTGTAAGGGAAGACTTGGGTGTTGGCAGACCAATACAGGCGAAGAAACCGGAAGCAGTGAGGTCTGGGGACAAAAAAGGAACCAGTTCTAGTTCTCTTTGAGCAAGGAGCGAGGCTTGACCACCAGTTGGCCTTGGATAGATTGGCAAACTATACGTCTGAGGAGTCCGAGAAAGGTAATTTATCCCAGCGGGGCTTTTTGGATATTTGCTTGCAATTACATTTGTTTTAGCGAAGTGAACAGAATTTGCTCTTCAGATTTTCATTTCCATGCCCAGAGTTTAGAGTTGCAGGTACCACCTGTTAACACTATGCAAACAAAATATAATTGACTCCCGCAGGAATCCCTCTGAAAGGCAGCACCTTGGGATTAAAGTTGCAGAGCCATCTATCTAAAATGATGTGGCAGATTTAATTAACGTGTCTAAAAATACACAGGCTGCAATCAAGCCTTTGCTTCTGCCCGTGTCTGTTCCCTGAAGGGGAATGCACATAATTTTCAAAATCTTGGGTTCTGTCAGCCACCTGTGAGTTGAATTTATTGATGCATGAGATTATCATAAAATTAATTTGGACACTGCTGAATTATGAGGTTGAAAACAGGTTGAGAAGTAGTTTCTCACCCAGTTTAAGCAATATGCTGTCAATAATGTTCTTTCAAGCCCATATGTAGAGCATTACTAGACAGCTACAGTTACAAACTGTAAATGCATGGAGATTGGATGCATATAGCCCCTCGTGGCAGAGAAAGATCTCCATAGCGTGGTACCAGGAATGATTTGGAATGACTTGAATCTGAGCAGCAGATAACTACAGACATCAAATACATTTCACTACTTGCCACTCAGGAGACAGATCTTTGCTACAGAGTCAGAAAATGGCATAGCAGCGAAACAGCCGAGGAGCCTTCAGTCAAGATGTCTATCTGTCTATCCATCACTTGGAGTTTCAGGCTTTGTATCCACTTTTTAATTAAAAGAACTTGTTTTTGTTAAAGCAGTAGCGGGCAGTGATGAAATGCAGTTTGCTAAGACTGCAGTAAAGATGTTAAGGGAAAAGAACAAATAGCATTTCTTATAGTGCTAACATGGTCTGCATCGAAGTTGCTCCCAGTGAGGCACCTTGTGCTGGCAGGTTTAGGCATTGCTTTTTGTCAGTTGTTCACAAAGGTCCTCTAAGGTTTTAGGGTGCAAATGAGGGCCTGAAGTCAGGTGCCCACGGTCTAGCTGAATGAAGCCATGTCAATGGCTTCACTCACAAGCCCAGATGGGACGTTTCAGGTCAGGTTCGTCTCTGGTAGAGATCCAGTGAGTTCAGTGAAACTCTCCGAGAGCATTGACCTAACTAACCTAACCAGCAGTAACATTCCTTGGAACAGAAATAATACTCTCAATCCAGAAATTTCAGACCCTGTAGAAGCATGTGTGTGGGAACGGAGCGGGGAAACAGTGCAAATAACTCTGGGCACTGACATCCTTGGTCAAATTTTAAAAATCACCCGTCTTGCTGCACACGCGGTGCCACGTGACAGGAGCCAGCTCTGCTGAGAAGGGGCTTAAGGGAATTCAGGGTTGGGATCTTGTAACAGACTCTTGGCAGAGCCAAGTAGATACTGCCTGTTATGCTTAATCCATGTTTCAAAGTTATTTTACAATCCAGAGATTGATAAAACTGCTTTTGAGAAGCTGAAAATCGGGCATCTGCTGGATTCCAGTGCCCGTGACTCTTGGAAGAAGGGCTGTAGTGCATAGACCTTATTTCAGCCTGGTTGTGATGGCTGCCTCACCTGCCTGCTGATTATCTGCCTTCGTTAGCACAGCAGATGGCTGTCAAGTGCCCTGGTAACTGAAGTGGCCTCCCCAGCCATGTTTATAACTACACTTCAGGGACTAGATGTAGGTGCCAAGGTGACTGTTCCAGTTTTAAAGCCCAGTAAGATAAGATGATTGAGAAAGCTTTAAATAAAAGCTAACCTGTGGAAATCCCTTGACAAATCATCCGTTTGTGAACTTTTACTTCCTCTTAGATTGCCTTAATCTCCTCCATCAGATAGGCTAAAGAAAATCCAAGGGTACAAGAGAACTATTTTAATTTAGACCCCCAACCTCACCCATGTTAACAGCCGGGGCTGTTTGCAAAGGCCTTTTGCATGTGGGATAGCATGTGTCCGAGGGCTGAAGCCTAGGGTTCCTTCAGAACAGAGTAAAAACAGAAAATAAAAATGAGAAACTGTAAAATATTCCCTTCTGATAAATAAAGGGAGGAGCAGAGAACTGTTGTGCAATGCAAAATGCAAATTCATGTCTCTACCATCGGATTTCTTTGCCGTCAGCAAAGACCTATGCTAAACTTTAAGAGTACGTTTATGTCTGCACTGTTTTTAGCAATTGTTTTGCTTTGTATTTCTGATCCCAGCAGGGCTGCGGGGGTAGGTGTGCCTGCAGGTATGTGTGAACTAATCTCACGCAGCCTGGTGGGCTGCTCACACGCCCTGTTGCCAGATCAGGGCTGTACAGTTGCTGTTGGGAGGTTTAATGACTTTGCACAATGTTAAATTGCGCATCCTCTTGGAGAGAGGGTTCTGGCTCTTTTTCAAGATCTATAAATACTCGGGAAGTTGGCCCGACTTCTCGTTGCGGGCTGTGGGCACGGTGCAGGCTGGGTGTGGGTACTGGTGTGCTCTGCAGGGAGCTCCGTGTCTGGTACAGGGCACGCAGGCAGCCACGCTCCTGTTCTGTGGAGATGGTGGGAGACACCGCAAAGCGATACAGGCAGTTCCCCCATGCGGGATGGTTTTATGTACTTTTCCACATTTCAAATACCTTACAAAAATGTCAGGAGGCCATTAAATAGCTCATCTGACCCCCCGTGGGTGTCCTTCCCTCAGGTGGGGAGGACAATGTCCAGACCTGGGTCAGATGTAAGCAAGCTGAGTCTTTTGGAGAAGGACTGGAGACGTGAAGATGAGGAAAATGTCCAGGATTGTGACTAGCAGGGAGAGCTGTGAGACATAACAGGCCGTGTGCCACCGAACCTGCCTGGGAGCGCACCGAGAAACACGGGGGACTGTGAAGCTCTGCAGAGCGATGTGATATGACAGAAGTGGTCCTTGTAAGGTGGGATGCACCTACTGCACTTGTGAGAGACAGAAGTGATTACTTCAGCCTCCAGGAAATGCACCTTATTAATTTATTTTTATTTTTTATTATTACTAAATGTTATTAGTTTATTTTACTGCTTTTTACCCACAAGCAGGGTACTAAGGGCAAGCATGCAGCTGATGGCTGGTTACTGGCTGGGTGGGCATCTGTCGGGTGTGGGTCTGTCCGCAGTGACAGGAGGCACTAGGAAGCACACCAGGGCTACCCACCAGCTCCAATAAATAAGTTCTCAAAATTGTTTTTATAGCAGACACTGAATAAGTCTTTTAGACTCCAAAGTAAATGCTGCTTCTGGAACTTCTCAGTGGATTTTTATTAAAGCTGGCTGAGGCTGGAGGAAACAGCTCCTCTGACGTCAGAGGCTTTATATCGGGGTGTTTCGATTTTTATATTGTGCTCCTCTGGGCATTTAAGGCATTTCCGCTACACAGCAGATCCACCTGGAACTGTTTCATTCCTTTCTGCTCTGATTTAAAGCAGATAAAAGTTCTTGCCTGCTGCCAATTATTAGAACGTGTTTCAGTCTAATTTTGGGTATCATTTGGAGTTTATGTCAGTGGATCTTTAGTTCTTTGGAGCGTGAACCTTGAGCAGACCACGTTTCTCATAAATAAGAGAGCAAAGATGCTGAGCCTAGTCTGTTGCTGGAGATAGACGATCATGCTCCCTCTCCCAGTATGCTGTAAAACGCGTGGTGTTGCATCTGCTGGCTCCCGGCCAGGTGTTTGAGTCTGTTTAGCTGTGGCTAGACTTGTTGCGTGTGTTCTTCATTCATCACAAGCCATGTCTGAACTTGGCAAGTGCTGCCTAGGCCATGGGCAGTGGCTCTGCCAGGTGAGCCGTTAGCGGCTGGTCTCGGCTGGAAGTCTTCTTCCTGCCGGTCTTGAACGCGATTCAACCGTGCTGAACAGCAAACCACAGCTACGCTCACGTGCATGCAGTAGTGGAAACAGTTTGACACGCAAATCAGAAATGTCACTTCATTTAGCCAACGACTCTTGGCTGAGAAAGACCTGGACTTGTGCTCGGACCTGCAAGAGAGCAGATGGCTAATGTGGTCATCAGGCATTGCACCGTAATCCCACATCAAAACTTGGCTTTCCACAGAGGTCTGTGAACAGGAGTGAAATGTAGAATGTTAAATACAAAGCAAAGCAGAACCATTCCATTATAACCTGCAGTGATGGGAATTCAGTGCTGCTTTTAAGCAGCAGGGTTCTTAACTCCAGGCTTTTTCTATCTGGTTTTATTTCCCAAACCCCGCATTATCTTGTTAGGAGAGACATTATTTCCCTCTGGTAATTCCTCTTCCCTTCCTCAACTCTCCCGCATTTTTTAAACTCACAGTGGGGAGATTAAAATTTATAGTTGTTGGAGCTCTGTCTGTCTTTATTTCCCCCCTTTCCTAATTCTTCGACTCATCATGTTAAAACAGCACTAATTAAATCTGTTCTCACTTAAAATGCAGTCCTGCCTTCAGTAGGCAAAATTACATCTGGACTTTTCCTGAATCGGTCCAACCTTGGCTGTATTTCAACAGAAACCAGTGGCACTACACTGGGGTAAGATCGGTGTCGATAGATCAGAGTCAGGCCTCTGGTTATCTGAGTTATACGCAGCCAGTACGCTACTATCTGTCAGAGTTTGTTAGCTCACATGCGAGGTTATGTGAGCACAAGTACATTGCTCGTCTGGGTCAACTCAGGCTCTACACCCGATCAGCCAGCTAGGAGGGGGAATTGCAAGGAGCCGGTCAGATCATCTGCCCTGCTTTGCTGTTTGGAGAGGGTTTGTTAGCCTGGGGGTAGTGTCCACCCCCCCATGCCTGTGTGCTGCACCCAGACGAGAAGGTCTGAGGACAGACGCTGTCAGAGCTGGCGACCGGGGTCCCTGCCTTATTGCCTTTTGCTGTCAGGTTTATCCCAACCTTTCGAAACTTAGATAATGACAAATTGCTGGTAGATTCCTGAGCAAGCCTTTGGCCGGTGAGTATTAGGAGAGTGGGGAGCACTGGTTGGATCAAGTCTGTAGTGTGGACATCTCCTTGGAGGTCATACCCCAGCCAACTGAATTCAACACGTGCTCCAGCTGGCTGTGGCACTTTTTCTCATGAGCTGTCCTGGACTCCTGTGTTTCTGTTCTGTACACAGCTGTCTTTCAGAAGTGGCTGGATTTAATGGCATGGGAATTTTCTTCTCCTGCCAGAGGTTTTGGTACCAGTCTTCACATTCCTTTCCAAAAGAAGCGCCAGACGCTCTGCAAAGTCCACATGAGACCTTGCTGTTTGCAGCCAACCCGTGATATAGCAGCAATCTCAAATGCTGAGATAGATACGTAGTTAGTAAATAGCTTTGAGAATTCTTTGAAATAATAGATACATATACTGTATAAATGTAAGAGATCTTATTATTTTTATTGCTAGGACTGTGCTGTGCGACACTGCTGGGGAAAGATCACATACTGCTGTTCTATTTCTCTTGGGATACAATAAGATACTTGCTTAGACCTAAGAAAACCTGCTGCTGTGCCTGCCTCTGATTCATGCTGCATAGTTAAATGCCATGGGAAAGCACTTGTAATACAAACACTTTTGTTTATAGGCAGACATTTCATTATCATATTACAGAATTCTCAGGACCAGCTGTCACGTGAGATTTCTGGCTAGGACATTTAACATAAAATTAAAGCACAGCGTCACATGCCCATTTAGCTGAAAACCTGAGCATAGTATCTGTGCTTTCCTGTTCTCTGTAAAGAGCTTCTTGGATGATATTTCTGTGCAGATTAGTCATGAGAAGTCAAAATGCAGTAAGCTTGATGACGTCTTTGTGACTGGATCAGAGAACAAATATTGTGATCTGTTCTGCATGGGCTCCCTGCAAGTGATTAAATTTCTTCTCCAAGGAATCTAGGTCATTTGCTAGGACCAGAGCACTGGACGTCTATGGAAAGGAAAACCGAAGTGGATTGTTTCCATACTTTTGAATCCAAAGTTTTACTGATAGTCCTGGATACTTTGGGAAAACGCATAATGGTCCCAGTACGATGTGGAAAATAATGCTACAGGTTAATAACTCTATGTAAAGGAAAGCTCAGATGCCTATTTCTAATCCTTATACAGTTTGCAAGATTGATTCCTTTGTTCCCAGGCAAGTAAGGGTTATGTTTGTGAGTATGAGTGTGCAGGGCCATGTTTTCTGTCCTGATCTCTTTACTTTTTCCTGCATCCATCACATCTGCCTGCTGGGTTGCATTCCTGTCTCCGATAGTCTGTGTGCTCTGTGCACTGGTTCCCTTTCCTTCTCTTCCTTCCCGTTTGATTTAGTCCCAGTGTCCAGGTTGAGATGTGCTTCCAGTATTCCATCAAGGGCTCACTAATCGGGCGTAGACTCCCCAAAGGTGACTCATGAACTTACCTCCCTCTGGGTTCAAATGCACAAGAGTTCTGAAGCATTTAAGTCCTCTTCTGGTCCCCACCTGCTGGCAGTGTCTACAGGAGCTAGGTGCCCAGGTTTCTAGAACAGTGGCACTGGAAAACACAGTGAGAGCAACAAAGAAACCCCTTTCCTACAGATATAACCAAAAGGAGAAATCTGCTGGTTTCCTGGTCTGTTTAAGCCTGTGTTGTCAGGTAATTAGCCTACAACATCTTCTTACACCAACAACAGGAGATGAACTGTCAGGAATGTTTCACTAACATATTTTTGGAAGAGAAAAATCCTGTAGGGAAAGATTGTCTTAATTGTCATCTAGAATTTGCTAAGTGACACTGCCTTGCTACCGTGCTGTGCTAAAGGATGAGTGAGAGTCGATTGCTCCAGGTCAGGACATGTCCTTCTCTCAGAACCTGCCATCCCTTTTCACTCCTCCTGTCCTGGCTCTGGTCTTTGACTATGAAACCATAAACAAACCAGAACACTCCTCTGCTTCCGTGTGATAGACCCATAGCTGTGAGACTCCCAAGAACAGGTACGGAGGTTTATAACTTTGCAGGCTTTCTGGGGCTGTGGCTGGCGAGCCAGCTCTCTTGAATGAAAGCTGGAGCTATCTGGACTTGTGCACTGCTGTTCAAAATTCATGCAAGGCATAAAATGTGCTGTAACCTTTCACCACTGGCTCAGGGCTTCTCAGTGGTGTTGGCAAAATGTGGTCAAAGCAACACAGCCTGGATGAGAGCCCTTGTGAGCTGCTTTGCTGAGAAGCTTCTACTTCCACTAGGCAGCATTTCCTTTCCGAAAAAAAGCCCCATTTAATAGCTCTGTCTTGTTTGGTGCCAGTAAGCAGGAAGATGAAGATTGCTTCTGGTTTTGTAGATGCCTTGCAGTAGTAGAGCTGGTCTCTCTTTTTTTTTTTTTTTTTTCTTCAGCATATGTAAAGCAGCCTGTTACCAGGGTCAGTGGTCAGCCTGGGAAGTGGTCCTCATGTCCTCTGAGAGCTGGGTGGGTATTCAGGCTGCAAATCAGGCTTTACCAAGCTGCTTGCCTGGTGCTGCAACTTCTGAGCTCACCAGAGACATAAACACATCCAAGCGCACAAGCTGAAGGTGAAAAAGGGAGCAGGGGAAGGAGATTCCTAAAGTATACAGGGTGGGGGAGGGGCATCATCTGTTTATTGTATTTTTTTTAGTTCCCTCCCCCCTTTATCCTGAGGTCATGAAATGTGTTTTTCCAGCAGTGTCACAGTATGAAGAAATACAAAAACACATACTCCTGTTGCAATATGATCTGCTGGTAGGAAACCATGTGAATGTTTTGAAAGACCGAGAGTTTCTTCACAGATCAGACTGATTAGTGTGTCTGGACCATAACTCAAATCAGTGAGCATCTGCCCCGTGTTGCCACACTGGATATGATGAAAAATGACCCATAGTCCGCCAGAAACACGACTCATTCTTTGACCGGCAAGTGTCTTGGGATTTTGAAGAAAATACTTCAGAGATGGGGGGAGAAGGAATGAAGATAAATAAACCTAGAAAATACCCTGTGTAAGAGTTGCAGGACTGTTGACAGGCTTCCAGCTTGAAAAACGTAGTCCAGGGACAGTTTTTCCACAGCTGCGCTTTTGTGGCGTGCATCTTAGCATAGTAGAAAACCCTGCATTTGAAGCAGGCACCTCATTTCCACTGTGCTTCCAAGGGAAGCCTGAAGTCTCTGTGAGTTTCTTGCACAGACGGGGTGAAAAGAATGGACGAGGGATGTGGTTTCAAAGCTGTATCAGAAGGATGAGGTGTGCAGTCAGTGAAGGAGCTCTGCAGTTCCACTCCTGTTGGGAGCAGGAGCCCCAGCCAGAGCTGAGCATGGCTGGGGCAGTTGGTGGGGTTAGACCCGTGGGTTTCCCAGGGAGGGTCCCTTCCGTGTCTTTTCATCTGGTTTATCTGAGGAAAGAAAAAGCCAGTGCTTACTCATGGTGTTGTTTCTGGGATGCCGTTGGAGCTCACGTGGCTCTATCTCAAAGTGGCCAGCAGGTTTGGAAAGGAGAGGATTCACACCATGCTGCTGTAGATGCATCTTACATGTCCTAACGCTTTCCAGGAGTGAAAACTGTACTTCCCAAAAGTCAGGCTTTTATTTACAGTGCACTGAGATAGTTGTCTTGCTGGGGCTGCTGAGTTGTTTCCCACAAGAATTTTTTCTGTGAAGTAACCTAACCCTCACAGATGTGCTTTGCAAGAAGGAAATAACTTTTCTCCAAAACCCATCTCTGCTTCCCCTTTCACTTTGAGCACCCACCACTGCTGTTGGTGCTGTACGGGCTTGTGTGAAATTCGGGAAGTTCCCGGGCTCTTGGGAGCTGTGTGACCGTGGGGCCGTCAGCCGGTGTGTCCGAGCCGACCCACCAGTGAGCACCGGCCACGTGGCTGAGAGCACGGCTGGGTGCAGCCACGCACCCCGGCAGTATGAACACGGCATCCTGGACACGTGAGGCTGATGCAAGCACTTGTTGGTTCCGTCCTCTCTGAGTCCTATTGTGGTTTTCGGTGGGGTTCTTCTTCCTTTTTATAGGAGCCCTGTTTTCACAGTTTCAGGTTACTGCAGCCTCACAAATGAGATCGTGAAAAAAAGCAGCGTGAGCCCGGTACGAAGTGGCATAGGACCAGCGGTTGAAATTCTTCTTCCAGGAGAATTTTGTAAAATTTCTCAAAATCAGGGCCTCATTTTTATTTTAACACCTTATTTAACCTAGAAAGTGCTGTGGGTTTTTTTAATTATTATTTTTAATAGAATAATTAAAACTGCTAAGTAGAGTTTAAGACACAATTAAGGACTTCTCTAGGATTATATTTGATAAATCACAGACTATGTTAAAAAATGTTCTACAAAAGATTGTTCTGTTAAATTGTATCTAAATTCCAAACAACTTTTTCACCAAGCAGTATTATTTCTAAGCTTCAAATCTTTTCGAAAATTTCATCTCAGTATTTTCAACCAGTTAGAAAATGCTTAGTGTTGAACCCTGTCAAATCCGGAAGACTTGCTGGTCGTTACAATCTCTCAGGTCCTCGTGATTTCAGCTGACTGCAATTAATAATGATAATATTCAGTTTTAATTACTTGGGGCACTTTTCTTGTTTTTCAGAGGTGTGTTTGGCACTTGTAGAAAGCATCACTGACTCTCTAATCTTTCACTGGGGGGATTAATCTTGCTGGTTTCATACTCTGAAGTTCCACGGGACCAAAAAGGACTGGACTGCTTTGCTTTGCACAAAGCAATGACCACTTCAGCCTGTGAAGTATTTATGTCTTCTCAGTTGGCCTGTGTGACTCTCAAAGCATTAACACGGCAGCGAGTTAAATGATATTTAAATTTAGGATTCAGATGACTGCAAAAACTGAAACCTCTGTGGGCTCACATATGCTTCACCACGTTTGCAGCACACAGCCGGCAATCTGTGAAACAGCCCATTGCCAACGGAAACACAAACAAGGGCTGTCAGAAAATTTCTGTTCAAAGGTCAGTAGTAAATGACAGACACTTAAATGTTGTTTTGTCTCTGTTCTACAAGCTGGGAAATAATAGGATTGGATTTTGATCAAGAACTCTGTTTTATTCCCTCCGGTCATTAGCTTTGTGGTCTCCTGTACTCTAAGACAAAATAGAGCTGATAGTAAAGTGGGGAGAGCTTTGGCGGTTCACTTGTTTTTTGGATTTTTCTGGAGTTCAGCTATCTATATACAGTGAGCACCTGTTGTCTTTGACTGGGACTCAGTCTGTTTATCCTGATGCTTTCCAATCTGAGACTGGTGCCCACCAGGCCGGTGGGCTGCTGAGCCAGACCCTCTAATATCCCGGCTCCCTGTGTGCCCCAGTGCTGTCACCTGGGGCAGACCAACACACAAAAAGTGAACATGTGAATTTTCTTATTGTTTGATAAAAGGGCACAGCAAAAGCCCTTCTGCAGGGAGCTGATTTCTGTTTTGAATGGGGAGCCATGGGTGGCCCTCATGAGGAGTCTCCTGGCTGGCAGGGTTGGGAGCAGGGTCACATCAGCTGTGAGCTGAACCTGCAGGAGAGTGATCTTGACATGCAGAATTGCAAGGATTGCGGATTTGGGTTCTGGACTATTTAAAATAGATATCTGAAGCTTTATGTAGCACAGTATCGCACCCTTACCTGTTCCTGGAGTTGAAGTGAGCAACGGAGGTGTCATGTTTGTAGGTAATTAAAGGTTGCTGCTCTCAGTCCTTACCCAACCATGTACCCTTTGCACAGTATACCTTTGTGGAGGCTTCACCCTGTGTTTTAGCATCGTTTGGTCATTTCACTTCTAATAGTCCTTCCACTTCCATTATATCCCCTGAGTAATGCTGGCTTGGAGGACAGTGCAGTAAGTGACTTCTCCCTAATCTGATTTCTGATTCTTAGTGGCCTGGATAGACCAGCATTAGTTTGCTATTTCAATCTGATCCATCAGAGTCCCCTGCTGCACAGGGCTGCTCTTTTATATTCCTTACGTGGCAAAACCACAGCTCGATTCAGCTGGTCTCCAAAGCAAGGCCACCCAGGCCATGGGTGTGTGGAGCAGAGACAATTAACTGCCTCCCGCTGGGGCAGACCCAGTGCAGGAGCTAAGCAAAGCCGTCTGCTGTTGGCAAGAGCTGCTGAGGAGAAAAGGGGCCTCTGCAGGCTGTGACAGGGTGTGTGGTGCCATGCAACGATAACTGTTTATGTATTATATTAATACTTTGTCATCTGGATGCTGGCAGGGTTCACTCGACCCCTTTATCACCAGTTCTGCAAATAATGGACTGTTTCTGAGTGCAACTTGAAATAGAAATCCCTCCAGAAGCATTGGTTTTAACATGGCTGATGGAAGTTACAGCCAAGTCAGTCACCAGACATAGCTGAACAAGGTGAACAGGGTGTCAAGGTGGGGATTGGCATGGGTTTGGGGATGGAAGATCGTTACACTCTCTTTTACACTCTCTTGTATGAAATGCCAGACTTCTCCCTGCTGTCCGAACCCTTACTGATGGATTGTAGTCTGGAAAGAGAGAAAACAGAAACAAGGGAGATACAGTGGTCTTTTCCTGAATTAAGGGACCTGAATGTGGTGGCAAGAAGCTGCATCCACCATTTCATCAGAAGATTCTTCCTGGGAATTAGGTGAGGTGGGTAGAGCACTGGGGATATGCCAGACTTGTGGGCTCCCAAGCTTGGAAGGGTGCTGCAGTCAGACGTAGTCTGTACCACCTGCCTTTGCTCCAGAGCAGCTGGCTCAGGTAAAGCACGGTGGGGCAAATCGCCACACTGACAATGTAATGGAGTGAGGGTCAGGGCAGGAATACCTCTGGGACCAGCGATTGGACTTGTTGGATTCTGGAAAAGAGCTACTTGAGTCTGGTGGAGTTTGGATGTGCTTCTAATTCCCTTTGGGGTTTCCCCTCTCATGGCTCTCTGTCAGGCATGTTCATTGCTCAGACCCAACGAGATTTCTTTACTTGGCATTGCTGGACTGCATGTCCAAACCAAATCTGAAAATCCACCGTCCTCCCTCACTCTGTCCACCGGCCCCAACCTGCAAAGGAAGTACATGATCCCCCTCAACATCAGCCAGTTCAGTTAACAGGGCAGGAAGGTGAGGAAAACAGCCCGCTTCTTCCACAGTTCAGCACGTATGTGGCTGGCAGTGGTGATGTTTTAGATTTTTGTCAGCAAGCAAGAAACAGAGACACGGCTGAGCTGACTTTTCAGGGGCTGTGGTCTCAGAGACCTTTTGCGGCTTTGCAAACTCTTTTGCAAAATCCAAAAGCTTTGAAAACTCCTGGATATGATTGCACAAATCTTGGAGCAGCATGTGCCAAAGTCAGTCATTCTGCTGCCTGTGGCACCTGTTTAGATAGCCAAGCGGCTCTGCCTGCTGCCAAGCCTGAGGCTGAAGTAAGGGCATAGGCATGAATGGGAAAATTTGCGGACTGGGAGAGGGTGGATCTTCCCATGAACTGTTGCCTGTCTCCTACTGTCACACACCAGCATCAAAGGTCTCTGCTGTGACCTTTGAGGATGATTGAGCTTAGCACGAGGAGGAAACTGCCCATGTGAGGAATATCCCTATGAACGGCGTTCTGTCGCCCTGGCGGGATCTTGACTTAGGTCTGGGCGCGGTGAGAGGCAATTGCCTTTCCAGCAGAGTCAGGGATAAGTTGGTTTGAGTCAAGAGCTTTCCGAGTACCTCCTTCACTGTGGTTTTCTCAAGCTTGGCAGCCTCCAGCGTTACTGAAATGTGACTGACGTAGGCACAGGGTGAAATGGTTCCTTCACTACCCAGGAACTAGTGCAGCTCCTGACCTGTCCCCTGTCCCACTCTGGTGCTGCAGAGCAGGAGAGGGATTTAGGAGTCCGCTGACATCTGCACCCCCCAGGAAAATCACGCTTATATATACAGATTGTAGACTGACTCTAGGACTGATGGATATGTATTATGATGATTACTGTAGTGCTTATGGAGTGTCTGGAGTATTTGGTATAAAGGCTTTATTCTTAGAAAGTTGAGCTTGGGTGTCTGAAGCTAAAAGTGGAAGTTTCTACTATCTGAAATAACTGTGACATAACTAAAAGTGGTAGGAGACTTGTGGATTAGGTGGATTCAGCACAAAAAGCAGGATGTAGTAAAGACTGATCGGTAAGCAGTTTTCTGGAGAGTTTTCCAGGACAGGCTTACTAGAAGTACGGAGTGATTGGTAACGACTGCCTTGACTCTGCCTGGTGGGACATGTTTCCTCATGCTGGTTGTGGGAACCGAGGTGTGTGACCCTCTCGCCTTTCCAGATCACATTGTATCCAGCCAGTGACACCAGGGCTGGTTCTGGACCCAAGAGACTGGATTCCAGAGATGTGTTAAAATCTTTGCTCCTGTTTTGCGTCTGTCCCTGACACCAAGAGCTCTAGGGTAGAGTGAAAATGTGCATGAATCTTGTGGCACTCCCTAGGTCTGGAGCCAAGACCTAAGCAGGATGCAGTCACTCATCATATTCTGCCTTTCTTTCCCAAAACTCCTGCATTTGTTGCCACCAGTCAGAGGTAATGAGAAGAGTATCCAATATCCTACAAAGCAACATGGTCTTATGTCTGTTCTCCATTTCCAAATCTTTGTCTCTGTTGTTCTACTTATGGGTGGATCGCAAAAATAATTACCTAAATGAATCAGGCGCCAAAACACTGTAAGTGATCCTGTACTCCAAAGAATAACAATGATTAGGTCACCCTCCTAGCTTATCTCAGGTTCCCATCCTTAAAATAAGGGCAGCAATATTTTTGCTTTTAAAAGAGCAGGACGAACTTGTTCGTGTTTGAAGTATTAATTGTTGTTATTATTACTATTACTCATATGGATGACAGGGAAGCACCTAATGAATTCTGGTTATGTTACAATAGGCCGTGACTGCTATTATCATGACTAATGCAGCATAAATTTACTAGGCTGCTTGTTTATACTAATGCAAACTCCACCACATACTTGCGGTCCATTACCAACAGATCACCGTGGCCAGGAAGTTCTTATGGTGCTGATCGTTTTGTGTTACACCTCCATCCTTTCAAAAGACAGCAGCCTTGCTCATTCAGTAGAGGTATCTTTGCATGTGCCTCCGAAGAGGAGCTGCCCAGTGTGTTCTCTCACTGCCTAGCGATGGCAGGGTCTGTCTGGAGCAATTTTTTCCCTTCTGCTTTAAAAGACACACAGAGAGAAGCAGCTTGGATTTCCAGCTGTTGATTTCAGATGCTTTCCACGGAGTGGGTCCTTTCAGCTATTAGAGAATCGTAGAGAGCGTTTCTAATTATATTCCTTAATAGTTTGCTAGAAGTGAGACCGGGGATGCGTAGGGTGACAGAATGGGACGTTACACGTCTGTATTTGGGTATGTAGGAGTGGCGTTGCCTTTGCTGTTGGCTGTCAGACAGGTGTGATGCCATTTACCCCCTTTGCAGCCATCACACGGGGAAAGAGCAGCATTACAAACGAGCCGTCCTCCCCAGGAGCTCTGCCCGATCCTCCGTGGGCTGAGCCGCATGAGCCACACACCCCTTTCTGGTTAGGGCCACCTCTTCCCGGCTGCTGCTGGCCAGTGGCCCGTACCTCCACGCCTGCATACCCATGGAGGTGTTCAGTGTTCACCTCTCCCTCCTCCCAGTGAATTCTCAGCCAAAGGCCACCTCTGAAAGTTGCCTGCGTGGTGTGTTGCGTCAGTCCCTGCACAGCCCATGATTCAGCAGTTGTACAAGTTTCATACCTGTTAGGGATGTGCCAGAAACCACAAATGTTCCTGAGCCAGCGACAGCAAAAGGAACTGGGAGTTTCCACTCAGCTGAAGACAACGTCTGCAGTAGATTTTCTCGCAAATTGGTTTCATTTCATTGCCAAGAGATGAAAGTAAGGAAAGGATGCCAAGGGATGACAGCAGGAAAGCCAGCATCTGGATTTCTAGAGCCCAGAAAGCCCAAGATCTTCAAGAAAGCAAGTGACATTACTGTGCACTGAAGTCTGTTTAAAAGAGAACAAAAGTCCTCCTTGGAAGCAAGGCCATGAAACCATTAAGTATTTTAGGAAAATCCCCAAATGTGAGATCAATTAAAAGAAGACATTCCAGAGGTGCATGGGAGCAAAAAGCAAACGTCTCTGCAGGCTTCAGCTTGGCAATACCATTATTCAAACACGTGTTGGCACAGGAGCAGTCGCCGCAGTGTGCGAGCTGTGCGTCCTGGTGCCAGACCCCAGGCAGAAGGGTTGTCCTGCTGCTGGTGCAGGGGTGGGCAATGCAAGAAGGGGCATCTCCTGGCATCCCGCAACGCTTCCCACCAGCTCTGTCTGCTAGAGAGCCAGGAACGCGTGCCAGCAATGGCAAGATTGCTTCTCACTTAGCGTAGCAGAGACTGGGACACAGCCTTGTTGGTTTCGTTCAACCGTTGGCTCAAGTGAGTTGAGCTGGCGAGGAGAGCTGTGTTGCGAGGACAGGGAGCCTTGTTCCCGACCTTCCTCCGGCTCCTTTGCCACCCCCTGCTCTGTGCAGGGATTTTAAGATCAATGCAGTTCAGGTGTGAGGGGGAAGGGAAGGAGTGAGCGATTGAGGGCTGGCAATAGAATAGCCAGTCTTTGCTCGGGGACCGGAGCTGCGAGGTAGCCAAGATAACAGCGGCTGGCGCGCAGCCCTCTGTAAGGGAGGGAGCAGTGGAGGTGCAGTTTGGTGGCAGGGGTCGCTGCCGGCTCAGGCCTGGGGGTAACGCTTACGCTTGGGAAAAGTGGCACTGCTGGAGATGGATGGAGAGTGCATGGGGGAGAGAAGGAGGGGACAGTGAAGAACTGAGCCTGCTCCATCCTGCGTTACCATCCTTCATTAAATTAAAACATCCCAGGCCAAGGCTGATGTTGTTGAACTTCTTGTCAGGCCATTCTCTTCTGCTTCCTCCCTCCCAAAGCAAAATTTTCTGGCAGCATGTGTTTAACAGTGTGTGTTGCAGGCAGAGATGGGGATCCCCTTGAACTGTGAACTGTTGTAGGCATGGGAATCCTCTCTAAATAGCCTTGAAGTCATTTTCCCAACACGCTTGGATTGTGAGTCTGTGCCAGATCCCCATAAGGGCTGCTTGGCTGTGATCAAACAGACGGCTTAATGACAGGAGATGCAAATGATTGCTTCGGTTGCTGGTTAAAGATGATCTGAGCATAAGTGGGAGGCTGAGTTCTCATGGAGCTGCTCTGTGTTAGGTTGGTGCAAGGTGGGGGGTGCAGAGGGGCTGGGGGGATTCAGCCTGCGATGTGTCCTGATGTGTCTGCAGGTGACACAGCGGCTCAGCTGAGCGCAGGGGCAGACTGTGCGTATGCGGTTCGAGCAGGACTCCGAGCTCCGCCAGTGTTCGGTGTGGCTTTGAAAAAGTTGCATTTGCTAAATAATTTTAAGCATAAATTGAGTACCAGAGAGCAGGATGGTGCTGTTAGCACTGCCTGGGCTTTCCTACCGACTCCCGCAGTGCACAACCAACAGCTTACCTCCCTCTCCCTGTGTCCACACACCAGTGCACACCACTGTGTGCCATGTTTGATAGTACAGTGTTTCACTGCTTGGTTTGGGCTTCTGCCTGGAAGAAACCACATACCTGGCACCCACCCAAGAGCTATTTATAGTAGAAGTGCCTAGAAGAGTGTGACAACTTTAGAAAACAAGGAATTGCCAAATAATCCTGTAGAGCGCAGCAAATTACCCCTCTGCCATACACACCACTAGCCCCAAATCCTAGTGAGAGTCGGTACCAAGCGGCTTAATGATGGAAACACTGCCAAGAATCAACAAGGACAGCTTGAGTCCTGCACAAAATACCACGTCATGAGCAACAGCCCATGCGACAGATCATGCAAGCTTTTTGTCCTTCTGACAAATCCTGCGGAAACAAACCCTGGGGACATGAAGACTTGATTCTCCAGCAACACGGCAGAGTGTCTTGGAAGATGCCTCCACTCTGTAAATAGTGATCTGTTCTTCAGACTCTTCCAGTCCTCAACCCTTTCTTGGTTTTACTGCACATCTTAAAAAAAGGATCTACTAAAGAAGACAAAAACTCTCTAGTGTGACCTTGGAAATGGGTACCTGTACCTGTACCAGCTGGTGGACTGGTTGTTCCAATCAGGTCGATGCAATTTTTGCATCAGATGCTGTTTCCCCTTTCATAACTCACAGACGGCAGGTGTCTCTCTCGCCTTGTCAGGAGCTGGTGGGCAGAGGTCTGCAGGGAAACCCAGGCTTTATTTTTCACTCTGCCTGGCTGGCTGTTGCAACAGGGTGACCTTGACCCTTCCTGGGCTAAAGCAGTTCAGTGTATAAATGAGCACTGAACCCCAATACGTAAAAACAACAACAAAACCCCGACCAAACGCCCAAACCAGACATTGCCTAGCTTCTACGTGGAGCAGAGCGTCCTGTCCAGTATATCATACCGCCTCCTTCCTGGTGCTTCCCTGTAAACACCATTTACGTTGGGTGTTTATACAATCCATAGGCTCCTTACAGTTCTGCGATACCTCCACTTGTTCCACCCGCCAGACTAGTTGTAACAGTCACTAAATTTGTTGCTTGCTTACTTTATGTACCTGCAATTTCCTGGTTTATATGTCCAGAGAGGTTTTGTAGTCTTTAATTTAATACTATTCATAGATTTGATTGAGTATTAGTTAACTTCGTAAAGCACCTTAATGGGCAGTCTCTTTTTAATTATATATGGCAAAACCTATAGAAACAAAGGAGAATTGACCCAATTTGTTATAGCTGGTTTACAAAGAGCCCTTGAGGTGACTGAGCATCACTTTCTCTCTTTATTGTATTTCACGCGTTTCCCAGCTCCTGGCAATTCAGGATAGGAGTCTAACCTCTTCCCTGAAGCAGCCTCCCCATGCAGTGCGGCTGCTCCTTCTCCCTCCAGCACCGAGCCAAAACCCAACAGCTTGGCAGTTATTTTAGGCAGGAGGAAGACGACTGACATAGTCTCGTGGAGTTTTGTTTTCTCGCTGCTTCCTGGAAAGGTGCAAAACACTGTTTTTCTGAATGCTGCTGCATACTGTGAGACTTTGCCTGTGCTCGTGGATCCAAACACTTTATACACACAGTGCCTTGCCCGAAAACGATTTCCCTGTGCTCTTCTCAAGTCTCCAGGCTCGCTGCTTGCTCTCACTGCCAGCTTCTCTGCTTTTCTTTGTCTGTCACAGGCACGCAAACCTGCAAAATAAGAGAGAAACTTCTCTGCCAGAAACCTGGGTGGACACCTTTCTCGATGCAGCATGTGCCTGTGTTTCAGCTGGAGGCTGCTGTTGTCACAGCACCAGCTGATCAAGTTTGACTATTTCCTAAAATATCTTAAAACCCACTTTAAATCCCGTTGAACTTGTAATGCTATCACATCAATTGTGGAAAGGACCAAGAAGAATTTCCTGCAACTTTACAATGGCTAAATGACTCTGTATGGGTTAATGTATCTCCTTTGTGCAGCAAAAGCTGCCATAAGCGTTGAGATAATCTCTGCCCTCTTTGAGTTATCCATCAAACGCTGTCTGGCGCATCAGTGAAGTGTAAGATACAGCTCCGGTTTGTATAGTTAGAATATGTTTGAATATCAGCTACACCATATCCTGAACGCAGCGTTAATTAAACAGAATGGCCCTGCTTCAGGCCCCAATGGACTAGCATCCACATGGCAACTGTGAGCCTTGTCGGCAGCAAGAGATTAAGGAATTAATTGGCAGGGTTAATCTTCATGTCAGGGTTGGAAATGAATTGTTAATTTGTTTGGATGAGTGCAAAGTCCTCTCCCAGCGATGGCAGGTGGGATCACATGAGAAAAGCCTGCGAAGCTGCCCTTCCTGGGGACCTTCCTATTTAACACCTCCTGCAAACAGACCTCTCAGATTCTTTGCCCCTGATGTGCGAGACTCCTGTGTGGGGTCGGAGGAGCAGGTTGTGCCCCTCACGTGTAAGCTCACGTCCATGCAGATGACAGCACAGCTGCTCTGGGCCGTGAGATGGGAGAGAGACTGGCTGCAGCTTGGGAGGGCCCCTTCGTGTTACGGCTTTTCTTTCGGATCTTGCTTCCTTGTGCTAAGCAGATCTGATTGCTGCACTGCAGATAGGTAGTGGATCAGGCCAACCTGCTCGAGGATCTCAGGGTGAGGGAGAGATGTGCTGACACCGAAATGCCGCTGTTGGGGCAAGTGGTACCAGCCTTGCACACAGCATGCTAAACTTGGTAGGTCTGTATGGACACTAAACCCTCTCAGATGTTTCTCTCTGCCTCCAAGACACTGTGTATGAGAATCTGTCAGATCAGTTAATGCTTTTCCATTTCTGTTCCCCTTTCACACTCAGGATAGCAGAGTATTTTCCATTTTAGGATCTTTATAATCTGTTAAGGGCTAGTGCATTGGTCACATCACATTAAGACACAGGAGAAAAGCACTTCAGGGCTTAAATTATTTAAATGAAAATGTAACTTTTTGTCACTTGTCCTCTCTTTCTTGCATTGATTAATCTAATTAGTTTAGCAATAATAGGCACTTTCTCCTCGTGCTGTGGTCTGATATGTTGTGACTGACATAACCTGGTTCTAGATGTGACATCAGATAGGACTGGCCTAGGAAACCTGGGATCTTTCTGGCTGTGAACGATCCTGTTTAAGACTGCAGTCAAAATACTCCCCTGTTGCCCGTGCTTCATTTCCCACCATCAGCTCTTACACCTGCTCTTCCATTCTCGCTGAAGCAGAGCTGAGGGAAGTGTGCGTTCGTGTTCCCCAAAACTGCGGTACCGCTGTGCACAGCACACGGTGCTGCAAGGTCTGACCTGAAGACGTGTACGACAGAAGGTCGGGTCACAATTACAGTCTCAGCTGCTGAAGTTAATTTGTAAGAAGTTGCTATTATATGTATGCAAGATATGCTCCTCATTTTTGGAAAAGTCTTTGTGCGTGTATATAAATACCACACAACTGGGCACTGAAATACAGGTACAATCACCTCCTGTTGTTGTCTGTAACCGTCGGTGGCAAGCCACCTCCCTCTGTGCCCAGCGCCTTATTTATGGGGAGGCTGATGCTCTTCCAAGGCACTGTAAAACAATGAGGTTTTCATAGCCACAAATGTTTGGCTGGGTTTAGCTGAAATATCTGCATCCTGTCTGCGCACATTGTGTGTCACCGCGTCTGGTACCAAGTCCTGCCAGTAAAAGAAAGGAGCCGGGGGTGAGTGGTTGTTTTTGATGTTCAGGTTAAATACCCTCCCAGAGGAGTGCTCGCTGCTGGGTCAGTGTCCTCTGCCTGACACCAACCACTTCTCCTTTCCATACCTACCCCATTTCCCCACTCGTCCACCTTCCATCCCACAGCCCCCACACTGACGACTGCCTACTGTTTTTACCTCTGTTCTCATTCTATTTAGTAAGACTAGAAACGTCTCCACGCTGCTCTCCCCATCTGCGTGAACCCGCAGAGACTGCCGCCCCAGTCTGATGCTGTAAGCAGAGCATCAATGAGCAGTTTTGCTGGAGAGTGGAGAGCAGGGCAAGGCGGCCCGCAAAGGTCTGGGACGCTGAGTAAAGCGAGAGGCAAAGCGGAACGGCTGGTCTGATGTTTGGGTGATGCTTGATGTTCGGTTGCCACAGCTGCTGAGCGCCAAGTAAAAATATAACTGACCTAACTGGGTATCCAAATCTGACCAAGGCTGCTTGTTATTTGAGATCACAAATAAGAAGAAACTCGGCCACCAATTGACACAGCAACTATCTTGTGCATTTGTATAAAAGTATTTTGGGCTGCTCTGCATTCTTCAGATTGAGGCAATCAATTTGTAGGTGTCTGTCAAGCACCAGCACTTGCTCCCACTTTCACCTTACGTTTCATGTTCTCCTCACCCTACAGGCAGCCAGATGGTTGAATGTAAGCCCAAACTAAGAAGGATTTTCTCTTTTCTTTTGAAGGGATGGGTGCTCAGAGATTTATCAGCAATACAGTCGTACTTAATCAGATGGAGTATGCCCTGTGTAACTAAGGCAGCCCACGGCATGTTGCTGGCATGAGCAGCTACCCTAGGAAAGTCCTGCTCGAGTTGCCTTTTTGTATTCCATGTAAAACTGTGCTTTGCGGGATTTTGACTTATCATTATTAGTCAGCTGTCCAGAAATGCCAGTAACGTGATGGTCTAGTACAGCTTTGGTGTATTATCATTTCACATTAATTGTTTAGAAATTACGGCCACTACATAATTTGGAATGAGACTGTCATCCTGTCTACGCCACATATAAAATTTTAGAATTAAAATTGAATGACTGGGTTCATCATAGTTCTTTAATCTACTTTGTGCAGTAACCTGTACTATCCATATTGATACTAACATACTATAAACTCAGCTTTAGAAAACACAGCAGTTCGGTACCTGGTTTCTATGTCCCTGTGCTCATTTACTACCCTAAGGAGAGTACTGAAAATCAGAATTTTACTAGAAAGCAGGCATTTCTGCTTTTTGGTGGTTTTGGGGTAGTAAAGCAATTGGTTATCTTTAAATCAACTTTGTCTGCAAACTGTGCTCTCCAAACACTTCTTTATTGATACGTATACAAATATAGTAGAGATTTTACAAAATGAGTTACCGTTAAAATTGGGTGGTGGAGTAATGGAACATGTTATTTTGATAGTTTGGAACATGTCCCAGGAGTTGTTAAATGATCTCTCTTACTCTGTATGTGAATTGTGTGTTCCCATGCGAACATCAGAAGTATCAGAGCTGCAAACACAAGCCTGCAGTATCTGCTCTATCCCTGTATGGCAGAGCACATAATTTACTCCCTGTTTAAACACTGAACATATGTTAATAGACAAGTGCGTCAACAGAAATAGTCCCCTATAAAACTTAACAGTGGATGAAGTGGAATTGCTGCTGTGAACTTAGGATATTTTAGGATTATGTAGTAGAAGGCATTTTAGAAATTAAGACCAGAATTTGAGGTTTTGCGTTTTCCTTTCTAGTCATGACCCTTTCTGCAAGCTCCGGTGCTTGAGCATGTGATCCTGAACAGCATCTCCACCTGTATTTTCCAAGGAGAGGTTTGCAGTCTTCCCTCAAAAGTGGAAACAAGAAATCAACTGTTCCATTTGTTGTTCCTCAGATCTTTAGGGAGCAGGACCCTGACAGAGATTTCATCATCTCATTTGTGACTCAGGTAAGCTATGTGGTAGACATCATTTTGTCATTTGCTTTCCCATGGTACGAGATACTCTGCTTTACAGTCATTCTGTACTATGTCTGATATATTTAGACCAATGAACTACGTAGTAAAGATAATAATGTCTAAAGGAAACACAATAAAATACCCTGTAAGATTAATAGACGAGATGAGAAATGCAGTTGGAGCACACATCCTGCCACTTCAATCATTATA
This sequence comes from Falco rusticolus, assembly GCF_015220075.1. NCBI lineage: Eukaryota > Metazoa > Chordata > Aves > Falconiformes > Falconidae > Falco > Falco rusticolus. Next base: position 7,966,135 of record NC_051193.1, read on the forward strand.
GGTAATGATATCCACAATTAAGTCCTGAATATTATATATTAACTATAGGTGGGAACAGGCCAGGTTTGATGAATTTTCCCAGTTCTTGGTTATGTATAGTTCAGGGAACTAAAGCAGTGACAGATGAAGGCAAAGCTCCCAGATAAGAATTAAGCAACCTATGTGTTCCGAGCTGGTAGAATGCAGGTATTTCTTGACATCGCAGCTATTTGTCTTAGAGAGACCAAAACAGAGATGAACCGGTACTATGTAGGTTTGACACTTTTATTAACAAAGAACCCATGGGGCTCATTCATTAGTACAAAATACAATCATGTTCCTGTATGTTAAACAGCAAGTTTTTTTTTTTAATTTTGTCTTTTTTAAACTGTTTCACAGTTAAAAAAACAAAGCCCCTGCATATTGAACTTATTATTGTGCAAACAGTAATTATTTTAAGGATCAATTTCTGCACTAAGCCAAGTGTCAGAGAGCAGAATTTAATCTTGTTTTCACCCCTCCTTTGAAGGGCCACGTGTGCTTCCTAAGAAACACATTCTATTTGTCTTTTTTGCAGCAAAAAATCTAAGGCCACAGTTTATCTGCAAACAATAACAAACAACTCAAAGATATTTTTTTTTTTGGGGGGGGGGTGGGGTGGGGAAAGCACATCTTTACCCTTCATGCTCTTGTTTGCTTGACCCTTATTATACCAGGTAGCACACATCACCTATTGGGTATTACAGTCCAAAAAAGCACCTAATGTTCTTCAAGCTAGTATTCTGAATTCTTAACATGCAAGCTAATACACAGCCACATTACTTTTCAAGTAACTATAATGGTATCTGTTTAAGGAAAATATGCTTGTTCCCTTTCCAGGTGATGTGAATGAAAATCCTGCACTGATTGTATGGGCACGCCACCACTTAAATAGAAAGGCATGAGAGCTACATCTCCAGACTGAAGTTAAATACTAATTTTTTAGGATATCCTTTCTAAAACATGCACTCAAGTTTTGGTTAAAGCTGCATTTGCTATAGAAGACAATACTTAAAACCTGCAAATGAAAAAAATAACTGCAGTTTGGAAACATGAATCTCAATCAGCAAGTCTTTTACACTGATGGAAAAGTGACTTTATGTGCTACAAATTAAGACAATGTAAGGAAGTCATACTAAAAGACTAAAAATATGTATCTGAGTATGCCTCTAGAAAAATCCCTGCTTCTTAAATGAAGACAGATTTCGTAAAAAAACATTTAAACTTTTTTTAACTGCAGTTATTGATGAAATGAAGGAAACTCAATTACTATTTTTGTAGTGATCAGAAAGTACAATGTTTTTACTGCATGAAGCACCAGATTTTAGCCCCAAACCCTTCTGTAAGACGTATGGAGTAGTTCTAGTAGTTTGAAATCCCCTGTAGTTTAAAGACTTGACTGTAAACGTGTGTACTGAGAATGCTGTGTTTCTGCTTCTTTAAGTGATCTCTTGATGGTGGCTTACTTATTCCAGTTAATGCTTGGCAGGAAGCAAACGTTCTACTTTAAAGGAAGGCAGCAGAAGGGCCAAGTAAAATGCTGTGCCTTCACTCTTAGCAGCAACAAACTCTCACTATTCTAAATGACCTGAGGAAGAAAACATTAAAATATTGCACCAAAACAAAATTAAACAGCAAAAACAAACAAGGAAACACACTAACAAAAAACAGTATGGATAGCAAATGACTAGTGCAGCCCCTGACAATAGATCTCTACACAAAAATGCAGGAGTAATGAAAAGCTTTGTGCCATTACCAGAGGATTTTGTTCCCCTGATGTCTGCTTTCACTTCGGTTATAAGCTATGTCTATTCTGGGTATATTTACACCTCTCCCTATGACTCCTATCGCATTCACTAACCACAGAAACCATTTAGGGTCCTTTTTAGAACCTTGAAGTATACGGGAGCTTTAACGAGACTTTATTTTGGCCTAAAATCTGACCAGAAGTAAATATCCAAAACAGAGGTAGGCTTATAAAGGCTTCTGAATAAATAAGTATTGTCCATTTTGCCGAGTATACCTGCTGCTGGCAAAAGGATTCTCCCTTGCCATGCTTCCCCTTACCATGCTATCCATAGGCTTAAGATGCAGAAAAAGAACTCACAGTAGAAGAGGCTAGAACAATTCCCTTAAGAAATCCCTTGAAAGAAAGCACAGTGCATAAGCTCTTATTAAAGTTCAATTCTCTTTTACATACTTGCATCTTTCATTCAGTAAATGGTTGCCTTCATAATATTGCGTAATAGCTATTCTGTCATCCATGATGTCTTTAGAATCATTATGAATGATGAAATAGTACCGCTTGGCAGTTGTTAGAAGAGCAGGTTCTCATGAAATACAAAGTTAACCTAGAGCGAAGACTTCACATTTAGTAGTGTTCCTTTTTTGGATGCAGACAGTGCAAAACTGAAGCCCCTTGAACACTGGAATCTTTTGGAAATGTTTTCTTACCCCACGTTCTGCTCTACTATGCAAGTTCTACTACAGAAGTTCTCAACATCACGATGTAAATTCTTCCAGAGTGTTCCGAACAAAATATAAATTCTTCTCTTCAGAAGATCCTTACAGCTCCTCCTCGTACTTTATGTAGTATATCCACTTTTTAGAAAGCATTCAGTGTTTTCAGGTACTTCTCAAGTATCCTGAGCACAGCTGCTCCGACAATATCCTCTGTGCAGACTAATCCAGCAGATTCTTTTCCATCACCAAACATGCTCATACCTCCCTCTCCATTTTCCTTTGCCTTTCTTGTACACAGACATAAGTTTTGAAAAAGAAAACCATTTCCTTTTTAGCTGCACTATCAGCTTAAGCAGCAGAAAGATTAAGACATTCATCACAATGATGCTCTTTACAAATCCTCTTCAGAGCATGAATGAAACAGGCTGAATTTCTTCTACATCAGTTGGATGTGGATCAATCTACAGAGAGAATAATAGCAACAATTACTGCCTATAATGCTTACATTTCTGTATGCGGGTTTTGATATTTTTTTTTCCATCCGACAATAAAACCACCACCTGCTGTTTATTTTTTTACCTCTGAATAAAGAGGTGGAGGCTGAAACCGGAACTCTTGTATGTAAGCAAAGACAGGACAACACAATTGTTCCTCACAGTCAATTGGTGGTGGATAAGCAGGAACATGTCTGGAGAACTCTTCCTCAGACACTACATCAGCATAATTTGGTGGTGCTGAAACACAAGAGATGCTCCTGTCAAATTTCAAACTATTCACTCACAGCAAGACAAGTATGTATTACAGTATCCAAGACCAGGAAGACTGTATTAATTAAATATTGTATGATTGTCAAATTGTATCAAGTGCACTGTACTCAAATACTGTAACTAGAGTTATGTTTTTAGTAAGCTTAGGTGGGTGATTCAGCAGGAACACTACAGATGCTTTTAGGGCTACTCCAGCAACAAACCTGTGCTGTATCAAGGTATATTCAGTAATGATTAAAGTGCCTACCTCCAAAGTAGAATTCCCACTATCAGAAGTTAGTTACTTTAAATTCAGCTGAAATTAGACAGGGATAAAGAAAGACTTAAAGGCTGGAGCTGGGGTATCCTCACCAATCTTTTTTTGGTTCTGGACTTAGATTTATATGCCTCACTTCTCATGAGTCATGAGCCTATATCCCTAGAAGCGCCCTTAAACTGGGCACTGCTATCCTCCTGTTGTAGACAGTACTATGATGTATTACGACGAGTTCAATAAGTATTACCTTCAGGGTGTTCTGGCATGGTCAATGCCAGCCAACTCATATCCATACTAAACTGGCTGGTAATGCTGGAGTTTCTGCTTGAAAATCCAATACATGGAATAGTGCCAATCACCAGAGGCATTTCAATCATCAATTTCTTAGCACCAGGAATATGGATATACACCTATGTGACAACCCACAAATGAAAGAAAAAAAAACATCATAAGACTCCATTTGAATTGCTGCTCCTAGACGCTACCCTACTCCCTATACTTGTCTAAAGCTTGTCTAAAAATTAGGAGGTTTCTCATCCCAGGTATGTTTAGCTAATACTCCTGGCAGCTTTCCGTATTTTCCAGCAACCTCCCCCTTTCCATACCTTGTCTCTAGATAAGATTGAAAAAATACAAAACAGTTTGACAAAAATAATTATGCACTTGATTTTCAGTCCCATCTTTCCATTTCTGACAAGAGTCACTAAAGGAACCCATTCAGCTTGAACTACTTTCCCCTAATAACCTCTGCAGGTCTAAAATTAAGCTGCTTCCTCCTCAGAAACGTTTTTCCATTGTCTCCATTATTCCTATGTCTCTATTTCAGAATCGCCTAATGATCTACAGCCTCTCATACGATGTGGCATTTATTTATATTTCTTGTTCTCAAATTTAAAATCTAATAGCTGCTCAGTAGAGAAAATTCTTCTGTTCCCAACTCAATGTAGTAGTCTAGAATATGTACATTTGTAATAAAAATCCATACTTACAGCTAATGAATATTCTACTCTAATAATACAGCAGTCAAGTATAGAGGGGGATACAGGTGGGATTTTCAGAGTTTTCCCATTCCAGGTATCTGTACTCCCAGAGGCAATATGGTTTCCTCGGACATTGGCAACCATCTGTCGGAAAGTTTTTGTCTTCCCACTGGCCAGGTAAGTTTGTGTTTGGAAAATGGCAGCTTTTGGAACAATCAAACGAGAAGAGCAGTTCTCAATTTCTGCATAGATTGGTATGGCTTCCCCTTAAAGACAGAAAAAGTTCAATGAATAATTTGTATTTACCAACTTTCCTCTGGGAGTATCAAAGCATGTTACGCAGCATGTACATCATCTGCAATGTTATGAGAACAGTGCTTGTTAGTTTCCTCAAGCTAGGTAGTTGTTTTTTTTCCCCAGAGTGGTATCCAGACAGAATTATAGCCACCTACTATATTTTACGTATAAATAATGATTCATTTTGAAACATTAAGCATAATATGAACAAGCTATAAAAGCTTTATTTGCAAATTACATGCCAATCTTCCTTTTATATAGTACTAACTGAATTTCAGAATGTTTTATTTCCTCAATGTATCTAATGTTACCAAGATGACAAAGAAGCTGCTAAAGCTCATTCTTACAGAAGTGTAAGCCTACACAAACAGGACATAAAAACCTGATTACATCCCCAATTAAGTATTTTATCCCAAATAAAAACATTTTGTTGTTCTTTATACTCAAATGTACATGGCTTTTCATTAAGATTACTGACTAACAGGACTTCCTTTCAATTTATATTCCCAAGGGGGGAGTGAGGGGAAAGGCAAGATTATTTTTGTTAAAGCAAGTTCATATAGATCTCAATTTACTACCTACTAAATGGAACTATTCTTTCAACTATAAAGTGTTGGCTTCAGAGAGATTAAAAAAAAAACCTATTAGATGCTTAACAGTCACATTTTCAAGGTAACTACTCTTACCATTACAGTATCCCTTCCTCTCAATTTTGGCACTGAGAGACACTGGCCCAGAGGTGAAAAACCAACAGCCAACCATCTTCTCCTGACTTCTTAGAACAGGTGTCTATAAAATATAGAGTATTTTTCATTTTATGTCATAAAGCTATCAATCAGTTGCAGTTTAATGTTATGCGTATCAGTCATTGCAATCTAGCTCTAAAATCCACTTCATTTGAATCACTGTATTACTCCATGCAACTGGAGTTTTGCCATGACGTAAAATGGAACCAAGGTTTGGCTAGCTGATCATACAGCTGTTTTAAAATCCCAGTCTGCATCATACCTATCAACTAGGTAACACAGAGACCAATCTGCGTTTGAATGTAATCTGTCTTCAAAAAGACTGAATAGCAAATTTTATACGTGTGATTTTTTTAAAGGTCTGACGGAGTACTGCCCACGCCCCTCAGTGCGGAAGAATGCAGAATTTGTTTCATCTGCAACCAACTAATAGTTAAGCAGGTAAACTGTTTTTACCTTTGTATCCTTCATAAGAAAGGATAAATGTACACACGCTGGGTTAAAGTGATGCATCTTCATAACTTGCAAGCCACACAACCCCCAAAAAATTTAGGCTCATGACAAAAACTGTCTTAATTATTCGCAGAAGGCTGTCACATTAGATGACATTTACACTGTCTGTAAAGTTTTCATTAGAATAAACTTACAACATACACAAGTACGCATCAAAGGTCCAAGCCAGGATTCAAGCTACTTAAAACAATTTACTAGGCCCAGTCAGTACCATTATAAAGTCTAAGATTTGTGGTTTGCACTTTTTTGGTGCTAGCCTTGGAATGAATTAAGATAGATGCTGCCTACAGTATGTGCCCCACAGCCCTCTCCCATGCAATTATCTATGGTCTACTTCATCCTTGCAGTATCTGGATGTGCTGTCTCCATACTCTTTTAACACACGCTGCTGAATATTAAAGACTATTCTGCTTACAGATGCCACTGCCAAAATACTTCTCTAAGTTCTTTCTAGAGAGAAAGATTAAAATGTAAGCATATAAAGAGGAAAAAAGCCCTGTTCAAAACATCTCTTAGCTATGTTCACATCATGATGAAATGTTAAAATTATCCTAGGATTTTAAATAAAATAGAAATTACTCATTCATATTTAAATGATAACCATTTAGATCCAGTTGCTATCATGAAAGTGCAAGGTATAATTTTATATTATTTTCATAATATGGGTTGAGATAAAAGAATCCAGCTCATTAGCTTCCATCTTGCCTATTTTCTCATTACTTAATGCCTGATCTTTCTTACTACTCTACAGTATTTCTAGTGATTATTAGAAACTCAATGCTTTAATGTGGCCAAATCTGTCATAAGGAAATAACTGAAAAGATCTCTGAAGCAGCTGCATGCACACACTTAAATGTTAGAAAACGACATGCAAAATGGAAGGATACGTAACATAATGGCCAGAGCATAAATGACAAGCTGGGCATGATTAATACTCTTCTATAATTACTGTTCCTCAACCTACTATTATTGTAGAGTTTAGGACACTGCAGCCCTGTGAATGTAGTTGCTCTGGTAAGAGTAACTACTTTAGGCTTGTGCATTATTATTATTAAGCCTTATTTATGCATCTGAAGCCTGCACAACTTTTTGGCAAGAGCATCTCTGCCAGCAGGAATGTAATCAATGGTATTAAAAAAAGCCACTCTGTTTGCTATTCACACAACCTAAGATCATCTATTTATAGAGAAAAGCTTAGGGAGCTTATATGCTTTCAGAAGTCAGAAAATGACACTCCAGAATAACATGGAAATGGTTATGGCTGGATGTGAATGCTTCTTGGAAATGATTTTTTTGCAGCTGGCTTTAAAGGGGGGAGTAGTGGAGGACCCTCTTACCAATAAAGCTGGTGAGCTGACGTCGATATGGCTAATGACCTGAAGCTCTGTCTGTACACTTTGATCAGGTGCTGCAGGCCTCTCCAGAACTGCTTTCACGTAGTATTGGATACTGCCGTACTTCCCAGTAAAAGAGGTCACCAGAGGTCTGAAACAAGCCGTCATGAAAGCATTACCGTAAGTTTATAATTCAGTTCCAAACATCAATGCTTCCTGTGTACATAAATGTTTACCAATTTACAGCTGGTACTTTTAGGGCCTTAGGGAAACCAGAGCGAACAAGGCATGTCTATGTGCTGGCTGATTAAGACAAACATATAATGCTGACCTATCTGTTTGATATTAAAAAAACCAACACCCACAAGTCCAGTTACATTACGTTAATGTTCCACAAAGAGCAGTGTCCAGCACAATCCATTCAGACTGGATTATTTAACTTACTCTTGAGGGAGTTGAAAGCTGAACGGAAATTCATGTCTTCCATCTAGAAGAATTAAGCTTTCCTCACCTGTAGGATAAAAATGAGTAGTATGTTTTAGTTATTCCATAAATAGAAGAACAAAGCAGATGCTTTTATAAATTATTTATGTATAAAAACACCCAGATGCAAGGGACTAGGAGAAGTTTTTATTGATCCCAGTGGGTTCTGGATTGGAGCCCATGCTTTATTTATGCTGGGATGCAATTTCAATGAAAAAATCAAGGAAACACGGAGACCTTGAGTTTCAGTTCAGGACTCTGGCCAATTTCTAATCCAAAATGGCTTCTGGAAAGCATAAACTAAGTTTCTTTTCCTTTTCCCAGGGCAGCCATTAATCTACTTTTTCAATTAGCAATTTAACCAATTTTTGTGCTAAAAAGGTCCGCATTATTAATTGCTATTAATATACTCGACATATTCATAGAGGGCCTCCTGTTACACAATTTTAAAAAGGCCTACATTTACTTTTCCTGCAGATAAACCTGAGATGCGTTTCACCCTTCCAGAACAAAACACCATTTCCTTTTTATTTTCCAATGCAGCCACAGTGCTGCAGTGTCCGAGTGACTAAACCGCCAGCTAGAGACCCAGGCAACGAAGGGCTGCCCCCGCTTTCCGAACCCGCTGCAGGAGGAGCCGCCGCTTCTCGTGCCTTCCACGGGCAGCTCCACAGACGCTGGGGACAGAGCCCCGCGACCACGAAGGCGCCGGGGGTGTAACCCCCGCCCGTGGCTCCCAGGGCAGCCAAACCCCCGCCCGTGGCTCCCAGGGCAGCCAAACCCCCGCCCGTGGCTCCCAGGGCAGCCAAACCCCCGCCGGCAGCCGACACGGAGCGTCGGACAGGCAGAGCGCCACCCGCTTGCTGCCAGCCTTGTTCCGCATTTTCCAGCCGTTTATGGGAAGAACCCAGTGACTCGGCGAAGTTGCAGCAAGCCCCTCCGGGCGCACCGGTGGAGGCTGCAGCCGCAGCAGCCGGAGGTGTGCCCGTCCCCGCCGACAGGGCGCCTACCCAGGCCTCACGCTGCGGTGCCGGCTCCCCCCCGGGAGGGCGCTTCAACCCTCGCCCCCCCTCCCCCGCCCCCGGGAGTAGGAGGCGGCCGCCTTCCCGCGGCGGGTGCCCCCGGCCCCTCCGCCGCCCCGGGGAGTAGGGGCACTCGGCCCCGGAGCCCTCCCCCGCGCAGGAGGCGCCCGCGCCCCCCCGGTCTCACCCCGCGGCGGCGGCAGGCGGTCCCGCCGGCTCTTACAGGGCGGCCGCCAGGCACCCCCCCGCCGCGGCCCCCGCTCCCCGCGTCGCGGCCGCCCCTCACCTTCGGGCGGGTCCCGCAGCAGGCTCTGCCGGATGTCCAGGTACCGCACCTCCGCCTCCCGCCGCGGCCCCGGCCCCGGCGCCCGCACCGCCGCCCCCCAGGTTCCCGCCCCGGGGACGGCGCCCGAGCTCTCGCTCCAAGCGACGCGGGCCCGGCCGGCGGCCTCCAGGCGCAGCCCGCGAAGCGGCAGCGGGCCCGCCAGCTCCAGCAGCACCTGGCCCGACACCGTGTCCCCGCTGCAGTAGCCGCCGCCGCCGCCGCGCCGGGCCTCGTCCTCCAGCACCAGGGCCAGCGTCTTCACCGTCCCGCCGGCCCCGGGGCCCAGGCCCGGCCCGGCCGCCGCCATCGCTCCCCGGCTGCGGGGGAAGCCTGCGGCCGCCGTCCACGGTTGCTTTAAAACCTGCCCGTCTGCGCCAGCGCCCGCAGCGGATAGTCCCGCCCCGGCCCGCTTCTCATTGGCCGCTCCTCAGCTCCTCACCCAGCCATTCGCCGCGGGCTGCCCCGGGGCCCCCTCCTCATTGGTTCCTCGGAGTGTGCACGCTCTGAGCGCGTCACGCTGCGTGATCACCGCGGCGGAGCCAATCGGGTACGGGTGGCCGCGCGTGGACAGCGCTCTGATTGGCAGAGTGGCCGCAGGTACCTGACGAGAGGGCCAATGGCACGGCACAGCTACCACGTGCACAGCCTGTGGGTAAACAGGCAGCGAAGGGGCGGGGCAGGACGGAGGGGCGGGGCCAGGGAGCCGCGCGGGGCGGGGCGGGGCGGTGAGGGGTGGTGAGGCGAAGCGAGGCCGGGGTCGCTCCTTGTCCTCCCGCTGAGAACCCGGGCAGCGGGGTCCCTCAGGGGCGAGCCCGGGCAGCGGGCCCTCCGGGGGTCCTGCCTGCTCAGCCCTACCGCCAGGCTGCAGTCTCTGCAGGGCGGTGGGCCCTACGCTGTGGGAAGGCCTTGGCGCCTCGGTGGGCATCGTCTCCCATCATGGCGCCGAGGGAGCAAGCGCCGGCCTGGTCGCCGCATTGCATTCGGTCCCAGATGCTCCTTGCAGACAGCCGGGCTGGCTGGGGATGTGAAACATTGCGGTGCCGCTGTTTCTCCCAGCTTTGCGCGGGGTTACCTCAGGAGCGCTGTACTACCGGCGGGAGCCCCTTGCCCGCCCCACTGGCGAGCAGGCGGTGAAGGGTTCGGTCTGTGAATGAGCCATCCTGGATCACCTGGACACCTCCCTCTCCGCACAGATACTGGCTGCTTCTGCACTTTGTAAATGTAGAAGTGCCCTGGTTCAAGAGGTTGTTTCTGCAAACCCCTGTTTTGTTACTGGATAGCTGGATGGATACACAGCTGCGCGCTGTTAATGCCCGAGCGGCATGGCATAAACCTTTCCATATAAATGATCTATAGGTAATGCTTGAAAGATTTATCCACTAGAATAAATGTAAAGTTTGCTATTATTTTCAGTATTTTAGAAGTACAAATTTGGGAAAACCCCCCAGCATCTATAGCAAGTGGCAAATTTGTCTGTGTTGGTAGAGGAGTACAGCCAGGTCCATCTGCCCAACAGAGGTGAGGCTGCTACAGCACCGTGCCCCAGTCCCAGCCAACACAATACATGTTACAAAACAAAATGCTTTGCATATGCTGGACAGATACTAAAATTAATTTTGTCCTATGAAGTCTCATACTTTATGATTGCCTGAGTTTGTAGTAGTGCATCTTCCTGAAGGTGCATATGGTGAATGATCTGCCAGCATTTCCATTGGTAATGAAGGAGTCATTTCCCGGTCCAAGTCACCTGCCTGCTTGAAGCTTCTGACAGCTGCATCTTCCTGCATTCCTCCATCCCTCTGGAGCACTGAAAAACACCAGCCTGGTGTTTCCCAGCTGACTCAGCTAATTACTGAAATTAGCAAAAGATGTCTTCCCAACTCAGAGCCTTGGCTTTTAAATAACTGACAAGGTAATGCAAGCTTTCTCAGAATCCCTGGCATACATTTGTGATATGCTTGTCCCACGAAACGGAGGCTTGTATTTAGAGTTACTTCTGTGATGAAGAGCTTGTCCTTGCTGAGAATGAGGTAGGCCTTTTAAATACCTTTTCTTGACTAATGTACACCTTTGTGTTAATAATAACATGAGGGAAGAGTAATGTGGTAACAGATGGGGTGAATTCATAGGCTTTATTCGTACCCTTGCCCATGGTTCACCAGCTCGTGATGGAGAATTATGTAACTCGAGAAAATAATCCTATGATGGTTGTTTTGAATATTTAAAGAATTTTTGGATAATCATATCCCTTTGTGCTTTTTGAAACAGTTTTTATAGAAACTGGAAGCGTTGCATTATAAGTGGGGATTGTGGTATATAAAATTACGCTACCTTTTTTATTTTTTAGTTGAACTACACTAATACAGCTTGAATGTCTAGTTTTGCACAAATCTTTCCCTTATATCCAGTTTTTTACATTAGCAAGCATCAGGTTAGTTTTGTAGTCAGCTAAAGGTGCTTGGATGTGTGTACTGAATATTTACTTATTTGCTAAATTTGCTTAGGTACAATGTGTGTATGCAATTTCTTGCCACTGATTTTGGAAGCATAAAAAAACCCCACAAACCAAAATCCCACACCTTCCCTTTTTTCCTGCATGAATTAGATCCTATATAAAAGTAACTAATTCTCTTACGGGTATCATGTGACTGTTCAAACGTTGCCTCCTGTTTATTCTTTGCAAGTGCAAGCGAGCTAGATAGGGAAATGAATAAACATGAGCAATTTCTCATGAAACAAAACATTATACAGAATTAGTGAGAGTTAGGAGGCTTGAATAACTCAAACAATTAGCCCATAGAGGACACAGTTAATAGGAACATTCTGTTGCAGTCAGATGATACTTGTTCCAGGTGTTTGTTTACCCTTTAATATACTTTTTTCCCAGCAGGATTCAAAGGCCAGAATTTGTTGAAATCATCATGGAGCGATAGGTTTCTTATCCACTCAGCTTGAGAATATTTCCTCGTGTATGAGTCATTTTGACTGACCAACATGGTGAAGTTGTAGCGTGGAAATCACCACAGCACTATTTTAGTCTCAGATAAGCCGGAAGGAAGGAACAGAAGTTGAACACTCAGACATTGTGGGTGTTATGTGTGTGACTGGATGTTTGTGTGGGGGTGTATGTGTGAAAGAGCAAGAGATACATGAACATGTTTGATTATATTTTCATTTCACTTATTTTGCCACTTTATTCAGGACTACGTAGAGAAAGAGCTGCCTGAACAGTTAGTTAATGCACAAGTTAGCCTGTAAGAGTTAAGACTACACAAAGAAGGGTTTCACTTGAGAGTATCCACAATAGCTGCGAACAGCTCTAGCAGTAATCACAGACTTACCTTGAAATGAAAGAACTTGGTGAACATTTTCCTACAGCAGCTGCTAATATCCGAGCTTTGCTGGTTAATTTGGAAATGACTGCTGTGGTCAGATCACTGAATTCAGATGGAGCTGCTCGTTTCAGTGCACATATTGAAAATAGGCTATCAGGGCTTCAACCTGCCAGAAGAGTTTTTGAAAGTATTGTGTACATTCCAAGTTTCCACAACAGGAAGGACACCTGATACGTAAATAACCATTTTCATGAAAGATACAAGATAGGAAGTGGTGTTAGCAACAGCGACCTCTGCCAAGAAGATCTTATTTTTCAGGGATCTGAGCTGTGACTGGGGAGGAAGTGAAAAACTTGATCAGTATTTGCTGTCCTCTTCCTGCTTGAAGGGAACTGAGACAGAGCTCTTAATCATGAGCCAGGCACCAACACCAGGAGTTTGCCAACTGAGCCTTTCTGATCTTAATCAATACCCTGACAGTTTAGAGAATGAACAGCTATTTCTCCTGTTGGAGGAGGACTTTGAGAAGTGTTTATGAGAGCTGCTAACAGCTGATTTACAAACTGCGGATTTGAGATTGCTGTACTGTAACATCCGTTCAAAGTGTCTCTCTTATCCAGTACCAAACACGACGGGCAAAACAACAGTGACTGAGCTGCAGCTGAGCTCAGTGGAAGAGCCATGAGGTAGGCTCTGCTTGAATGAAGGCCTCACAGAGGCACTGGACAGTGTGTAAACTCCATGCTGATCTTCTCTCTGCACGGTAGGGAGGATTTGCCCATATGCCTCGTCCTTTATCTGTACATAGTTTCAACTGTCTCAGCGAGCCTGACAGATGTTAGAAAGCAGTTGGTTGAGAGCAATATTTACCCCTGAAAGCAGGTATTATGGGCTCTTTAAGTTCCACAAAAGCCCTCAGAATATAGGGCCTTTTTTCAAGATACTCAGAACTCTTCTTTCTGGGTTTGTTTATGGAGTCAGGACAGGGAGAGATGGGAGACGATTCCTTTCTTTCCCTGGTTCTTGGCCTTTTACTAGTGAGCTCCTTTATCAGCACCAAAAATGCAGCCCTGGAGCAGCGTGTGAATTCTCCCTGGCGCTCCCAGTCAGCATAAGGAGGCGAAGAATTGGTATTGGTGGTGCTTGCTGTCACGTACAGTCTTTTATTGCTTTTATTCTATTACCAGTAATTGAAAGGCCAGCCAAATTTTTCTTAGACAATTAAATGACATTTACAGATAGGACATTGCAAGGAGCCAGAGACGCTTTTCCAAGTGCTGCTGCAAACACAGTGCCCAGCTAGCCTGATATGTCATTACTGCCAATGTGTAAAGCACCAGTAAGCATATTTTTAAGAATCATGTTGTATGTGGTATGTTGAAAAAAGCAAATACTGAGATATTGGCCCAGGAATCTAAGGGTGCACGCTTTATCTCAGCAGGTGTTTGTTCACACAGCCTGTCAGACAAAGCGCAATTGTCTAGAAGGTCAAAGACCAATCCTAATACAAGGTTATGTCTGGAAATGGAAAATCACAAATGGCAGTAGGACAGCCACCGTAGGAAATCTGAGGCAGAGGAGGGGCAGACTAGGTTGCATTAGGTTGATGGCTGAGAACCGAGCTGTTCAAGGCTCAAGCACTGAGTGCTTCATGTATACAGCTGCCTCCTACTCTATCCTTACCTTCCAAGGTGTGGGAAGGGTGTGTCTCATCCCTGGGTCAAGAGGTTAGGGTAGAAGCAAAGATCGTGGTGCAAACTGCAAGGGATCCTTTCCACTTTCCATGGCAGCACAGTGCCAGGACCTTCCCCCTCGCCTCCAGATGAACAGTCTCATGAGGTGGCAGCAGCAAGCCTGCCCACAGGGCAAGGGTCCCCATACCAGTTTCTAGCCCAACGCACTGGGATTGTATCCCAGTGCAGGATGGGACATCATGTTGTTTCGTGCACTGGTAAAGAAAACACTTGAGTGATCTGTTGTTTGCTTAAATATTAATATAGTGAATCAGATGGCAGGATCTGTTGCAGCTAGTTCCCTTACCTAACAGTGACCTAAATCCAGCACTCACTTGGGCAGCAGAGGACTGCTCCAGGGTAGCTTTGGATGTTACAACTACTACAGGCTTTGCGAGAAGCATGAGTAGAGGAGGATGGATGTGGTTAGAACATCCCTTCATCCTGTTGTCCCCTGAGGACAGAAAGATTTATCAGGGTTAGTGGCACCTGCACAATTAGAGTGGCCTTCTGGAGGTGCTCCTCTGGAGGAAGAGCTTCCTCAATTGTAACGGGTACCTGTCTGCATTTCAGTGACTCTGACTTCAAAGCAAGGTGGTCAGAATTATTCCTATAAATACCTGACACAGGGAGAATACAGATTTTTTCTTGTTGAATCAGCTCTGAAACAGCAGCTGCATTATTCATGTGTGGGTCGTGGTTTGGTGTTCCAGCTCAAGGGAAGGAACAGCGAGAAAGGCAAAGAGGAATTGACAGTCATTTGCCTTCTTAGTTATGTCCTGCTTTAGCTGGTTGCTACTAGGGGCTGTAATTTGCGGGTTTTGAGGGTTTTATAAAGTGCCTTTTAAAAAATTTAATCTGAAAAAGTTTGAACTTGAGATGAACTCGAATCTCATACCAGAAAACCTCACACTGGAGGGAAGTGCATGCCTGGATCTGAACTCATCGTTTGGTAGAGCATTCCTGTAAACAGGAATGTGTGCCTTGTGGTGACTGCAGCCTTACCAGTTCACACCAAGCAATGACGTGGGATCATATCTCTGAGAAAACACAGATGGCATCTCCGATATCTTTGTAAAGATAGTTCCAAGCGGGCTGTTTGCTGGACAGCATCTGGTTGAAGCAGCCACCTTGGTGACTGTGTACAGCTCTCAGCATGGTCCAGCAACACAGCAATTAGCAGATGTAGTGGTGTTCCATGTGAAGCATTTATTTTCACAACACCATTTCTGATGGCTGCTGTTGTTGCCCAGGCTTAGGAAAGATATTACTTCAGCAGAAAATGGAGATAATGGAATGCTTTATGCCAAAAGGGAATGTAGAGTAAGAGCTACAATGGACGTAAAGTGGAGTCAGCAGCCTGAGACAGCACGCGTGATCATCAGGACAGGAAGCAGCCTGGGACTGCAGTCGAGCTCTGCTGATGGGAATGCGCGCTTTACCTTAAACCAGTGGTGTTTGGCTTTTACTGCTCTTTTAGCGTGATTTGCAATATAGACGCAGTATGATTCTGTCCTTAAAAAGATATGTGGCATGAGGTGCTTATGCTCTATGTCAGGTTGTTGGATGTTACAAGAGAAAGGATGACTTTAGGGAAGTTGTACAAATGCATTCAGAATTCACCTGCTATGCCTGGAGCAGCCAAAATTGTTCCATGACATGGAACCTCTTTCTTCATAACACTGAGGTCTGGAGTTCCATAGTGACTGCCAAAAGTTAAGTCCATCTAGCCAAGCTAACCCCGTATCACAAGCTACTAGGTTTTCCTTGCGTGCCTTTACTCAGACTTAAAGTCCAAGCCAGTATTTCAGTCATCGTACAATTGCGGTGCCTGGCACAGGAAGGGAACAAGTGAAAGCAGGGCACCGTCACTGGTAAGGTGTGTGGAGGCAGGGTCTCCCCACATGTTCCCATCAAGAAATCAGCCCTGGATGGCAGAAGGTGGCAGAAAATCATGCATACCTCAAAACAACTCAGCTCCTTAACAACCTTTAAATAAATTCTGGTGACCAGAATAACCTCGGACCTGTAAGCAAGGCATGTCATCAGGTCAATAAAGATATTCTTGGTGTCCCAGAGAGGACATAGAGCTCGTGCCTCCAGTGCTTTGGAGGGAGGTAGAGCACCGCTGGCGATGGAAGCTGACTGAAATATCTAGGGGGGAAAAAGTCCTCTTACATTTATGGGTAACCAGCTGATGCTGCAAGGCATGAAATATGATTATAATTACTGTTTTAGGGTAGAGCTGCACCTTTTATGAGTGTGTCCCATTATGGGAAGTGAATCTGAGTCTCTCTCGAATAATTTCATAGGCCCTGGGGAGACCAGGACATATTGAGTCATATCCTCCTCGCTCTTCGTGTGTGTACAAGCAAAGATTCTCACAAATGCTGGATCAGAGCATGCGTCCTAGAAAGGTACTGAATCTTGTCATAAAGGACATGGCAACCCTGATATTCTTTCCAGTCACCTCTGGTTTTTTATTCATCTTGTTTCAAGGGAATGGTGTCTTAATTCAGGGTAGAAATTGTTAAGTTTCTGAACAGTAGGTTTTTCTGCTTTGCGTGAGGTTGAATCATTCCCATTACTGACTTTTTCTAGTTATCTATCAAGAGTCATCACCCTCCCAAACCTTTCCTTTGCTGTGAAGCTGAAGATGTTGAATCTTTTATGCCTTATATCATGAGACCCATTTTTCCAAAACTGGGAATCTCTGTTTAAACTGGCGGCTTTTTAAAACCATTGCTGGATGAACCACATTTAAAGATATTTAGACATTTATTGGAGAAATTTGTTGGTAACCAGTTCAAGTTGTGATTAAACCAAAAATGAAAAAGCTGGGCTGGTAATAGCTGGTTAAGCCTGTATTTCCTTTTAAAATAAAGTAGAGAAATTATTCTTAAATGTAAGAAAATGTTAGGACTTTCTGTCGTTTCAGTTATTGCATGCCTGTGTATTATCTGTGTGTTACAGACATGCATGTATATGTATATGCATAAATATATATGCATAAAAGAAAAAGAGAACACACATAAAACTCACTTGCCCCGGTAACTGTTGTTGTGAAAGCCAATAACGGTCATCTAGCTGTGAAAAGCATGGGCGATAAGAACACACTTAGTATTCATACTGTTCATTTTTAGAAGTGTGCACAATGAAGCAGCAATTTTGCCACTTTCTTCTGAAATATGAAGTATTAGGCATTGTCAGAGCCAGGATACAGGGCTAGATGGACTTTTTAACTGCCTGCTGTTGTGATTCTTATCTTCCTGTATGGGGTGAATTAGAATTCTTTGGATCAATGAATGTACACAGTCCTTCCTTGTATCAGAATAACATTACACATCCTCTTGTCATTATAACACACCAGAAGATTATTTTCAATGATAATGACAAGACCATGTCAATCATAGGACTTTTGTGGTGGGAATGTGCTTCTTATTACATCTTTCATGTGGCAGATTTCCCCCTTTTTTCTTCTTGAATTACCACTCAGAAGTTGGTAGCAAAATGTTCAGAATTTAAAATAGAGAAAAAGAAAGCATCTCACTTCTGCTGCCACCAATGCTCTAAGTTATACAGGCATTGACTTCTCCTGTGCATCCATGATTATAAAAACAGTATAGGCAGCGCCTGCATTTTGTTCTGCTTAAATATCTGTACAGATCACAGCTTTTCCCTGATAGACACTATTGTTGGAAAACATTAGTATGCACTACCTGTATTTTTCCATGTTCAAAGGAAGCAATCACAGAGCACTTCGTTTATTTTACTAAAAGCTCACTAAGTGCTGCACTGTTGCCGTTCTGGAAATAATGTATTTTCATGTAAAGGCATTATCATTAACAGATTCTTTTCAAATTCCGGGAAGAATATGGTATTTTTATTTGGCATAATGAAATCTGAACACTTAATAAATTTGGTTGTTTTAAGGCCTTTAATTTCCTCCACACCTGATTTTTTTTTTACTTCACCAAGTTCACTGGAAATTTCTTCCATGTAGACAAGGTCTTCTGGGCCCAGTGCTAGATCTTGGTCTTGGTGTTTAACTGATGAAGACACTGGCTATTGGCATCTGCAGGAGCTGAGAAACACAGAAATGGATTGTAGAAGATGCCAACTGTAAAACAACTGCACCGGGAAGTTAACTTAGAAAGAATAAAGATTTAGCTCAAACGTTGATGGAGCAACTTACCTGAGGTGTCTGAAATTAGGCAGTCTGAGTCCTCTTAGTGTCTCTGGAAAGAAAGGAGCATTTTCAGATATGTCTCAGGCACTGCCGTGGATTTTGAGGTCAATATTATTCTGAAATTTTAGGAAGATCATTCGCATTCTCCAGCATGAAGGATAGGAGCATAAGGCTTCCTGAAAGTCAGTAGGATTTAGGTTCCTAAGTTGGGAAGATGCTTTAGAAATGGGGCTGGTTATCACCTCAATGTAGCACATTTTCTTAATCTTTGTTTTGGTCATTCTGTGCATTTTTGCTTTGGACTGTTTGTCCTTTTAATAAACAACCAATTTTAAATTAATTATAATTGGTCAGTCTCTTGTAAGTATTCAGTTTTCATACTTTGCTAGTCTGTAAAACTTCCCAAGAAAAATGGTGTCATAATTGCAACATTTTGCACCTTGACATTAAGTGTATATTTCACTCA
The DNA here is from genome assembly GCF_015220075.1 of Falco rusticolus. NCBI lineage: Eukaryota > Metazoa > Chordata > Aves > Falconiformes > Falconidae > Falco > Falco rusticolus. Next base: position 7,985,062 of record NC_051193.1, read on the forward strand.
TGGCCAATTTAAAAATCAAAATAGAAACTTTGTAATAATCTCCCTTTACAGTTTGGGTTATGAGAAGCTGAGAATTCCCTTAGGCTTGATTGATAAAACATGGCATTTATCCTATTCCTAGGATGATGTTCAGCAAACTTTATGACAGAGGGAAACAGCTGGTAAAGTGGGTTCATGGAAAGGTGAAGGTAATATAGACATAAAAAACAAGAGGATAATGATTTTAAAAGGGATAATAGTTGTAATAACACCATTAACCTTTTGCTTCAAATTATTGAATGTGTGGTCTCTTCAGCAGGCTAATCAAAGGTTTGCATTAACTGCAATGCAAGAGGAAGTGGCAATATACAACCTAGGGTGATTTTTCCCCCCCTCTTCCAATTATTCACTATCAAGCCCTTACTGGAGGGGAAAAAAAAAAGAGAGAGAGAGAAAAACTGACCCTTTGGCTGTTGAAGACCCCTTCCAATTCTAAAATGAAGCTGAGCTGCTTTCAGAAGAAACAAACTCCATCTTCCTTCCTGCTTTGTAAAAGCTGGATTTTCCTAGGGAAAAAATAAATGAAAAATAAATGTAATTTGTTGTAGATACATAGAAATTAAAGTCAGGGATGTAAACAGGTAGCAAAGTGTTGCAGGGCAGACTATCAGTAAGAGCTAGCCAGTGTAGGCACGTCACTGCAGAGGTCTGATGGCTCACTTGGGATGCGTGAAGCTCCATGCTACTCTGTCTAGGTCACTTCTGGTATCAGAACAGCCAATTCAGTCTGGAACAGAAAAAAACTGCCTTTTTTACTTTTGTGTTACATGCACACAGCGCTGACTAGCAGAGGCAGACTATGCTTTGACAGTTTATTTGCATGGTAAAAGGCAAATGCACTGATGGTGGAAAATTGCTGTAGATGATAGAAAGGCTCATGGTGACTTGATGGAATTGTTCGGGAATTTGTCTGATTGGATAAAATCTGCTCCGTCACACGATACACGGTTTTGCAGGTGGCAGTCCTTATTGTTCACTTAAGGCATCTATCCAAGGTGCACATCAGAGCACCTTCGGTTGGAAACCTCCCTTCTGTATGCAGTCAGGGGAGAGAGAAGCACCTGAGTTAAGACACCCAAAGCAAGATGGTCTGACTGGCTTGCCATGTGTCCTGTCAATCTAGTATGAAAGGCATAAGTGTAAAAGGAAGTTTGCACCGTTCCTTACTGACAAAACCCCATACCATTAACAGTCCCATTCTGTGGAATCAGAAGACGGTGAAAGACTTCAGGAGCAGCGTGCCTTGAATTTGAATTAACCAGATTGAATTTAAAATCAACAAGCTGAAAAGACCTGAGATAAGAAGTCAGAACATTCAGAGGAAATGAGAACTGTTCTGGGAACTAAAGGTGAGAGAAACACTAAGTCACATTAAAAATATTCAGCAAGAAAAGAGACACCTTTTCTTTTGCTGGACACTTTTCTTAGAAGTCATCTATAATCAGTGACCTTTCCCAGGCACTTTCCCAGGCTGTTTTTAGTAGCTGAATCCTTTGTTTCAAAACCACCCATTGATTCAGTGCCCTGAGTGAGAAGTAATTAAGGTGGACAGAAATCTTGCCTGCTGTATGGACGTGTGAGGTGTAGAAGAGAGAGGCAGAAAGGGGAGTGAATGAATTTTTCCAAAAGATAGCTCTCACAATACATGTGAGTCTGCTGTAGTGTATTGTTAAATACATGTGCATGTAGATGTGCAGTTCTATTCATCTTTCTGTCTATTGATCTATTTATTTCCATATACACACATGCTGATGTACATATGTGTGTGTTCCTTAAAGATAATGAACTGTTTAGGCAGTACTTTGTCAGAATATCATTTAAAGAGTTACATCCTTTTAATGCACAGCAGTTTAAGCAAACTCCAAGGTTCTTACTCGGCAATAAACCCATTAAATCATCTTAAATACCATGTCATAATGACAATTTGATGCCACCAGATGTGGCACTAGGGAATTTTTTTTTTCTTAAATGCTTTCCTGGAGATACAGCTTCCTGAATTTTAAATTCTCTAGCCTGTTTGCACAGCTGTTAGATCACAGAGCTCTGCCATCTTTTTGCCTTGCATCAGTTACTCACTAAATTGTGTGTGGCATGACTACAAACTCACTGCATCTAAATATTTAGGCTCATATCCGCTTCACCCTCGTAAAGGCTGAATAGTTGGGCAGTATGGGAGAGAGTGTATAAGCGTTAAAGTCTGAGAGGCGTAGCCATTCCAGTTGCGGAGCTCCCTCGGGGGAAGATTGTAGAGATGCAGTCAGAAGACTACCCTTTTCACTGGCTACTTAGTGTCCTAGATGTGTGAAAAATATAGATGCCAGGCCACTTCCCTGGCTTTTCTCACACTGTTAGCCAGAAAGTTCCAAACCAGTTGCCTATGTCACCACTTCTACATGAGGGAGACTTGGAAGAGGGACACATTGGCAGGATACAACAAAAGTCCAGAAAAACCCCTCTCACAAATAAATAGTATTTAATACAGTGCATATTTACCTAGGGGAGCAAGCCATGGGAGGCTTTGGAAAAATGTAGAGGCCACAGAAATATGTTAAATGAGGAGCAGAATGAGTGGAGGGAAGGTGCTTTACTGGCTCTGAAACATAGTGGTCCAGAAGCTGCCACTAAGCCAAGAAGTCTCTAACTTCTGATTGACAGAAAGTAGACCATCTAATGAGCAGGCTGTTGACTTACCTGACCAGCAGCACTGGCCTGATCAAAGATGGGACACTGGGCCTTTGCTCTGATCTAGTATGGGGGGACCATGTTATCAGGCTTTTTGTCATGCTGTGAGTTTGTATGGGCGAGTGCTGCGTGATCTGGGGTAGCAAACGTGGCTTGCTCTCCCTCTGCGACCTTGTGTTAGATGCACATCAAAAAAGTGGTGGACATGTGAGAGACATATGTTGTCAAGGATTTGAAGTGAGGTTGTGCATTTTGTATAATTAGAATGCACTAATAGGTGTGATCACGTCTGAGGTGCAAGCATTGGTGGTGGGATTTGGAGCTGCTCTTAGGTGGGTCAAAATCATGGTCTGTGACCCCGGGGGAATCACCGTGGGCATTTCCTGAGGCTCAAGAAGATTGGCACAAGACACTGAAAGCCTAACTTTCTAGATGGGAAACACCTACTCAGTCTGAGTGTGATTCAGTGTCATCACAATACCGACCTCTTAATCAGTGCCAAAGGATTATTAAATCCTGATTTCATGTGAATTAGGAATAGCCGTCAAAAGGCTGATTCAAAGCCCAGTGGAAAGATTACCGTTGCTTTGCATGGAGTCTTCGTTTGATTTGCTGTTTGGCTCTGGGGCTGACACACAAGTGTTTTGAGCATCTCTGTATTGAAGAGGGCATGGAATGCTGTCTAGATTACCCTCCAGTTAAGTGTAATATTTGATAACATCAGTAAATACAAAACAGAAACAAAATGACAACAGCGTTTGAGCATCTTGTGATAGCAAATGAGGTGGAAAAGTTAAATGGATATAGAAGAGGATCCCCAGAGGTTGGATCGCAGCATGATGATGGTAGGAGCCCAGTTGTTACCATACTGATATCAACATGTGGAGCTCTAAATCTTTTTGGATTGTGGCTGAATGGAGAGATTTGCTCATAGCTGCCTTTTCTATTATTCATATTGTATAGGCTGTCCTTCCTCTCCTACCAGCAAACAAATAAAAACTCTGTGCCAGCTATAGCGGCACTTTACATGGAAAAGCAATGAAGCAATTTCAGGAAAGTATTAGATGTAATTTTGGCTTTTTTTTGCTGTCACTTAGCAGCTAGAAAGAGGAGATGCACTGATGTGCAGAGCCAGGCGTGTATTATGCAAACTCATACCACAATCTCATTGTCTGTTCGTGGACCCTCGTATCTCTCTGTTTCCATCTGTTGTTTTAAGACTTAAGTTGTTTGGAGGACATCCAAATTCCTTTCCTTTCCCCAACTTTAGTGAAGTACCTGCCTGCCTTAGGCTCCTTACATAGACAACAGAGAGAGAGGCTTCTCCAAAGAATGTGGTGTGCCAGGGGGTGCTCCTTTCTCTCCTTCTCCCCTTTCCCTCCTTCCATCCTCTTCCCCTGACTGCATAGGGATTTTACAGGGTGCCTAAACACATTGCCCCATTCAAGGGCCAGTCAGATGGGGTTAATTTGGGCTACACTGCTGTCTTCAGCTGGCCATGGTTTAGAATTGAGGTAACACAAACTGTAAGGAGTACAAGTGCATGATCCCACCGGTTGCCCGTGCCCATGAGTGGGCAGCAGCAGAAGCTGCCATGTCTCAGTCTAGGCAGTAGCTCATGGCTGATGCACTATTTCAAGAGATAACAAGGGAATGTCAAGCTTATCCAAGAAAACAGAAATGACACAGAAGATAAATAAGCAAAGCATATAAAACATAAATGCAATCCTATTAAAATTAAGTATGTTTTAATTTCTGAAAAGAAGTGACGTTTTGGTGTTAGATTTACTGAACAGGAAAAGATTACATGCACCATTAAAAGAAAATGTTTTCAAGGGCCCTTTTAAAAAATTGTATCCATGTTTACAATTGCCATGTGTGAAATATAAAAATCAGAGAAGGGAAAAAAAACCACCCAGCAAGCAGTGGAAATAGCCCATTTTGTGAATTATAGGAAGAAATATACCATCTGTGATTTAGTGCAGTTCCCAAGATCCCATCTGTGATCGAAGCACAGCCCTCGTTGAAGGCTCAATCCCTGAGCCATTCCATATGATAAAATATTTCTTTTGGAAGATGCCTGGGCTAATGGGTTTGTTTTTCTGGAATATGGCTCTTCTAGATGAGACATAAAACCCTAGAGGCCTAATTTTGCCTCCAGGGGCCGACTACAGCTGATGTCAGGAGAAGCAGGAGTAAAAGGAGGTCAAAGATCTAAGCATGTTTTCCTTCAAAATTTCTATACTTTTTATCAGGTCAGTTTGTTGGGCCAAAGAGGTCTAGACCATGATTTCATAATCTCTAGTGTCAGATTTTGTGGTCACCAAACTCAGTGCACGAGGAGGGCTCACCGTGCAGGTGTAGCTGCACAACAGCAGCTCTAAATATTTCCTTTTGTTACGGCTATTCATGTTTCAGCAGGGTGGAGTGAGCGAGAGAGAGATCCCTCAAACCAGCAGCAAGCCTCTAATGCTGATGCGCTTCTGCGGTCTCCTGGTGCCTTTATATGTGTTGTCACTGTGATCTCTTAGTTTTAGTCCAAAGGTGGCCTTAGCTGTACCAGGTATTTATACGATGCAACATATTTAATTCCAATCCTCTATTACACACGCATGTACAGACTGGTGCGATTTCAGCTACCACTGAAATTTGTATTTGGATAATAAATGCATTCACCTGTTTAATATATGTTTATATTTTCTACTCTATATAATTACATGCTGATTATACAATTACAGAAAATACTTACATATTTTGCACAATTATGCTATTACTGAAATAATGCCTGCAATAGAACTGTGCGTGTGTGTATGCACATGTTTGAGAAAATATAGCTGTGGTTGCTTGTTTCAGAGTCATCCAGGGGCTTGTACAGGTCCATCTTGAGTGAGGTGTGCTGCTTGAGCAGACAGTGATATACCGCAGAAGCATGTGTGTTATTACTGTTCTCACCTGTGGGTGAATCTAGCTCTATTACAAAATGGTTTCGGCTTTATTATAAAACACCTGTGATAAGGATTTTCATCCAACCTGATTTCGTGCTTGGCTGGCCCGGCTCCCTGTGCCCCTTGGTTCTGATGCACAGCCTGAGGTGCACTCAGGCAGGAGGTGCAACTGCCCAGACAGACGCCCCAGAGCCACTGTTCCCCTTAACACGGGGCTGGGGGGGCCGGGCCACCAAGCCCCAGTCTGCACTTGCCCCTGCTGGGCTTAGGACAGACCTGTCACTGTGCCTGTACATCCTCAGAGCACTTCAGGCATCCTGGCAAGCTCCTGCTCCCCAGCACTGTGTGCGTGTGCGAGGGGTGGGGCAGAGTCATGTCCCGGCATGTGATGTTGCGTTGGAGAATACAACTGCAGCTGGCTCTCCTACAGCCCTCTGGTCCGGGTGCTCTCATGCTTGGGGGGGTTCCTAGTCACCGTCTTAATACAGAGGAATAAACAAACAAGTCGCAGCCATTGATAGCATCAGCATCTGTGTTTGTACTGATGGCAAGCGAAACGATTCACCCAAGCTAACAGAACAAAGCAGCATCAGAGCTGGGAGCACGACGCCTGCCTCCCACCTGCCTTTCCTGGGATCGGCCAGCTGCCTGCACAGCACCTTGAGGGAGAAGAAAAGTCCTGTTCAACAGGATAAATACACCCTGGCTTTGCCTTTTCCATGCTGTACAGGTCTTGCAGCCAAAGGGTTAAAAAGAAATGAGTCCGTTTGGCATGCTTTGCAGAGTGCCCAAAGTCTGAACATGAATGACCAAATTGCCTTTTACTTTTTAAATTAAGCCCTCTGTCTGTACGCACACAGCTAACACTGCTGTTCCATTAAATAAAAGAAGTTGTTCCCACTCTTATTTTTAATAGGGTAAGACCCTGCCATTCCATCTCACTTTACTGACATGAGATCTTATTAAAAGCAATCCTCCCCCTCTCCTCCTTGAAATCTGAGCTTCTGATAGCTTCATCCACATTGTGTTTATTTTATATACACAGCTCTGCAGCTGCTGCTTCCTTCTTCTCTGATAAATGACAGCGTAACTGTTGCATCCACTAAAAAAGTAAATAAAATTAAATGGGGAAGAACAATACATCTCTGGCAGAGAATAATAACTCTTTTAAGGCACGTATCTAAATTGTACAGCCTGATCTTAATTGTAAGGATAATTCTTTGTTATTTCAAAGCAACTTGGAACGCGACAGCAAGCGCACACTCTTGGCAGTACATCCAGAGAGATTTCTTTGGAAACAATGGGGAGAATTCTCCTGAACTGAAAAGAGATTGAAGTGTCTTTATTAGGTTAATAGGGCTACAGTCTGTGATGAGAAAGAATGGAAGAATATGCTATGATCTGTTGGTTGGTTGGTTGGTTTGGAGGGTTTTTTTAAGCAGAGACTGTACTGGATGAGGCCCTGCATGGGTGTTGTGTGGGGGGTGGTGAGCGTTAGGCGTCAGCAACAGCAGCAAGGAGCCCCTGGAGCAGCCATCCTCCAGCCCCTGCGTCTGGCTTCCCGGGGAGGGCTGAGAGCGGGAGGTTTCCTTCATCCTCCCCAGCCAGTTAGCCAGGCTGGTCTCATGCTGGACTGGTGCCGCTGATGTGTGACCCCATCCAGGCTCCAGTCCAGCACCTTTCTGTTATCGTCTGTCTCTGTTTCGTTGTCTCTGCCACTGCTGATGAAGCCAGTGCCAACACTGGAGGCCAGCAGCGGCATGCTGGTAGTTACTGGTGCTGTTTAGCCACAGCTGTAGGGCTGGGGTACAATTTCAAGATGACTATTCAGTCCTTAGACACAAGTCTTCTTGAATTTGCCTGGAATTTGTCTGAGGAACTGGGAAATTATATTAAAGCAGAGAGAATAATGTGAATTCAAACTACTAAATTAGGGGAGGACAATATTTGTGGTAGCACCAGAAACTGGAATTGTTTTTGAGAATTGTCCAGCTCTTTCTAGAATAAGGGGAGCCTGTGCAGATGTGTGACCAGCTCTTCTAACAGCTTGGCTAATTCAGAAACTTCACAGCTGAAATTCTGGGAGAAAGCAAGTTGCTTTCTTGACTGATGTCTAGGGGAAAAAAGAGGACCTGGTAGAGTGATCTGATGGAGAAAGGGAGAAGAAAAACTTCCAAGCAATGAAACTCTGCCCTTGGTGAGGAGCTAGGAAAGAATGAGAGGGCAAAAAAACAAGCCAGGTGATTACTTCAAAAATGTCAAAATCTTTTATTTGAAAGAGAGAGATAAAACTACAAAAGGTGGGAAGGGTGTTGTCTGTTTTGAAAGTAGCTAAGAAAGACCTTGGAAAAGATCAGGCTGGGCAGGAGCGCTGCTCCTCTAAGACAGTAGCAATAGTTGACAGCCAGCCAGGTTGGATGCCTTATCAAAAGAATGAAGGAATAATGGCTATAAAAGGAATGAAAAAGGTTTCTGGAACAGGTTAAGTAGCACTAGTGGGAGATTTACCCTGGATGTTAACTGGGAGATGTCTGGAGGAAAAGGTGAGGAAGGGCATCAGCTCAAGAAGGCTGGCAGCGTGGCTGTTTGTACGCAGCCCAGTGGGACACAGCCTTTCTGCTCCTCTGGGCGCAGGGCTGGTGCTCTCCAGCTCTGCCTTGACTGCCCTGGAAGCAATGCCCTGCCGTTGGTGTGGCACCACAGCCCACACAGGCATCCCCAGGCAGATGCTGTGGGGCCTGAGCTCTCTGCAGAGGGGCCCGCATGCAGGGAGGGTGGGCACCAGCAGCTTCTCAATGTGTCTTGAGGGCAGCCTTAAGCCTTCTACACATCATGTTTACCATGTAATCGGTGGCCATTTACCCTTGCACCGACATAGATAAGCAGCAAGTTGTTTACCATGGCCTCAGCCTGCTTTCCTGCCCTGCGTGCAGGGCACTGGCTGGGCTGGGTGCTGCCTGGAGGCCAGACTGGGGAGGGGGTGGGGTGAAACCTCAGCTTCCAGGAGAGGAGAAGGATGCTCCAGACCCATGTTCACATACCTGCTCTGCAAGGCAGGCTGAGGCTGGCTGTGGGTTACTATTCCAATGTAGCCTCAGGGATAAATAATAGGAGCCACATTCACATGAATGCTGGCCCTCGTACCAGCTCCAGGTGTCAGCAGGGAAAAAGGCAGCTCCTTGTCCTCAGTCAACCCAGAGGAGAGTCTGAAGCACCTGCATGTCTCCCTGTCACTGTTTCAAGGAGTCCGTTGCGCCAGGCTGGACCATTTTCTCTCTGCTCTGTCGCTGTGTGGCTGTGAGTAACGCGGCATTGCTCAGCTCCCCTTGGGCCAGCAAGTTTCAGGCACAAACTGAGGACAACATCTGGCCCTTTGAAATAATCTGAGAAGTAACAGACACAGCCTGGTATAAGAGGCAGGGGGAATCTATAAACCTGAAGCAGCACCCTCATTATCTGATGCTGCAGTTTGGTAAATGGCAACAAGGTCATTTCTGGGTCCGTTTTTATCTTTTAATTGGAAGATTTACAGCTTTTGGAGTATCTGGCCTAGCCATTATCATACAGATGCTCCTTGCATATGCTCCAACTTGAAGCAAAACACAAAGTAGTTTGATATATTAATATAGGCTAGAGCTCATCATGAAATAATCACGTCACCAAAGATTTATCCTTTAGTAAAGGCGAGAATTTGTCTGGGAACCGATCAGATTTTTCTCCGTGGACGAAACACTGAATTAGGACCAACGAGGTAGCAAAGACACGGTGAGCAAAAAGTCTCGCCCTGTAAAGGAGGGCAATAAATGAGGTCTTCGTTTAGTTGCATAAGCTCTTAACCTTCCTTGCCGCAAAGTGCCATCTAGTGTTCTCACCATGCCTGCCGGCCCCTCGGCCGGGGGACGTAGCACTGCCGGGCTGCAAACAGCTTCAAAAGGCTGGAGGGAAGGCAGACAAGCAAACAAACTTCACTTGTTAATAACCAGATGTTGTTGGTCTTTAGTACGTGATTGTAGTAACTTAGGCAAATGAAGCTTCCTTATTATGTGATCGAATAGAAGATGTTTCAGCTGGGTTCAGAAATTAACCTGGATCTCTGAGAATAAAGTGGTGGCCGTGCTGAAGGAGCTTGTTGTTGGGAAAGCAATTGTAGAATTTCATGCACGAAATATATGCTTAATGATGTGTCAAATTTGCGTGTGCAGCGAACATTTTGACGTTATTAATGTTGTCTGTGTGGCAGTGGTGCTTCTGCATGCTCACGAGGGAAGCGGAAACAGGCACTGCACATGTGGACTGGTGCAAGGTGGTCTCTTCTTTGCAAGTTGGCAAGCCAGCTGCAATGAGTAGGTGTATCCAGGAACAGGAGAGCACCTTAATGACCATCACCCATGATACAGGTGCGTGCAAGTTAATTGTGCATGCAAATTAGTGATGCAATAGCAAACGTACTTTGCAAGCCTAAAATCAGACCCAACAAAGAGACAGTTTAGCATCTAAAGTGCAAAACTGGGGAGACACGATCCACACGAATACTTAGAAAACGGAGGTGGAGGGGAGGTAAAAAAGTGTCCTAAAATAACTCTACATCCATATTTGTATCTGGGGCATCTTTTGCACTGGGCTAGGGCTGTCCTGGTTGGCTTGGAAAGCTCCCTGCCACATCTGATCACCCCTGAAACCACCCCGAGCACAGACCTCAAACACAAAGGTTGTTATTATTTATTGTTATCTGCAAAGCACTGACAGCACTTAGAAGTGCCAGAGGATTCATGCCTTGCGTTTTGCTCTTGCAGTGGCCAGGAGCAGAGTCTAATTAGCCCCAACAACATCCATGATAGAGAGCAGCCCTACTGACAGGGAGCAAATTAGGTCTCTGACCTAGCAAAGCATTTAACCATGTGCCACATTTTTTACTATGTGTATCTCTGGATTAAGACTTCGATGATGTAACCTTTTGCTGCTACTAATTTTTTTGATTGCAGTACGAAGCACAGCTCAGCTTGCTGGCTCAGAACCCCTGTGTACAGTATTAATCTGCTTTCTAAATTGACTCCTTGCATCTGGACAAAACACCAGGGTTTCCTCCTAAACCAAAGGATCTTTCCTACCTGCCTTCCTGGACTTTCTGTAGGAAACCCATCCCTGTGTTCAGCCATCCACAGCAGCTGGCTCTGCACTGGTGCTGGTTAGCAGCAACTGTGGAGAAACTTACAGTGGCTTTAGCACATCTGTGGCATGACCACTCGCCTGACATCTCAGCAGTAATGCGGACCTTTGTGACAACAGATCACCAAAGGGTCTCTCGGTCCCTCTGTCCAGATGCACACAAACTCCCACAGCACCCACCCCCCGCACCCACCCCCCCCATCTTAAGGCTCTCAGCATGAATGGCAACAGCTTCTCCTTTCTGTTTGCTCCTTTGTGACCTGCTGAATCTCTCGTGTGTCTTGTCTCACCTTGGTGATAAATGACAAAGCAAATACACTAGCAATGAAGGACCTGGAAGGCTGCACAAACTGTAAGGGATACTGAGAAATACCCGGTTTTATCTTCTTTCAGTTTGGGAAGCAGAAGTTGACTGTCAGAACTGGCATGGCCTTTATGAATTTCTCAGAAAACTCCTTGGCAATGAGGACTTATGAGGAGCTACATGTCCCTCAAAGGGAGTTTTGCGTTTTAAGGTTTTACCCTGGATCTTCTAATGCCATGGCAGAGGCTTGTTCTCTGAAGGACAGTCTGGGAGCACGTCTGCTTTGCTGCCCAAGCCACATGATAAGCTTGGTGGTTTCAGGGTGGGGAGAACAGGAGGTTTAAGGAGGAGACTCCAGCTGGAAATTGGTGGGTGTTACACTTGATGATCTGCTTGCATCCCTGTTCAGGAAGCCTCTGTGAGAGTGTGCCACAAAATACTCACCTATGATACCTGCTCTTTTCCCCTACTTGCTGTTGGACCTCTGAAATCACTGCGCTAGCTGGACCTTTGGTCTGCCCCACATCACTTCTGTAGTCTCTCATGTCATTCGCTAGTTCTCACCTCTTCTGATCCACTGCAATGTTTCTACTGCTGTGACAGGGCATGGTACCATGGAGGGCAACCCCACTTATGGCTCTCTCCCTGCCCTGAGGTGAAGTTGTACCTATAGATGTACATGATCTATGCATGTACTGCATGAAGCTGGCAGACGAGGTGGCTGCCCACAGAGCCTTTGCGCCCCTCACCATGCGCGTCCATCTCTTCAACAGAGGGGAGGCGATACTGTTATAGTGTATGCTGAGTTACAAACTGCTGGCGTCATCTTACATTTGGATGCAAAATTAAAATGAAGGATTTTATCAGCTCATGCTGTAAGTGATTCTTGCTACTGTTTCTCATTTGTGCCTGGTGGTCCCGTTCCCAAGTGAACGTCTGAACCTAGACGTTCACAGGCTTCTCAATTACAGAAGAATACAGGTGTCTCAAGAGAAAGACAGTGCTCCTGGGTTATGGAGAGGCAACCTCAGAGGTTTGCCCACCAGGGTTACAGCTCCTCTTGCAAGCGGAACTGCCGGTTCTTTAATAAAGACCAAGTGCGATACAGCATATGCCCAAACAGTACAGAGTGTGCTGAGAAACTTGAGCTGGGTTTTGTTTATTGTTGTGTACTCGGAGCAGCAACATTTGTGCAGATCAGATCTGAAGACAGGGGAGGAAAATGCCCACCCCTTGCTTAATTATTACAGTACAGTGTGTTTCGTTAGTGCCACCTCTCGGTCAGCAGGTTTCATCCTTGGACTGGATGCATCTTGTGTGATGTAAACAAGGTAAACCTGCTTGCTCCATACTGCTGTTTCATGGAAGAAAGGAAGCAAATATTGTAAACTAGCATGGAAAAATAGCCTGAAATATTTGTATTTCTTCTTCATTTTTAACAGGCTTATACTATGATGGGCATGGTATGGATTTTGATGTAGAATCCTACCAGCTGGTGTGTGTTCAGGCTTTGAATACAGTCGTACCAAAAAAATCAAGCATTTTCAAATATAAAAATACTGCAGTATTTTTCCCAACACAAAAATAAATTATTAAAGGAAAAGTTTATCCAACATTTGCTTGGTTTAACTCCTCTCAGCTGCACTTCCAACAAGTCTCTTTGGATTTATAGACTGTATGGTCAGAAGGACTCCCTTTGTGATACAGGGATTTTTTCAGGAAGTCTTCCATCAACTTCAGAACTTTGTTGAGAAAAATGACACTTTTTCAGGCTGTGGTTCACAAATCCCAGAGTTCCCAACTTATTTGTGCAGAGTCAGGAAAAGGTAACTAATACAAACAGGGCAAGCTTAAAGTTTGCTACCCAAGAGCAGAAACATCCATAGGAATATTTTCAGAAATCAGTGAATTGAGAAAAGTTGCACACAGCTGTGGTAGAGGATGCTCTTTAGCTGGGTGCTCATCCTCGATGTGAGGTTTTCAACTGGCAGATCATCCATTACATCCTCAAGTAGTCTGTGAAAATAGTTAATTGCCTACCCATGACATAAACCCTGTGAATCTGGTTTATAGCCTGAGTTCACGTAGCTTCTATTTCTAGCTGGTGGTTTTAGTTACATCTTGATGGTGAGCTCTCCTAACCAGGACTGATAGTTTTTGGGTTTGTTTTTTTTTTTGAAAGCATGGATGCTATACTAATTACCAACTACCGATTAATAAAATGAACTCAATGATATATTAGAAAAATACTTTCTAATATGAATTGCATATGCCTCAGCTTTACTGCCTCAGTCACTGATTGGAATGTTTTATCCAAGCGCTTATCTTTAAGCCTCAAAATAATCCCACTGAGCTCAGCAGTAGAAGGCAGCCCTTAGTATTAAAAATAAAATCTAGCATTTTACAATTTTTTAAAATTGTTAAAAAAGCTCTAGCATTTTACCATTTCAAGGCACAGTAACCTAAGTGTTGCCAACTGCAATCGTTCTTTTAATTTTGTCTTCTCTTGGGCATATTATGTGACTCTAGTTTTACTCATTGAAGTCTCAGATTGTGCTTGTTTTGTTAACAACTGTTAGGGCAGGGGTTCTTACTCTTAATTGGCACCATCTGGAAGTGAGAAGGAAATTGCTCAGGATGAACGCAAAGACAAGAAAAGGCCTTGCACTTTTCCACGGTTGTGAAACTTGTCCTGTTTGGAATAGCCACATCTGACCTGGGAACTGGCTTGCCCTTTATTTCTGTTAGGGGGCTAGAGGGAGAGGGAAATTTTCTCTCAGAAAAAAGACAATCTACATGTGGCCAGCAGAACCGGAAAATAATATTTAAAAACATAAAGTTGCACAATTTGGGCTGCTAGCGAGCTAGGCCTTTTTATGCAAATTGAATATCTTTGTTCCCAGTTTTTTTCCAATCTCGCACCACTTGTTCAGCATTTCCTCATTTTTTGGCACTGCTTTCCATAGCTGTGTGCAATCACACTCTCACACAGATGCCATTCCGTGTTCAAAGCACCGAATGCTACAGGGCATATTAGTGGTTTTATGCTTTAGATCTATCTTTATGTAACTTCAGAGCTCATTAATATATACCATTTTGTGTGATTAAAAAACAACAACCTGGCACATGAGAAGCTTTGAACAGGAGAATGGATTGCAAGGAAAATGGCTTTCTTCTCATTATGCAGATTTTAAGCTAGACGTGAGATAGGCCCAGCGAGTCAATGGACAAGGTACAACTTCTGTGAGGTAATCATTCCCTGACCGCAGCCGAGCAGGCTGCGTGCTGTAAAAAATATCCAGAAAGAGTCAAACGCTATTTGAAACAGATTTTCCCTTCATGATTTCACAGTAGTGGATGCAAATGAATGAAAAATCCCATGATGGTCATTTTAAGAACATTTGAAATCTCAGGGAAAGCCATTCTCTTTTGCTGTGTGAAAAGCTAGAGACAGGACTGAGGTGTGGAGGTACCAGAGTGATGGGCTCATCTAACATCTAAGAGTACAGACCAGAATGGTGTAAATACTTTGGCTGTTGGTGAAGCACAATTCCCCCAGTAGTTACAGCCTGAAACGTTGACTCTTAACACTATTGTGCCAAAAAAGGATTAAGATCATGTGTGCCAGAGCATAGTTCTTCTCTAGCTGTAGTTGCTGGCTTTAAAGGATTGAGGTGATGAATATCTCCTGCACTAAATAAGGTGATGCAGGATTTTTTCTGACCATCAGCTCTGACTTTTTAGCTTGCGTTCTGTCTAACGACACCAGCCTGCCCCTGCTTGCCAAAGCACAGGCTGTTTCACCAACACACAACAGAAGTGATGGCCTTTTCAGGTTGCATGTCTGTCCCTGACGTGGCTGTCTCTCCTGCCAGGGTGCTCTGATGACTTCCCAAGATCACACAGTGACATCCTCACTCAAGCTGTGACGGCTGCAATGATGAGAAGCAGCAGGAGGAAAACTCAGAACCAACTCAGGAAATGGCATCCAAAATCTCAGAGCTCTGAAGGTAGGAAAACTGCTGGGTGCATTTGACAGCAATCAGAATACAAACATGGTCCTGAGGGCCAGGAGGATTTTGGTGTGAGAAGGAAGGGATCCAGTGTAGCATGAAACAAAAATGACTGTTACTGAGGTACCTGTAATGCTGTAAGTGCCTGTGCTTAGCCATCACTGAGCAAAGCGGAGAGATGCTCCCATCCATCCCTTTGAGGAGACCATATTTCCAAGGATCAGCTTTCCAGAAGAAAATACTTGTGTTAGCATAGTTGGAAATCTGCTGTCATTGCAGCTTGGGCAATGGCAGTAATGGAAAATCTGGTGTATAATCCAACTGATGCCCACTAAAACCTTCCAGAAATGGTCAGGCAAACACATTTTTCCTGTCTTAATGCGTGAGATTGTGTTAGAGTATGTGACTCAAGCAGCAATGCAGCCTCTGGCTGGCTGGAGGAGTGATGGGCAGGTCCACACAACCCACAGCAACTCCACGCATTTCCCCGGTGCTTGGCAGCTTTCTGTGCTTTTTCCTTCTTCGCATTCAAAGGGATGTACTGATTATATGCAACTATGACAGCAAATTGTGACTAATGTATGAAATGAAAATTCCTGCCTGATAGCACAGGGATCTTAGCTGCTCTGCAATTACTGCCTCACTACAATTTCTGCTAGGTGTTACTTATTCCAACACAATACTGAGCACAGGCAATTTACTGCAGAGGTCATAAAAAAAAAAAAATCTCATTAAACCCACACTGTTTAAGACCAGGTAGTTTCCCAGTTCCCGCTTCTCCTTGGTGCAAAGCCTTGGAGGAGGCTGGCTGGGTGGCTGCCCAAGGGAAAAGTCCCTCTCTGGTTTGTGGAACAGCAGTCGCGGTGGGGAGAGCAAGCTGTGTGCTCTGCAGGAGGATGCAGAGGCTGCCGAGCTGCCGTCTGCTTTGCTCCCTGCTCTGCTGAACCACGGGGATGTAACCGGCTGCTGAGAGTGCAGATGAGATGCAGGGAGGATTGGAGCTGAGCAAATCTGTTGAGTAGCCAATGGCCTGAATTTAATAGCCATTTCTTTCCCGGGAACAGCAAAACCCCTGGGGACTTGGCACTGTCTCCCACAGGATGATCTGTTGAATACTCTGCAAGATGCTGGACCAAATTCTCTCCGCAGCAGCATCAGGTGCTTGCAACTGCTGCTCGGAGCAGGCAGGGCCAGTTGGCAGTGGTGCAGGCGTCATGCAAATGTGCTGATGTAGCACTGACATAGGAGCTCCTGCCAGGGCCCTGTCTGCAGAAGGCTAGGCAGGCATGAGAGCTATCTTTGTGCAATGTAATTTACTGACAGCCCCAGCTGTCCTGTCTCCTGTTTGGAGGTGGTACAGACCCCCTGCAGAGGTGCCACAACTGTGCCAGTCAGGGTGAATCAGACTCTCCAAACAGCCACCACCCAGGCATTTTGCCTTCTCCAGCTGATGACCTGAGCCAGGAGATGGCATCTGTGCAGCCTGGCTCACACTGTGTGCTGTGCAGAGGTAGGAGCAGTGCGGGGAGCAGGTGCTCCATGGGCAGTCATGAGCCCGGCTGGGGGTCATAAGCTTTTGGGAAGAAACACACCAGAGATGGTCCAGGGAAGGTGGTCCACATCCCTGTGACCAGAAGCTCAGTTCAGTCCAAGAGAACATGAATGTAACTATGGACATTGAAGGAGCCCAACAAAACCCCCATCAGTTTACTAATTTTTCTTCCAAGAAAATGACAATGTATTTAACTCACAACACCCAAGTTCATAGTTTGTTTTTTTTTTTTTTTAAGTTTACCTATAAAGCTTTGTTTTCCATTTGAATATTAAGATTTATAGAAAATATTTAATGTGGATGTGGAAACAATACAATAATATCAGTTACCCAAGGAGAAATGTATGTATATACAGAGAGAATTTAACCTCAAACACTCAGTTCACATATCCATGTGTGATTTATATTGCCCCAGGCTCCAAGGCAGAGTGAACATTGACACCCTTTGATGTTGAAAGAAGCCTAGTGACTGGCCTTTGGAGAGATTTGCGATGTCTCTATCAGCCTGTCAATGGAAAACCAGGCAGCAAAGCCGAGCCCCCTAAAGATTTCAAGGCCTTGTAGGCAGAGGGATCGTGTAAGCATTTTACTTCCACCAAGCACTGGGAGGCTGAGCACAACCAGCTGGGCTAATTGACTCCTTTCAGGGCACCGTGCTGTAGTTGGTGTCTGCACAGCTCTCCAGAACTGATGCTCTTTCGGCCCAGAAAAGGTGCCAGTGTCAGCGATAGAGATGTCTAGCAACTGCAGACCCCTGGGTGATGGAGTGCTTTGGTTTCTGTTGTATCCTAGTAGGGATGTGATAACCCATGACCAAAGTGAGGAATAAACCTTGCTTATTAGAAATGGAAAACATTTTCTTGCACTTTTTGAGAGGCAAATAAGCTCTGCCCAGAATTTCTGCTCATTTCTGTAGTACCAAGTGTCCGGGGTTTTCCATGGGGCAAAATAGTCTTGAGTAGGTTTGACATCTCACAATGCTGCAACAAAACCACAGGCACCATCAGCGTATTCTGCACTGCATGTCCCTGGCACGGGAACAGGCTGTGCACCAAGGTTAGTGATGGGAAGCAGGTGGCAAGAGGGGAACAGAAGCTGATGCTACTTGTGAGTTAAATTCCTGGCCAATGTGCTGAGTAACACTTCGGAAGATAGGATTAAAATTCAATACAGTGCCGATAGATTACGGAGATGGCTTGAAAACAGTAACGTGTGATATAATAAAGATAACCGTGGAAAGTTTACACAGAATTAGGGACTGCTGGCTAGGCACACCAGGATATGAGGATTACTGGGGGTTATAAACTGAAGATGCATCTTAAATATGATGCTATTTCAAAACCAAACAAAGGACCAGTGCTCCATGCTCATATGGAGTCTTAGAGCTCATTTGAATCGGGTGCGCCCAAGGTTGCAGCTCAACAGGAGAGGTACAGAAACCATCCAAGCACTTGGAAACTAAGAGCGAGAGGGAGCTGGTATGTACTACTTGGCAAAGAAAGACTAAGGAATTGCATGTGAGGGAGAGACTGTAGTAGCCAGAGACTGTAGTAGCCAGAGACCGAATCTGCTTCCTGATTGTTGAGAAACAAAACCCAAAGCTCCAGGTAACTCAGAAGCAGAGGTGAATGGACAGGGACTCCAGTGAACAAGTGTCACTTAAATGCCTTGACGGCTGCTGTGCTACCAGGAAAGGAATCATGCTCAGTCTGCTGATTTGTCTGGTTCATTTTACATGTGACGGAGACAAAAAGTTTTAACTCTTTTTTCATAGCCCCATTCTGTTGGGTGGCAATGAACGGGGCAGAAATATGGCAGTAAGTTTCTTTGCTAAAAGTACTCACACCTATAGCGTTATTAGTGTTGCCATATATTGTCCTTAACTTGCTCTTGTCCTTTTGGAAAGTCCAACACTGGCATCGTCCTTCCCTGTCTGTTCCCTTGTGCCCTTCAAGTGAAAAAACTGTAAAGTCACAGGCTTAAAGGTTGTGCACAGGATATCTGAGGCAGGAGAACAGATACCCGCAAATTTGCCGCAGTGGGAAAGTGGGGGATAATTGTGGGTTCTGATTTTCCAGGGAGCCTCTGTGGAGAACTAATAGTCTAGACTTGTCCTTTTTGAGGCCTAATTATGTCTCTCTGTCAAACTATAAAAACAAGAGTCTGTAGCATCACAAGGGAAAATGAAAGCTATTGGCCTGTGTTCTGCATTTAATAGGATGTCAAAATCTAAAGCATAGTCTGACTGGTTTTTGACTGAGGTTAGAAAAGAAAATGCAACTAATTAGGCTGTCTCTGAATATCCCTCTCTGTCTAATAGCTGTGCACTTGCAAATTGTAACATACTGGGAGTCCCAAACTCTGGTCAGTGCTGCTGTCTGGATGGGAGGGGTCTTCCCCACTGACGGGACTCAGGCTCCGCTTATGCAGTGTCACTATTAGTGGGGACAGTTCCCTGGGAAATGCCTTGTGCCATGATACCTCTCCATGTTAAGGAGATGGAGAAACAGAGCTAGGGTTCCAGGTGTAAGGAGGTGCAGCTGGAGAGGAGCAGGGCACTCCATGGGAAGTGTCACACACTGTTGATGAACCAGTCTTTTACAGCTTGCCTTTAAGATTCATTTCCAAAGTCTTTGACAAGTAAGGAACAATTGGAAAGTACCTTGTATATGAAATGCAAGCTTTACTCTTTGAGTATCGTGATCCCTGGATCAAAGTAACACACAGTGGCAGCTAGAATTCACCCCCAAAATGCCCCAGATATCTTATGTATGAGCTAAAGCAGGTCCCACTCTTCTTCTATCCAAGCTGTTCTTTCATGTGCTGCCTTTCCACCTGCACCCAAGTTCTGACCATTAACCATAGAACTGCCTCCTCGTTTGCAGTCCTTCATAAGCCAGCACCAGAGGACAATGTGATCGTGTACCTCTATAAAACCTGAGACAACAGAAAGGGATGGCCTATATTTAGATGACTAATGCATTAATTATACCTTGGAGTCTCCTACGTCAGGGAATGTTAGGTGATGTCCTAGTGCCTTCCTCTATCCTTTGGAAGTCATAGGGTTTTTTTCAAGTTGAAATAATTTCTTGGAGAGAACTGCAGCAGTTACAAGTTCCTTTTACCTTTCCCTTGTCAGCTGCCCTCATTCCGAACCAACGCTACACTCAGCTGGCTCCTCATGTTTTACAGATGAACTGAAATAAAAGTGGAATTTGTCCCACTGTGAGAGAAGAGGAAAAGAATAACTGTCTACAAGATTTTTCATGCAAGTCCCACATCCTCAGTTTTGCCCTTTTTTGACACAGAAATTTGATTGTCTTCTGCTTAGACATTCTGGGGCACCTTTCTGGTTTTCATTCTTCTTTTCTGACCTGACTTTATGCTAGTCGGGAAACTGCCAACTTTGCCTAACAGTCAAAACTAAACACTGCAATTCAAACTCAGAGGACATTAATGGGCAGGAAAAAAAAATTTGGCCTCATAATGGTGATTTTTTTTAATGTCATTTCTGCAAAGTCTTGCAGGGGGATTTGAGCCAGGAAAGCCAAATCAGTGAGTCCGTAATAAAATGAAAGGTCTTTCCAGGAGTCAGCCTGAAAAGAGAAAGGGTGGAAAGGTGTGAAAGGGGAAAGACTTGCATAATCCAAAGGGGCTTAGGAAGCAGAGAGAAACAAGAGCACCTGGATCTCCTTGGCAACTGCCAAAATACTGTCTGACATCGCCTCAACACTTGCATGGATATTTGTAGCTGTATTTTCCAGTAAGTGCACACTGATTTCACCCACAAATAATAGTTTCTGCAGGCACAGGTAACTCACGCTGCAAAGCATCTCTTTTCCCAGGCTGTAGCTGGAAAAGAGACTCAAAGCAGCTTGGGACCCATACTGGAAGCAGAAAAGAGCTGCTCGCTAGAAAACCTTGTCTAAGCAGACCGGTGTTCTCCATGTTTGTATGAAGATGCCTAATTTTGATGGACCTGCAGATGACAGACCAACACCCACTGTGGCAGTGGTAAGGAAAGGAAAAGGACTTGGCCACGACTTGAAAATGTCTTTAGTCTCAGGTCTATCCTATGTTCCCAGTTTTAGAGCTGATCCCACTAAAAAATGAGGGTGGCAAAACTGTGGCCGTTCTGTGGATTATTCCCAACATCCACTGGCTTTATTAGGAAAAGATCTGGGCAGGAGGCAGTAGCTTCCTTTTGGTGTAACCCCGAGGTATGTCCATGAAGATGGCTTATCCACTGCCAAGTCCTCCAGTCCAGCCAGGGACCAGTGACAGGCTGCTTTCTGGGGCCCTTGCACACAAGCGTCCCACAGCTTCCTGAGAAGCTACTTATATCAGGCCTCTAGCTATATTTTTAGGAAAGCCTTTGAGAATGGTCTTAGACTTACATGGAGATTTAGGTTTACTGAATCTTGGTAGAGGCTGTTTTAAACATGTGCTTAAATCGTTTCCTGATTGCAAGCTGTAGCCCTCGGTTGGGCGTCGCTGCCAGTTTAGCGACGATAGCCCTCTCCCAGTGTGAGTAATGCACGAGTTAGGCTGCGTAGGAAGAACGAAATGATAAATTACCACTTCTGGGAGGATAGTCAGTTTGTCTGCTGACCCCCATCAGCTCTTTCCTTCTGCAGACATTCATCAGGGTTTTCCCAATCAGCACAAAAGCCTTCCTGGCTGTCCCACGTTTAGCACAGCTTGTCAGGAGCTACCAAAATGGTGCATCTGAGCACCAAGGCATGGGTCGTTTCAGTTTTGACCTTGACCAAGGCCATCAGCAACTGCAACTAAAATACAGGCTGCTTACAAAAAGAGGGGGTAATTAATAACCACACAGCTCAAATTTAGCGTAAAAAGTTATAAAACTGGAATTATGGGGGTGGGAGGGTCTGGGCTTTCTTCCCTCTGTTTTCATCTGTACGGCTTGAAGCGTTGGAAAGGATGTGCTGCTCAAATAAGGGATTACTTTTGCCTTTTAATCTGTGACAAAAAGATGATATAAAATTTACCCCTGCGAGTTGCCATGTAAATGAATCCAAGTCAAATAATGCACAAGGAGCAACAAAGCAACCCAGCCTGCTCTGCTGTGCAATATGGGCATTTAATTTGTGCATACAAATCCCAGGAACTGAAAAAACCAGGGGCATTTCACATGTACATCCCCACGCAAGCCTCCCTCCCGCAACAAATGATTATTATTTTTTTGGTGGGATGCACAGAGAGGGAAAAAAAGGTCATCAAATCCGTGTTAGATGACGGTACAGATTCCTTGGCTACCAAACACCAGGGCCGAGCAGAACAAAGAGATTTGCATTCTAAGTGATGCAAAGCAGCCGGCAGTGTTTTAATGTTGTGTTTGCTCTGTGATGTCTTCATCAGGCACTCAAAGGCAGCGGCTCTGGCAGCCGTGGGTCCCCACGAGCCTGTCAAACTCCGTTTCCATGGTTTTCCTTCAGGCAGCACCATCGGCAGACAGCATGGAAACGGACCCCTGCAACCTGTTTTGAACAGTGTCTCTGATGTAGGGCCCCAGAGCGGGCATCAAACTAGCAACAAGCAGCAAGAAAATAACAATTTTGCTTTTCGCAGGTGTCAGAGCGGCAAACAAAAGGCTGTTTATAAAAGATGCAACATCCCCTTTTTGTCGGTGTTGGCAGTTTAAAGTCAGCCAGGCAGCCATGGAGTTGAGGAGGAGGTTTTGGAGGGGGTGTGCTGTGAGAGAGGGAGCTCGTCTCGAGGCATTCAGATTGTTTCCTCTTTAATCCTTCAGCCTCACTAAATAGGGCCTTCCAATCACCAAACTGATAGCTATTAACGGCGTTTGAATTATTCCATTTTAATCAATGAGGAGGGCTATTTTCTTCAAATTATTACAATTTTTTTTCCAGACAAAGAAAGTGTAAGGGTCTCATTCTTCCATCACCTTGAAGAGCACTCTTTCATTTAAATAAAAAGTTCAGAGCATTTAGAGCATTTGAAGCCATATTTGAGCATTGATACTGAATATTCAAGAGGTGAGAAAGTAGAGTCCATGGTCTTTTGCCACTGTGGCTACCTGTGTGCAGTGATGACATGGAAACACAGCCTCTGCTAAAAGAGCAGAAGTCAGGAGAGCTGACAATCAGACCCAGCTGGACCATGAATTTGTGAACAGCGCTGGCTAGGAAACTTCACCTCTTGGTGCCTCAGTCTCACCACATGTGAAATTTGGATAATGATTTATTTTTCTCTAGTAAAGGACATGGACTTTTATGCCCAAACATGATATAGAGCTTATGGTTACCCTTGTGTTTATCATGACACTAGTGACTGGAGCCTGTGCAACCCCCTCAAGGAACAGTTTTCCATTAAAGAAAACTGATGGGTCAGATGCTGTCCAAGTTACAAGAAAGCCTGCTTTTCCCTTCCGATTAGCCAACTTTGTCACAGCTGCTTGGGGAGGTGCTGGGAGGCACCAGCCTTGTTGGCTTCTGTTTCCATTGCAATGCATCTGGCAAGCCAGGGAGAAACGAGGAGCTGGGAAGCTTTGGTAGCATCAGATCCCAAGGTGCCTATTTTTATTTTTTTTTTTCTTCCCTGTAGTGGAAAGACTTGAATGGACATTTGGTTTTACAAGACATGGCTTCTGTTCAGGAGCTGTAGATGGTCAGCTGGGAGCTTATAACACAAGACTTTCAGGGTTCTCATGGGCTGCTACAGCAGGGCTTTCTCCTTCACACATCCATATGTTGGAAGTCAGCAAGCTGTAAGGACAGTGGTTCAGGTTTCCTGGCTTTGCTGGGGGTTTGAGGTTCCCAGCTGCTCTTCAGTTTTCTAAAAAGAAGCCACAACTTTAGATTCTAGCTCCCCATTTCATGGTTCCCACTGCCTCAGAGACACACTCTTGTTTTCTTTAATAGAAAAAGTCAAAATGTTTGTGATTTTGCTCCAAATTAGCATTGGAAGCCATGGAAAAAATAGCCAAGTCTCATGCGAAACAGATACATTTTTCTGTAGCTCTCTCAAACCAAAGCACTCTCATTCATGGCTATGAAGTTATCTAAAGTACATTCAGCAAATACTGTTCCTGTCCTCACAAAACTCACCTCCTACACTTCTACCTTTTAGACTAGGCTGATTGAGTAATTTAACTATAAAGTGTTAAGTGGCTAGTTATTTATGGCACAGCAGCTGCATACGAAGCAGACTGAAATCACTAGAAGAGTGCAGAGATGCTAAGAGTGAGGGGAGCAGATAGAGGTGATGCAGCGCTGAAACTGAAATCCTACCCTGACCCTGTGTTTAAATGAATTGTCACAAGATCTTTAGAGAAAATTAGCTTAAGATTTAGAAGGCTTTCAAACTGGTTATGACATATTGGTTATTCCCGCGCCCCCCGACTGTAATTGATCTATTAAATAAAAGCAAAGCATTTTTTAAATTAGTACTGTTTCTATTTACAACACTGATTAGCACCAGAACAAGGCCAGGTATACCCATATTGATTGTATAGGCAAAATATTAACAGATCCTGGCATTGCTAACTGCTGTGTATGAGGTTTCTGTGTCCCAGGGACAGTTCAATTCCTTTTCCACTGATAGAAACAACACATTTGTTCTCAATGTATTACTTTGCAGTGCAGAATTTTCTCTGACTTTCTCAAGAGCCAATTTTAGAGCAGAGCGAACAATCAGTGAAATGAACAGTGGCTAGCATGAAGGGACAGGGTGAACAAGCCGCAGACTCTAGCAGAGATTTCTTTTGATCAGAGGAACTGCTCATGACTTTTGTTCAGTGTCGCATAATGAAAAAAAAATATCCTCTGGTGGAAAAAAAATCTGCCTGTGTCACAGTGGAGTCAGAAGCTGGCAGTTGTAGCGCCTAGACTATTGTTTTAATGATTACTTGTGTTTGCAGGATATGGCATGATCATACAAAATGCGCCTTTGTATTGCTTCCCAGTTTTGAAAATAGCTGTAAGTGGTGTGGGTTAGAGCAAACAACCAGGCAAAGCAGAACTGACTTAATTGGAGAATGGTTTGGAGTCATACGCCTGGGTAGCAGGGTAAAAGGGATGTGTCCAGGGAATTACTGGAGGGAATTTGGTAAAACTGATGGCTTTTTTTGGGAAAAAAAACCCCATAATATTCTCATCTTCTTCCTATAGCTGCACTGTTATTTATGGATAGGACTGAGGGGGAGGGAGGGAGGGGTGCTTAGAAGGTGCTGACCTTGTATTCTCTGTATTGCTTTGTAAACTCTATTCTAAAATTAGGAGATTTACAGATGTATTTATTTTGAAATAAGAATATTTTGTTCTGGTTTGGAATAAACCTCTCCAGAATTGGACTTGTCACCTGTGGGGGCAAGATTTGAGGGCTGCACTGATTGCTACGGAGAAACAGGCTGCAAGCACAGAAGGGGAGAGCCTTACCTGGGAAGCCACTGCTTGTCCCAGCAGAGTAGGACCACAATGGGGGGGGGGGGAGGGGGGGGGGGAATTGCTATTCCAGAATGAGATTATGCAGAGAGTTACCCCAAAGAGCTGGGCAGGGAGAAGTGTATCACCAAATTATTATATTCTGTAGGATCTCCCTCCTGAGGGTGTATTCACATTCTCATGCTTTGATTTAGCAGCACAATCTCACCATTACCATCACTATTGCTTTATTTGCTATTCTTAGTTTTCAGGCTATTAAAAGAAAAGTTTTTTACAAGAGAAAAATAGTCTACCATCTTACTCTGCCAGTAAGCAGGGATTTATCATGTAAGACATTTTTCTAGACTGACAGATTAATATTATTCTTTGGAGTCGTGGTTGGGAAAGGTGAAAAATAAAATCAAAAAGGACAAAGAAGTTAGCACAGCACAGTGTGCATGAGGTACCCTGAGCAGAGAAAACACACTGGATGACACACTTGGGGTGGAACAGAAGTGGGAAAAAGTAATTTTATCTCAGCACTTGCTTTGGCTGACTTCTTAGTCGCCAACATGCTAATGGCTCTTCCCCTAGCAACTACAGAGCTTCCAACATGCAACTACTCTTTGGTCATAAAGACAAAAAATGGAGTTTGCCAGAACAGAGCTACCCCATTCTGGGCTGCTGACAACAGTCCCAGACTGTCCATATGCTCTGCTGCACTCAAAAGTGGTAAAGCAACATTTTTCCTCCCGCTGGTGCCGGTGGTGTCCCTCTGGTTGTTATTGTTTCCATCCAGACCCTCTCCTCTTCCCTGGAGCTCCTGCCTGTTCTGTTTCAGGCTGTACCGACAGCAATGTCACAGCTCCTGAGTGCTGAGGAGAGCGAACAGATGTAGCTATTGTTGCTTCCCTGCGAGCCAGTGGCACGGCCCGTCTCACTTTATTTCTAGAAATGGCTCATGCGGGATGGCCATGGAATGGTTCAGAGTGACAAAAGGACATGGAGGGCCCAGGGATACTCCCACAGGGCAGGCCCAGGTGGAGGTGTCACTGGCCTGTGTCTGGCAGGGAGGAACAGGACCTGTTGCCTTCGGGGCTGTGGGGTCTAACAGTAATCTCTTTTTCTAAGGTGTTGTGTGTGATCAGGGAGGTGGGGAGCAGGGAGTGAGGTGGCAAAGGACTAGCGGGTCCACTAGCAGGGGATAGATAGGCAGTGCTCAGTTCTACCCAGCAGGAATTCAGGGCTCTGAAGGGTTTGGTAGAGATCGACTGCAGTGTTCCCTCTCTCAGTGAGCGCCATGGGATTTGGATTCTCTCTGCACAAAGGCAGAGCATGGGTGTTAGAAGAGACCCCCAAGCATTGCCTATGAAGCCTGTGTTTTCTTCACAGTACAGCTCATGATCAGCTTAAGCCCATGCTGCATTTTGAAGGGGCTGATCCCATTTTCTCTTCCATCTCTCAGCTAGACACTTCCCCCCCACCCCCGTCTTGTTCAAGTCCAGCCAAAATCTATCTTATCATGGAATGGGCCACATACTTTGTGCAAGAGTGAGCAGGCAGGTAATGGTGGCAACCTGGCCTCACATCTGCTTAAGCTGACTGTGAAACTGCACCCTTGGCTGGGGTCACCTAATTCCCATGTTTAATTCTCTGTTAAGCATCCTGGTATCTTACAGCCCCCGGCAGAAATCCTTCTTGTTTGACTGACCTGGGGGTTCCTGATGCAGCAGACAAGCTTAGTCAGGTCAGCAGAAGAGCTGAAGGTATATCGAAACACTAATTTCTTCCTTTAGCCATTAGCAGCAGAGGGAAAAATTCATTGTTCTGATTCCTTTCCATGAAAGACAAGAATGGACAAAATACTAGGTTTTTCCACCATTAAATCTGTCTTCCCAAACCTACTCATCACAATTTACTGTGCTTTCAGAGGAGACTCAGTGCTATGCTGTTGTCTTGAGGGCAAGGATTTTTATGTTTATCTGCGCACTCACTGCCAAGGCAGATAGGAGACTTTATTCTCTACATTATCACTATTTTTCTACTTCTTAGGAGCCAGTTTGACTTTAAAGAGAGGGGTAAATATTTGAGCTTATTTTGCACACTTAATGTGAGGCTCCGGGGTTTTTTTTTTTATACTTATTTATATCCACTAAAATAATCAGCTCAAACAGGTTTTTTCAGCTTCTTGGGCTAAAAACTTCCCTTTTGCTAATTTTCACTTGCTCTGTTCATTATTCTGTGCTAGACTCTTCCCTCCCCTGATTGCATGTTATCACCTTCAATGGAACAGCTGTGTCATTGCTAAAGGGTGTTAATCTTCCCCTATCTGGCACCTTATTGACAGCTAGAGTCAGGAAGGCCCCCAGTCTTTTCTGACTTGGGTGACTTCTCAAAACATTCCTTTTTTAGCTTCCTTTTCATTTTGTAGCAATTCCGCCATAGTCTGACCTGGAGAGGTAGCCACAGCCTAGCACAGCCCCTCCTGGGCTGCTGAAGCCAGGTTCGAAATGTTCTGCCTAGATCAGTTGTAGTGATTATAACCAGGAGAATATTCCCCAACAATGTCAAGGGACAATAAGCCACAGCTAATCAATAAGCACAATACCTACGGCACACCAGAGCCCAGAATAGAAACTGCTCCGGCAGGTGGGACAGCTGGCTTGAATTTTTATGTAGCGGTTGTGAAAGGCACTGTGGCTTTCAGAGAGACAAGAGCCGCGCTGACAGTGACAGATCCCCCGTTACATTGTGCCACTGAACAGAATGAGCCACTTCAGCAGATATATAGCTCATTTTTCCTGAGAGTTTTGTAATGGGTTGGAATTAGTCTAGAATTTCATTTTTCTGAATTCCCTTTGCCTGCCAGCGTTCTGGATTGCCCTGCAGTTTCCAAGGTCACCTTGACTTTCGGCAGATCTGGAGAGTTGCCGTGACTCTGGAAAGCTCCAGGGCAAATTTGTGTGCTGAGCCGATGGCCTGTACAGCTCTGCCTTAGAACAGCCAGTGCAGCAGTGGGCACTCTGGTCGGGATTTCTGCTGTTCCTCGTGAATGCTGGGTCCAAGGGGATATCTTCCAGAGACAGCCAGTTATGCAATGGAGGAGCAATAGGAAGCACCCTTTTTTCCCAGTCTTTATGCTCCTTGACTGTTAAATAAATGCAGATATTCCGATTTATCCTGCCTGTGTTCAAACACAGCCCTGAGGTGCTGAAGTTGGCAACAACTTGCCTTTTTCCTCCCAAGTCAATAGAAAGAGACTGAAACCACCGAGCCCACTTATGGCTGGTGTTGCTTCGTAGAGGTCTCCCCCGTGGGTGGTACAAGAAACCCTGAGCAGCAGTTCCTAACTGGAGACATTAAGCAGTTAATCAACACCAGTTGTCCTGGCCTCCTCCTGCCTCCTCCTGGAGTCACTGTAGCAGAGTGGTGGCCACCAGAAGTGGGACCTGACACAGCCCACAGCTGATATAACCTTAATTTCCCACTGAGCCTGAACATTTCTGACAGTAGAAAACATTTACCAGTGGACTGCTGAGCAGATCAAGATGGATACAGTTCTCTTGTTGTTTGTATTAGGAGGTAGGTCCAGAAAAAGGAGACAAATGGGGTCATAAAAGACATGTAGCGTTTATTTTATAAAGCTATTTATATAGATTTAAAAAGCTATATATATAAAGC
Organism: Falco rusticolus; assembly: GCF_015220075.1. Classification (NCBI taxonomy): domain Eukaryota; kingdom Metazoa; phylum Chordata; class Aves; order Falconiformes; family Falconidae; genus Falco; species Falco rusticolus. The sequence goes on from NC_051193.1 coordinate 8,013,846, forward strand.
TATTTATATATTTACTCATCCAGCCTCTCCAGTACTTAAAAAGGCAGCTGAGTGCGGCACAGGAATTTGAGTACAGAGCTGAGAACGGGGAGTGTAGCGGCTTTTGCAGGACTTGAACTGACAATCTAATTTTACTCCCAGTGTAATTGGAGTTATCTAATTGACTATGATTATTAAATTTATTAGACCGGTCAAAACTGGGGCAATACTAATAGGCAATCTGTGCCCAGAACGACTTTACCTAACAGCCAATGTACAAGTACTCACTAGATGATATGCTATATCCTAATTTGAAGGTACATGTGCTGGCTATGACTGTCAATTGACTTCAGGCTTGACCCTCACAAATACTGTATTCCCCTTCAGATACACTTTCTGTGGGGCTGCAATTCCAAATATTCTGCTGCATCTCCAAAGCCATCAGCAGATTTCTTTTGGGCATGAGCTGGGACAACGACATTTTCAGATAGGCTTGGCCAGACGTAGTCGTTAAAAGAACTAGGCCAACGCAGAGCATCGTTAATGAAAGAAACACAGACCCCCCCCCCGGAAAATATGAACATCAGGTTATTTGGCCACCAGCTGATTCCTTATCAATAAGTGATGCAGCAGAAGGCGAAGTTGTATTAACACATGCTGAGAGGCGGCTGTCACATGGAGAGGCACCGCACTCGGGATAATAACCTGGTCTCAGTATTCTGGAGCCCACATCAAAGCATAACATGCCAGACACCCATTTTTTTTTCCTTTTTTTTTTTCTTTAGTTTTGATTTTCACACTACACATGAATAACCTGCTCAGCTAAACAGCCTTAGCTGCCTCCCACCGCGTGTGCCCTGGGCCCTGGGGAGCTGAGCTGGCTGGCTTCAGGGCTTCAGTTAAGTCACCGCTTGCTGCCTGGGTGTGCTTGCCCTGCCGTAGTTTGATACAGTCATATATTACAAACGACTCTTTTTCCCATCTCAGGAGAAGGAAAACCATCAAAAACTGGCTGAATATTTGATCTGATGTAAAATGAAAGAATAATGCACTCAGTGTAGTTATAAGTTTGCTTCAGGATGTCGGCTTTGTTCACTCTGACCAAACTCTGTGCTCAGAGCTCACAGCCAGACAGCTAAGAGAAGTCTGAATATTATTTAAAGGATTGGTAAGGTCACGGTGGCCTGAACCTCTCGGGTCTGAGCTAATCTCCTTGGCACAGCAGCCTGCTCTTGCTCAGCAGCTTGTGCTTGCAGGTACATTCGTGTAGAGCAATGCCATCCAGTGGTTGCTCAGATTCATCACAAAGCCAATGGCTCCTTCCTGAGGGACATTACACGAGCCAGCCGAAATGTTTCTGCTCTGGTTCCCAGATAAGGCATTTCTCAGTTATTAAAAGACTGTGACAATGGCCAGCTTGATTGCTTCCAGCTTGTTTGGCTTTTTGCCAGTAAAACCCAGGTATGTTTTAAGTAGCAGCCACTTGAAAATGGTTAATAGACATTTGGGGGGAAATAATATTTTATGTATGCAGTCAAAATACACATCGTCAGGCCTGGATTTTGGTGTGGGGAGTGGTTAAATGGAGTCACGTGGAAAATTACGCTGACTTTTGAGACAAAAATGCAGTCTGTGAATGAAACTTTCCCTGTCCAAAGGCTGGGAGATAATTGATGTCACTCGGTGGGACATTCTTCCTTGAGGACTATGCCCAAAGGAAAGGACAAGCAAGGGCTGTGCTGTGCAGAACATTTCTCCATCAATGTCTCGTTTTAAGACCCCCAGCGCTGCTGGTTACACAAGGGCTGGACATTTTGGGAGGGACCTTAAACCTGCCTAGCCGCATCCCCTCTCTCGCCTTCTCCCAAAGACGCACCATCACACGGTGGCACAGGCCAACACCCTGTAGTGACTAAATTAAGCTGGCAACATCTACTTGCCTGTTGCACTCCCCAGGTCAGATGTAATTGCATGGCCGCAGACGTGGATGATGTATCACACCAAAACCACGACCCTTTGGCCCATCCCCGGTACATTCCAGCACAGGCTCTGGCCGCGCTGAAGGGGGTGCGTGTACCCAGTGGGTCCAATCCTGCTTTACACCTGGGCCCTTTCACGCTGCTGCTGAGCTGCCAGCCGGGGTGCTGGGTGCCCGCCTGCTGCCCTGTTTCGGTGTGCTGCTGCTCCGGCTCTGCGGTACAAATTCCAATCAGGTGCAACAAAGCCCACCGGGTGCTGCTGACAACAGGTGTCTCATTAAACATCTCTCAACCTTACAGGCATTCGCATTGACAAGAACCAAACTCACACTCAATCACAGCTTAATCACAGCCAAACTCTATTAACAAGTCATACTAATTACCAACTTCTAACAATTTCTCAGGTTCAGAGGCAAAATATCCTTTCTTTATAGATGAAAACAGACTTGTGATACTCCAGCTCTGGCCATAATTAGGTCCTTTTAAACAAAACAAAACTAAAATAAAAATCCAGACAGATCCCTTTGTGATAACAGTCCTGAAATTACAGTTGTACAACGAGATGTTTTGTTTGTTTTAATTTTGTATCTGCTATGTTGCCCACAAGGGTCCAATTAGCTTGTTACAGATGCTTGTATCAGTTTTATCCACTTGTCTTTTTAAAATTTTTTTTTAAGAGGGGTAACTTGTAGCACAGATTGCTGGCCTGCAGGCATCCAGAGATCAACAACCAGCTTTCTGTGATACCAAGCCCCCTGTGAAACAGGCAGTCCTTACCCACAGCATTCATAATGCAAAGGGTAAAATGAACAGAGGGGAGGGAGGAGCTTGCGCTGGATTTTGGATTATTGTGGAATAATCTGGTGTGTTCAAAAGTGGCCTGAAGATGGCAATTCTGCCATGGCTAAGAATAACTTTGACAAACTTTGGTTGCTACACCTTGGAAATTGAAATGCAGGTTTTATTTTTACTAGTGTGAAGCGCTGCCTTGCAACAACACAGAAAGCTCTTAAGATGTGGCTTTGAATTGTCCATGTCACTATTTATTCTTGTCCCCTGGTATGTTTGGCACACGTGTAATTCTGTGTTAACCTGGACGCTCTCCTCCATTGTGTGGCTGTGTTGAGTGCCCGAGCACTTGAGAACTCACTTGTGTAATCGATACGCTTACAAAAGGGTACATATAAATAACATGAAGAATCTGACTTGAACTGACAGTGGGGCTATCGCAGCTAGGGCTAATGCCTCATCCTTAACTCATGCTGCTGCTGGAGAGGGGAAAAAAAACCCAACAAACCTGCAACAGACTGAGTTAAGGACTAACGTAAGATTTCCTAGCATTTTCTGAGCAGTGTGGCTCAAGGGAGAAAGCTTCCTCCAAGTACCTGCAGTGCAAAATACAGAAGCTAGTTTTTTACCTGTTCTTGGGTTTAGTTGCTGTTTGCTTTTCCTCCTCTTAATTTTAAAAGGAACTTAACATTTCTCCTGGAAGATTATAATGATGCAGCTCAGCAGAGACTCACCAGCTCGAGGCTTTGTATCCGCAATTTTTACCTCCGGCACAGTCAGTTTTGTTTCTTCAGTGAGGCGCGACAGGCTGAGCACAGGATACCTGGAGCTCCTGGGAGAAGGCTGCATTTCCTGGGCAGGTTGGTGTGATGTGGGGTCTGAGTTCAGCTTGCTGCGAGTTGTTACGCGATGGAGCTGCAGGCACCTGGAAGCAGCTGCAGGGAGGAGCAGGGTGGCACCCAGCTATGGAGAAGAGTGAGGCAAACCCACCCACCTTCGATGCCTCCAGTGCAGCCCCACGGGCTCCGTTCTTTGCTCGCCTGCACTGCTGGAGACCAGCTGGGACCCTGGTGTGACAAAAAGTGTCACAATGCCTTAACGGTAATGAAAGATGGGGGGAAATCAGTCCAAAAATTATCGTTACCTGGTAAATGCAGAAGGCTTGGGTTTAAGGTTCAGTGTTGAAGGCTTTGTCTTGCAAGGGTACAGCCCTCTCATCCTGACACTGCCATCCTCCTCTGTCCTGAGGCTGACTGGGTACGGTGAGGTGATGGCCTGCCAGAGGATGGAGCACAGACCATGGCGCAGATCTACAGACAGAGATCAGCCCACTGTGCAAAGCATCGTACAAAGCTTTTCTGCAGCTTTCAGGCTGCAGATGGATCAGGCCAGTGTTTCCCTTCTTGCTAGTCTTCCACGTGAGCTGGCAGCACCTTCCCAAATGTATTTCAGCAAGGAGATGTACCAGAGACAGATGGGATACAGTTAAGCTGCAGGTGAGTAACAGGGAAATCCTGGTGATGCTACACACGGGTGCCTCTACCCGACCTGACAGCACAGGGAGCCCTTTACCGGTACTGCACAGCAGTGGTGCTGCAAAAGGTGGCACCGCTGCTGCAGGCACTTCTGTTTCTACGACCCTGAGTAGATGTGCTTGGAGCAGCCACACTGCCACTGACAAGTGGCATCTCTCATGCCAGTGAAGGCGAGATTTTGAGGCTCAGGAACAAGGAGAAGTAGAGGGTTTGTTGGTTTAGTTTGTGTTTTGGTTTGGTTTGTTTGTTTGGTTTTTTTTCTGTGAAAATGCTTGTTTTCAGTGTGAGGTCCACTCCTGCTTGAGCAGCAGGAGAAAAAAAGAAGGTCTTTGTTCATAGCCATACTAAGGCAGTACAGGAGATGAGATATCCATGTGCAATGGAATAACCATGAGAACATTCATGCAGTGTTTCATCAAGGGAAAACGGGATATTTTTGTCTAGCCACAGTCTCGTTCCTCTTCATAAAAGGCTGTTTCAGACCAGAGCAGAGCACCCTTTTCCCTGGCTTTTGCCAGCTGAGATTTGGTAGAAGAGGTTAGCAGGTGCTGATGCAGGCTTCAGAGGTTCTTGCTGGTTCCCACGTTCCTTCAGCATACAAGCCCAGGGCTGAAGCAATCTGGCTCCTTTTGGGGAGTACAGCGTGCACGATCAGCAACAACCCTTCCTGGTTCTGAGCTTTTCTCTGGCATATGAATTTCTTTCTTCTTCATGGACTTTTATTATTCCTGAACTTACAACCCCCCCCCCCCCAAAAAAAAAAAAAAATAAAAATACAATTGAAGCTTTATTATTTTGTGGAGCTGTCGCTTCTGATCAGAAACTGAAATCCTGCTTCATGCTCCTCCAATGTAGAAATCTGTCAGGTAAATAGAAATCACCTCGTAAAAGCCCTTAAACAGCTCTGGTTTATATTTTAATTGAGGAACAGAACATTTTAAGCACTTTTATTGGGTGGCGCCTGCTGAATGACAGATGTCTGTGGTGGAGTAATGCTGAGCACACTTTCATAAAACAGGGCAATTCCTTGCTTAAAACATTTACAATTAAAAGCTTGATTGAATAACAATGAGTTCTGTGCATGGAGCTCATTTCTGCACTTGTTTGTGCACCTGAATCAGGCTGTGATCATTCAGTAGGTTGGATACGAGGTGCCAGTTGCTTTGTTCAATGACCAAATAGTGCTCACAGGCACAGCTGGAAATATGCCTTTGATTTTTCACCAAGATAGAGATAAGGTATGCTATGCTGTGCTGTTAGACTTGTTAATACCCTCGTTACACCTGGGAGACTGGTTTTTGGATTTTTTTTTAAACTACATGTTAGTAACTCTCCCAACTTGTCAAGAACCAGAGATTTAAAAATGAACGCTAATCCTTAGCAGCTGAGAAAGTCTTAACTGGCTTCTGCTTTGTTTTTTCTATCTAGCTCCTGTGACCTCTATTACTGTAATACCCGAGAACGTCACCTTTGTTCGTGCACGGATACAGTATCTGAAGGAAGTTATGTTGGTATTAATGGTATTTTCTTCTGTTACATGTGGGGAACTGAGGCACAGAGAAGTCACACGACTAGGCCAAAGGTGTTCTTCAAAAAGGGGTTCCAGTGCTGTAGGAACATGACCAGTCTTTGGATGGTATTTAAAATTCAGCCTTGTGAATGTAGAAATAAGCTTAAAGAAAGCACAAAATACCCAACAGCAAACCAGATGACACGGCACAAACTGCAGCCTTTCACTCAAGCCAACGAAGGGACTCAAGTGAGAAAGGATTTCAGGTTTCAGCCCTTCTGAACTGAAAAAGACCGTGTCTAAACTGACATCAGCACAAACCTGAGAAGGCACAGAAAATCCTAATGGCAAGGACGTGAACTGCTGAAAAACAGCCTCACTTTTCTCAAAAAAAAAGATGGACCCACAAAGTAGATGTTGCCACAGCAGAAAGAACATGTGTCATGGGAACAGCAGAGGCAAAATGTGTTGTGGGAAAATCTTGATGGATTCAGCCCAGGATGAGAATATGCAAATTTATGCAAAATTGAATGCAATTGAACAAGATAACATATATCCCAGCAATGAAGAAAATTTACAGCATACTCGGAAAAAAAGATGGAGTTTAAATCCAGTGGGGGTCTGAGGAAGTTTAAGCCATCCCCAGTGACTACATTTTGGCAGGAATATGAAGGTTTCTCCAAAAATGAGTCAGGAAAGTGCTGCAGAAGTGAAACAAGGAGTAACAGAAGTGCAAGGGTCAGTTACAGAACTAAATGGAAGACATGTAACCCAGCCCTCCTACATAACAACAGAGTAGGTACTAAGTAATAATATAGTTTGTCTGCTACTAAAAAGTCACCCTGTAGTTCACTTCTGGGATACTGTATGTTTTTTCTCTTCTCGGCCTGCTCTACTGGCAGAGTGATTTTGAAGAGTTGCTGGTTTCCAGCTCCAAAGTAGCTAATTTCAGTTCCAGGGGAAACAAAACTCTAAACTAGCTTTATTTGTAAAATCCTTTAAGAAGTGGGAATGTCCTCTGGTTGTAAGAAAAGGGAGTGCAATTCAGAGCCTGGTACAAATTTAATTAAACATAATCTTCCTTGTGGAATGAGTTACTGAGCTCTTTCAGGCTAAACATCCTTGATTTTTATTGTGCTGTCCTCCAATAACACAAACCCTTTTGCAGGGCCATGCTAGCCCATCACCTGCCTTCACCGTGGTGGCACAAGTTGCCCTGCCACCGACAAGGAACATTCTGGGAGCTAATAACTTTCTACTTTTACATGGCAAATCCATCTCTCTGGGTTGTCAGATCACTCCGACACGTCTCTCCCGCATCAGGAAACTACCAATGCTGTCCCCATGCTGCTGGGGTGAGGAACACACGGAGCCGCACCGGCTGCACAACAGCACCGACTGCCCTGCACCGCCCATAGAAACAAACAGACATTTCCAGCTACTTAAAAAAAACTGCAGGGGGGTGGGTGGGGGGCTGGGGTTGGGAAATAATGTGTTGGGGCTGTTACTCTCTACAGAAAACAGGTCCCCTGATCTTGGATGCATGGCTGAGCTCGGCATGAGTAAAGGAGGGAGGTGTGCGCTGATGGAGGTGCTGAGGATCTGGCTTGCAGACCTGCCTTTGCGAAGGGTCAAGACAATCTCACGTAAGGCACAACTCTGTTAGTTTTGTTCTCTTTTTTTAGGACAGCCTTGGCTTTTTTCTGGGAATGACATTCTGCAATGTGTGAGAAATGAGAACAAATCAGTCTAAAGGGAAAGAGTGCAACACATCGGCTGCAAGCCTAAGTAAATACTAAGGTCTGCAGCTGCCTGGCCGAATTTTGTTTTTACATACGTAAGACAACTTCTATCAACGCAGTTGTATTTCACAAACCTCTCTCTTTTGTTGTTAACCATTTATAGCTGCTACCTACTGAACAATAACAAAATAATAATAAAAGAAAGTCACCTCTTTATTAGAAAAGAGATAATTCCTAAGCAAGATTATATACTGCTCTGAAAAGCTACTGGGACTTTCTAATGATAAATCTAGTCCCCACATGCCCCTTATTCAGTGGGATGTGTTCTTTCAGCCTTGACGGTGGGCTGGGAGGTGTCCTCTGCCATCCCGGCACAATGGCCTTGGCTGGGGCTTTAGTATTCCTTGGAAGTGCCCCACTGTGTGTGATGAGGGTTTTCATGAAGATGCAGCCAGGGCTTGAGTCAAAGCACAGCAGTGTCGAAGTGGATCTTTCCAGGGATGCTGGGATGTGAAGTGCTCGTGGGTTTCTTTGACAACGGCAAAATGAGTCCTTGTGCTGTATTCCCCAGGCTTTCTTCTAGACGTCTACCAGTTACACCCTTCCTTCCCGCCTGCAATTAGCACTTACAGTGTTGCAAAGGGAGATGAGATTCGCTCTCCACCATCCTCCTCCAGAAATCACTCACACCTTCCCCACTGGGTGGGAACATGCACTGTGGGTTAGGAAATATTCTCATAGTGGAATTACATTTGCAGCAATCCTACCCCCGCCTCCTGTTTTCTTCTGGCTATTAGACTCCACTGCTCATCGTGGTACAGGAGCACGTGAACACAAAAGCTCAGGCACAGCATTTGGTTCAGCAAAGACCCAAATCTCCGTGATTCTGTTCATCCCCCCCCCCCCCCCCCCCCGGAACTGCACATGCACGAAGAGGGCCCAGTATGTTTCATACAGGGTAACTGGAGCTGGATAAGTGCCTGCAATTTTGGAAGAGTGGGTGAGGAGAGAAGTGGGAGTGTATGACCGTTGACCTTAATTAGAGGAGATAAAAATGTCGAAACATGATTCCTAAGAAAACCAAGGAAGGCCTCTATTGTCGAGTGTTTCCACATGGATGCCACTGAGAAGAGGTCAAGTGCTTTCTATATACTTTAAGTAAACAGCAGATTGTGAGTTCACTGTCTGGACTGGATTTGAGCAGCCTCTCTGTTCTGCAAGATCATAATTGAGTCTTATGTACTTGATATCCACCAACATTATTACTTGAGAGTTGTCAGGAAATAATACAGTGGTGATTAATAGTTATAAAGCTTGTTAGTAAAACTATGCCTAATGTCATATATGGCTGACCCCATACTGGAATTGTCTCGGGCTCCTACCCTAAAAGAGCAACAATGATGGACTTAAAAAACAGCCTCTGCTTTTGGTGGCTTTGTGTGATAAAGACATGTCTCCTTGCATATTCATTATGTAAAAACTGCACATAGCCTTCAAAATTAAATCTGCTAAATGAGAAATAGGTTGTATGTCAGGAACAGAGTGCTCCAAGTAAGGTATTTTATTTAAATGCTACTGTGAAGCGTATCAAGCCAAATTAAAATGTTAGGCATAAAATTCTTCTGTTCATCTTTGCAGCTATCCTGACTGAAGGTTAAGAAGACTGAATGTGGTGGGTTTGTTCCAAAACCAGCTCCATTTGCCTACCTAGAAGTGGGACAACAACCTTATTTCAAATTTGCAAATTCGCCTCTAGTGTTACAGCCGGCAATTACATTATTAACAGGTAGCAGTATGTATCTCAGGTGCTCAGCATCTCTTCCATACCCAGGAGAGACCATGCCATCCCCTTATTAAAGGTCTTGTTTACAGACAGGGAAACTGAGTCAAAGAGCAATGATCCAAGACCTCAGAAAACAGTGGCAGACCATCCAGAGCCCCCAGCTAGACCCAGCAGACCTAATAACTTCTCCAGCTATTACAAGCAGGAAGAAAGGGCAGGAGTGCTCATAGGGCATAATTGGAAACAGATGAATCACTGGAAATCTTCTTGTCCATTCAGTGGGCTTCAGCTGAGGATTTGAGATATTGTGACCCAAATTATTTAAGGTGTATTGCTGGGAGGAAGGAATGAGGCATGAAACTTGGAGAGCTTAGTTCCTGAGATTCCTCTTGGAAGCCAAGCTGTAAAGCTTTAGATGCACTTGAAGCAAAAAACCCCTTCCTTCCCTGCCTGCATCTGCCTGTGAAAAGGAAAAAGAAAGTGCAGCTGATTTGTGAATGCTTTCTTGCTAGCACTGTGGATTTGAAATCTCTGTCCTTGATTAAAGTGGGGAATGCAACTGCACAAGTCATTAATTATTACTGATAATCCAAAGTAGTGATGGAGCCAAATAAAAGCCTCCTGCCACTATGATCAGATTCTGGAAAAGAGACAGACCCGAGAGCCTCCAGCCTATTTGCTTTTCCCTTTTTTGTGCAAGATGTGTCTGAATTGCTAGGTCTCCAAACCCTGCGTGTACTCAGGGTACCTGATGTCTACAGGTACAGATCAAGAGATATGAACTTTATCTACACAGATGGCAAAAAGCAGCTTACAATTCCTTTAACATGTGACCAGTCCCAATTATGGCTTCTTCCACATGACATCAGTATGCGATGGAGGATCTCACTTTTTTTTTTGCCAGAGGCGAATGAATACATTATCCAGCAGTGAGGCGTGGGGCAAGCGGATGCGTAACTCTGGGGTGATTTGGATTCCACGCTCGCGCGGGGGTGTGAGCCAACCTCAGAAGTCATTTTCACTGATGCTGACACATAGGGCATCCCTCAGAGACCTGTCTATCAAACTGCAACATGCTTTGCAGAAAATTAGATTACTCATGCTACAATAAAGAAGGAGAAGATGACAATGATGAAAAAAAAAAAAAGGACTTCAAAATATAACAGCTATTTATTAAATGAATAAAATTTCTGACATTGGGAAGGTATCCTAGAGACTTTTTATTTATTTATTTTACCTCTTGCAACCCATTTCAAGGAGAGCTAGTTGGAAAGACCCTATTAATTTGACACTGCCTCTGGAAAAAACACTACTTCATCATGATTGTCACATTACTGTACTTGTGAAATATCATCTTAAATAGTCATTACAATTTTGCTGCTGGTCTTGCTGCAGTCAGCAGCAGCAGGATTTCCTTTGGCTTTGGTAAGAGCAGGATCAGGCCCTCTCTCTCCCTCTCTGTCTCTCTGAATTGCAAATGGATTGTTCACGTGTCAGCTGGGTAACTAGGCAAAGTTCACCGTGCTCAGTTCAAAGCATGCAAGATGAAGCTCAGGGCATTTTACTCACAGTATTTGCCAAGTTCCTCAGGTCTACAAAAGTGTTAAAGTGGTTTAATACAAAATCCATAAGACAAACATTACGCAGCTATGTGTGAACCCCTGTCCAATAAAATCTATTTCTTTGGGAAAAAAATACAAAGTAGTAAAATATACTTAGTAAAGAAAAGAAAAGGCTATGTGAAGCTTAGTAAAATCCTATAAATCAGAATGCCGAACAGCTTCAGGAAGGGTGATTTAAAATAAATCTGCAGAAGAACACACACACAATCCATAGCTGGAAACGGAGCTGGACAAGTGCCGAGGTTAGAACATCTCAGACAGCACTGCAGGACTGGTTTTACAATACCAGATAATGGAAAGGTCTGGCCAAATGCTGATTTTTCTTCTCTAGTAATAACAAATCTGTGCTGGGGGCTTCTGCAGTATTTGCTCCTTGAGCTATTCCCCAGGAATGCTATTTGGGAGGGCTAATTGAGATTTTTAACTCCACCTGCCCTGAATCTCCTTATAATATCACTGCTTATAGCTGCAAGTTCTATTTTACTTATCGTTACCATTTTTTAAGGAGCCGGTCGTATATTGGCTTGATTTGCAGAGCAGCTCCAGCCATTTCCCATGGGGTTTACCTTCCTGTCTTGTGTCTCCCTTCAAAATATTTCTTCCCAGGGGTAAGCTCTGGGTCCCATCCAAACCAGAAGAGGAGTACCCAAGCTCTTCTGGGGTCCTGCATCTTGCACAGCCTCAGAGCAGCTCGTGGCCTGCTGACCAGAGCAAAGGACAGATGCCAGTTTGCCTTTCCCGGCTCGCTCTCCCACTGTGTGACACTGCAAGGTGCAGTACCAGCCCAGCTCCACCTTTAAGCCTGCCGTGTAGGTTTTTGGGGTTTGGCTTCTTAATACAGACATGCGACTTCTACATGACCACACATAGTGGAAGTACGCAGAATTACAGGTCTCTCAAATTGTCAGAAGCAAATATGATCAGATCTGGTTCTTGATCTCATTACTGTCTAAAAGATTTGTCTGGCATTTTTAAATGCCATGATTTATGTTCTTCACCTTAACACAGCCCTTGGTAGTGTAAACCCAGTAACTCCATTATTCTCCGGGGCAACTCTAAAGTATCCGATTGGAAAATTTTCACAACACTGTGTCTATATGAAAATATTAACATGGATTAAGACAAGTTAATAGATTTTAAACCAGGCTATAGCATGAGAACCAGTGAGAATAAATCAAGTAACTTTGCCTAACTACAGAAAGTATTTGTAAAGCCCTGTAAGGTTTCCATTTCCTAAAGCCACCTGCCATCTCGAATGTCCCTAATCAGTCACAGATGCTGGATACCAACCTGCTAACCCTATGGCTTTGAGAGAAAATATTGCACTTTGTAAACTCATTCTTGGGTATTTCCTTAATTTTTCTTAAACTAAACTTTCATCCCTTATTTTTCACTTAAATATAATGAGTTAAATCAAATCTGACATTTTGCCCTGCTTACCCTTACAGTTCTGTTTAGCTGTTTTCCTACCTACTTCTTGAAAAGTCTGAAGACCTTAGTGTTTTGCTTTTTTATTCAATCATTAGGGTATTTTTTTCTACTCCACATCTCATGATCGCCCTCCTGGTGTTGAGCAATCCTATTAAATGCAGAGTTTTGACTATTTATTCCATTGCCAATGGAAAATGAATGTTTTTCTGTTCTTAACTTATGTCTGTCTCCATGCTGAAGATGTACCAAACACTGAGCTTTTCTGAAGCACCGTGGAAACATTTCTTAACACCCAAACACAATGTTAAAAAAAAAACCCCACACCAAAACCCCCCATACTCCTGAAGAAATAAGAGCCATTTTAAAGGCCTCATCCAGCACCCACTGGAATCAAAATAAAGAATTTCACAGATTAAAGAAGGTACCAAGACAGACTCTGGTGCCAAAGACCGTTAGATGCTGCTCAGCTACATTAGTACTCAGGCAGAACCGGGGTTTGGCTTGGCTCGGGAAAGAGCCATTATTTCACTTTAGCTCATGAAGACAGACTGGGAGTGGGAGTTGTAATGGAGGTAGGAAGCAGACTGGATTTTATTAGTCTTCCATCATCTTTAAGAGATCCCTAACCAGATCAGGTTTCAGCCTCTCCCTCCACTCTTGTGTCAACCTTTGGTTCTGTTTTTGCTGGAGGATAAGTTTCATTATATTAATAAGCAGCACAAGTGGTTCCAATTGTGGAAGAACCACTCTGAGCTGTCAGAAATGATCAGAGGAGAAGTTTCAGCCTTTCCATGATCACAGCCTCCTCTTCTGGTGCCTCAACTCAGCACTTCCCCAGCGCACCTCACATTTTAGCAGCCATGAAAATAATAAAAGGTATGTTTACATTTTCAGTGAGGCTAGGTTATTTTAAGAAACCTTTATTCTCTGATCATGGTAGTACATCTATGCTCAGAAACCAGATGCTAATGGAATAATTTGGGCGAACATCCAATCTACTGGCTGGGAGACTAGATCTAGGCATGCACTTTAAGGAAACTACACATCTTCAATCTACTGCAGTCACATTTCAAACACAAACATCTTTAATTACACCACTAAACCAGTAAGTTTGCATTTCTTATTACTAATAAAGAAGCAGAAAAACTCACAACAAAACACTCCGAAACCTGAGACTGTTAGATCCCTATCTTAGAGGGATCCATTAGTGTTTACCAGCAATAATGCTCAGCACGTCTTCCTCACAGCATCCCCCCGAAGGAATGGGGTTAGGTAGACACAGCAATTTAAAGAATCCCTACAAGGGTGCAAATATTACCAAGATTAATTTTCCAGATAGAAAAATGAAACACAGAAAGTTTCAATTCATCTGAGTTCAACAAATGGCCAGTAGAGAGTATGGTCTGATGCGCAGCCCTGTGCTTCAGTCACTAACAGAGCGACGGGCACCCCTGGGACAGCAGATGGCAGTCCTCGTGGTACGCCGCTGAAGCTGCTCGGGCTTTGTGCAGGAACATGTTTACACAGCATCCATCCCCCAGGCTGCAGGACGAGGGTTTGGGTTCATGGATTTACCATGGAATGACTGAGGATCTTGCTTCCCCCAACAGATTCCCCCACTGCTCTGTGGAGGAACTGAGTGAAGTTTAGTTTTCAAATTAGACTCACCCGGGACTAGTCACTGAAATGTCATCTGTATGACTGGAACAAAAAAAAAGAGGGGAGAAATGTAAAAGGAATCTTTGTAGCCAGGACGACCTGACTCTCCCACAGTAGGAGACACAGGAATACCGTTTCATGTCATGGAGATGTAGTTAAATGCAGACTGCCTATCCTTGTTCTCAGAATTTGAGAGGTGTGGTTTATGCATGTGGACAAGCCATCGTTCCTCCCTTTGATCTATCACTTGATGTAGAAGAAGGCTTTTATGTGTTAGTCCCATATAATGGATAATTTAGTCTGAAACCATTATGAAAAGTATAACACTTTGGGTACATATGCTTCAATTATTCTTGAAAGTACAGGGAAATATTTTATGACATTCACATATATTTGAAGTAAAAAAAAAAAAAAATCAAAACAAACCCAGAATTTTTGTTTACCATCCAAACAATTTTTTGCTCCTGAGGCAAGTTTACATGTATTGTAAAAGAACTCTGCCATTTTATGAAATATTTTTTAAGGTAGAATATATACTTGAATGTTTATATATATATTTGAATGTTTAATAGGAAAAATGTCAGAGTCATCATTCATTAAAATTACCAGTGGTACATACTGCTCTTTAGCCGCATGTATTTATTCCCTTTATGAATAAAACTACTTAACACAAAGAGCAATAAATAGAGTTAAATTCTCCTTGTTCAAGTGCACTTAGAGCTGAACTTTCAAATTAATCCCATCACCCTTTTACAAACAGAGCTGCCCAGAGGAAGGCCTGACAGTTCCCTATAAAACCACGAACTGCCGATACGACATCAGTCACCCTGACAGTGAGCAGGGCTGGAGTATCCCCTTGTCCCATAGGAGTGTTTGTGCTAGGAGAGCATTCTAAGAAGGGTTCTTTGCAAGAGGAGGGTTTCCTTGTTTGTTTTCTTCCCCAAACGTGCTCCCCGTGACAGATCTGAGAGATGGCGACAGCTGGACACCAGAGGTGAATACTGACAGCAGTGTCACTGATGGCCTCCTGCAGGTCACTGTGCCTTTGTGCCTCAGTTTCCCTAATCTAAATTAAGCATCCTAATATAAGAGATTGTTTTTTCAATCAGGAAAATTATCTTGGCATTTAATTGGATATCTTTTATTTTCTTCTACTGAATAAAAGGATCCTCCCATAGTTAAAAGAAAGGATCAACCCCATTTCACATATCAGAGAAAGTGTTTGGGTGGGAGATGTCGCCCTGTAAGACCTCTGAACCCATCCTCTAAACACAGGGCTGCAGGCATTGCTAATTCAAATCGTTCAACTACCGGCAGAACATGTTTACCTCGGAGGCGTTCCGAGCTTCACCAGACAGCAGGGGACATACAAAGAGATGTCCTGCTGGCCATTCCCTCCCTGCCCACTCATCTCCCCTGATGTCCTGCAGGAGGTGGGACCCTGGTACCCCCATGGCTGCGACCGGTGCCTCCCCGAGCGACACAGGTGGAAGCCATGCCCGCAGATCCTGGCTTCTAGCACCTGATCCCCCAAAGGGGACTGGAAGAGGTGGACAGGCCTGCCTGCCCCGGCCACCCGCACCCACCTCACAGCCAAACCCACCGGAACAGCTCAACGCCAGCCGTTACTGCAGCGTCCCCGAGGCCTGCCCGCATTCGGCGCAGCGCACAAGCAAGCCCTTCCCCACGCGACACCTGCACTGAGCCCCGGCGGCAGTGCCCGGGCTCCGCTCGCTGACCCAGCCTGTACTGCAACCCATCCGCCAACTTACCCAAGATGAAAGGCGTCAAATGACAGCATACAGAGTGCTGGGAGCTGGCGGCAGAGGTTTCTTCTGCAGACATCTTGCTGGTTGTTTTAAGGTCTTCTGCCTCTAAGTGGCACCATGCTGAGTGATTGAACACTCGCTAGAATCTGTTCTACCTTTTATTGTAATGATTTCTTACAGAGCTCTCACTTTCCAAACTCTGAACTTTCGAGAGTACTGCCTGGATGTCAGAGCCCTCTCGTCAGAAACACCAGAGCCTTCTGGAGTGATGGTCCCCACTACTACAAAATCCCTTTGGAGAGCCACAGCTCTTAAACCGTCACTGGGAAAGTCTGAACTTTAGAGAAGGCTGTCACATCCCTGGGATTTGTAATGAGAGGTATTCAAAATACAGCCAGGCAGAGCTCTCGCTGGTGTAAATTGCCGGAGGGTTACACTGAATCATACCTGTGCGCGACCTGGCTCATCGTTTTGCATTTGCTTAAAGTAATTGGGCCCAGACTGTCTCGTATGCAACTTCTGCTCAGAAAGCAGGAAACCCTTTGAGAGGAGGATAGAGGGTGTCCCGGAATGGATGGGTCTGGTCTACACACACCCACACCCCCCCCCCACTAGGCTGGGAGTCCTGAAACTGCCGAAGCAAACTGTACTCCTCAAACTAGCCATCCAGCACAAGAAATGTTGTACTTTTTAAACCAGAAGGAAGTAATCTCCTCTCAGTGCCGTAATGGGCTCATAATGCCAAAATATCCAGGTATTCAACCATCTACCATGAAATCTGCCTTTGCTTTACTACTTTATGACCCTTGCACACTTTGCAGAGTTCGAGGCTGTTTACTTCAAAATGCAATAAGGTTTTCCTACCCTACATAATAAAACAAAATCCACAGCCCAAACTCCTACAGCTCACAACAAAAACCAAGCTACGCAGCCCAGGAAAATTATTGACACTTTAAGAGGAAAAAAGTACACCAAGAGGAAAGTTCTGTATTTGAGGGAAGGTTGTCAGGATAGTAATATAGTATGGTGAGTAGTGAAGACTGGGAGATTTATGTGCCAATTCTGTGTACGATTTATTTAGATTAATTGCTCTGTATCAATCTGTAAAAATCTAATAAATATAACTCCCTATACAAAGGGTTGCGCCAATCCAAATGTTACAGTGGACAGTTTTGGCAGAAAGTCAGGATGTGCATTAAAAACACACTTTTTGAGAAGTCTAATAAATAAAGCTCTGAAATATAGTTTCCTACTGAGAAAGGCATTTTAAATCATTTTGATAAAGAACTTAAATTAGGCCTTAAAAGGAGAGGGAAGCTAGACCCCTGTAACTAATTATTTATAGGTATTTTGAATATAAGAGTCCAAGAAAGCCGTCCTCCATCCCCCATTCTCTGCCACAATAAGCGGGAAAGAAACAGCCATTCCCCTGCCCCGGCCCCCCCCCTGCAACCAAATTAGAAATCTGAAGTGTTAGAAAGGGGAGGAGAGAAACAGAATTAAAATGGGCAACAGGCACCTAACAAGGAACTTCAGAAGTCCTGAAAAAAACCTGCACATTTTCTACCAAAATAAGTGCTGTGAGCAGGGGACAGCCCTTCAGCTCTCCTCCCCATTACTCAAGACAACTGGGCTGTTAACTCACTGGAGTCCCCTGAAGAGGGAATATACTGTTACTTCTCAAACACCACCGGGAATGTTTTTAGAAGTGAATAAACATCTGAATAGCCCTAGTCTTTCTGAAAGTCAAAGCAATTAAGAGACTGCACAGAAGTCGAAATTGCCGGGGACTTAAGCTTCTAAGTCACTTAGGTGCTTCTGAATATGTTATCCTGAAAGCATGGCTGACATTTTGCATGTGTGCAGCCACCCATAGGCCCTGCCTTTGAGGATTTATGGTTTGGAGACCTGCTACCACTCGCAGCAAAAGCAGTGGGGTTAAAGAAGTGTTGATGTGGGAGGGTCTGCGGCTCCTCAGCAGTAGTGCTGGACCTCCCACCAAAAGCACAGCAGCTCAGGTCCAGTTCACAAGGCAGGAGGCTCTGCGTGGGAAGGCTGAGGAATGAGACTAATATGCTGAAGAGCACAGTGCGTGTGCTGGAGAGGTTTCTGCCATTGTGGTTGTACCCATCAGGCTTCTTACCGAAGCTACTGAGTTATTAATCTCTGATGGACACACAGAATTTCCCTCCTCGTTCCCAGCACACTGCTTCACCTTGTACTGCCTTCTTCCACCAAGCGTGGGCATCTCTCCAGACTTTGCACAAGGAGCCATTCATTCTCCTCTGCTCCATCAGGAGTTTTTCCTTCTGAACTCAAGTTCCTCCCTCTCTTCAAACGTGACCTTCAGACCTGCTTTTTCATTGCAGTGTCAGTGAGGTATACTACAGCAAGGGCCACCACTGCACCTGCAGAACCAGGAGGTCACTAACAGGTGGCACTTCGCTAAAGAAGGGAAATAACACAAGCCTTAGAAAATTAAGAGTGAGGCACTTAAAATCTAGAGTTTAACAGAGTGTGTTTGAGCCCACATTTGGCCTGGCTGTGTGGCCATAACTTCATGGGACACAAGAGCACACCTTTCATTGATGGGGGCCAGTCACATGCCAAAGTCTTTTAGTGCTCTCCAAGACCCACTTCCACGCCAGACGAGACTGTCCAGACTTCCAGACCCCTCTGGCAGCTTGTAGCCCGGATGGATGCACTGCCAGAATTTGCAGGCATCTCCTCTAAGGTCAGAAACAGCAGAAGAGCTGAACCACACAGCACTGGAGCCCAGTTTTTATCTTTCAAGCTGACACAGAAATATGCGGCCAGGTTTTCGAAAGAACTCAACAGCTTGTGGGCTTTGTTGAACGTCTGCCTGTAAACACAACAGTGGGAACTGCAGGATGCAGCTCTGAAAATCTGTCCCAGGCTGGGAGGACTCAAAAACCAGGCCATGAGCTCCTCTGAAAAGGGTGTCCTATATGATCATGTGAGCAAGAGAGGCACCCAGTTCAAAGTGGGTTTCAGATTTTTCCCAACCCACCAAAATAAAAGTTCCTGGACAGAATGAAAGCCCCAAAAATAAGAAAGAAAGAAAAAAAAAAAAAGCGGAAATTTGAATTTAAATTGAAACTTAAGCATTAAAAAAATTACAAAAACATTTGTTGCTGTCATGAAAACTTAAACTCAGGCTTCTGACATTTTAAACTTAATAACCAAAAACATCAGCCATAATGATTTCTCCATGCAATTCAGCATTAATATTCAGACAAATGCCAGGGGCTGTCACTTCCTATATTAGGGCAATCCATATTCGTTTGCATAGAGAACACCTATGGATGTTGTTCTTCTGATGAACAAACTGTAATTTTTAAGCTGAAATGAAAGGAAGGAAAGAGGTAGAATAAGGCAGCTGAGTGTCTTTTGAAAAACATCAAAATGCATTTTCTTTTAAATGCCTGAAAAAGGATCTGATTATTTAGGGATCCTTTCCTCTTCACTTCATTACCATTATGTCGTCAGTGCTGGTTATCTAATTACTCGACTGGAGCTGGAAACTTCATTTTCATGCATTAAGGTGTAAGAGGACTAGCTTGTCTGGCTCAGTAGTTAGTACTTAAAGAACAGCTGTAAAGAGCAGAGTCAGGAAGACTAGAGCACAAGAGGAAATCCTCAGTAGAATTCAAGTGCTTTACGTCTGTCATAAACACACTTCCAGATCAAATTAAAGGAATTTCTTTTAACTCTATTCACAGTCTCCAAATATTCTGCTCACCAAGGTGCCTGAGATCTTAGTCATTCTAAGAAATGAATCATATTCCCCTTGTCATCTGGCGGTTCTCTGCTGACTGCTAATTCATGGTATATTGATTTTAAGACTCTGTTAACACATTATATTTTCATGTTAAGCCAGAAAGGCTTTTCTTGTTGAAAAATCATGCCCCATCCTCATTCCTTGCAATATTCAGTTTTGTTCCTCCTCTGTTATTTAGAATGATTGATCAACACAATTTAATCAACTTGAAACGGTTCAGTGAATTGTTCCACACTATTGTACCACCTACATTTTTTTCTACCAGTATTTAACACCACAACATGAATTCTGCATATTAAACTTGTGTATTTGCCTATGAATGCAAAATTTTAAAAGACCAAATAATAGCTGGGGTAACACATTGGCATCCAGTGGAATTGTATTACAGAGATCTGGGAAATCAACTGCTTATAGAAATAACTTGCCGTCTAGAAGGAAGAATTTTAAACAAAGATCATGAGAATGAAATTCAATTTTTAAATCATTAAAACTGATTTAAAACAGTTCAAGACTTAAAAACACCTGTGAAAATCTATGCTATTACAGCTGGTGATTAAAATCTGTAATGAATTAGATAATAGATATTTTGTTTGCTTCTTTTAAAATGTCATTAATAGTAAGGTCTCTCATTGGACTGGCACAAAACTGCTGTTGGCAAAAATCTAAGTACAAAACACAAAGGCTTCATGTTTCAGATGCCTATAAAACTTAATTCCCCTGAATAACACTACTAATTTGGGTCTACTTGTGCGCTTAAAGATTGTACATAAATATTTTTGGCACGTAGTGAGACCACAACTTTGCTTTTATTTTAATGTCTCTAACAGGCATAAGATCCTTGTCACTTCAAAATAAAATAGTTTCACTTAAACAGAAGTTATTTAAACATCCCGTAGCTTTGCAATTCTTTAAGAACTTCTCTATTCATGCCAAAATTTTCAAAAACAGGAACCAAAAGTATTTAATTTCACAAAAATGGGTATAGAAATGTATTCTTCCACACTATCCAAACTTCAATGAATTATTCTGCAAAAAGTATTTCAGTGGCTTTGTTTTCACTTGCAGGCAGACATTTGGTGTATCAGGTGCTGGCTGCAAATACAGTGCACGCAACTTCTCAGTTCTGTTTCTGAGTTACACTTTTCTTAGAGGAAATACATTTCATAAAGCTTACCTTTTAAGTATAGATGAACATTTTACACATGAAGTTTCGTATCAGCAAGAGTCAGAGGAGGAGTTGAAACCCTTTTCATCAGAAATTACTGAAACAAGCACCGAAGTGTTTAGGACTGAAAGAACCACAAGAAAGGATAAAGTCATTAGCACACAAATAAAAGGGTAATTTAAATTTAAACGTACAATTAAACAGTATATGCATATACTCATGTTTTAAAAATGCATCATATGTTAAATCTATACACTTAACCCACTCTGGTGGGGAAGAAACAATGCTGCAATGTAAAAGTGTAGTTTGTTATGTGCGGTACCGACATATGAAAGGCAGGTTTGGGTCCAGGAATGATAAAATGTCAAGTATGTCTGGGACTGAGATGAAGCTATACTAGAGCCCCCCCCGAATTATAGGTTTGGGGAAATTCTATTTCGTAACACAGGAGACTACACAGCAGATGCAAAATCCATTTGCATGGATTCATGAAGTATATAGAAGAAAAAAACAGCATTCATAATTTACCACTAATATGTAAAATCAAGAAATACTCAACATGAAAATTAAGGAAGCCAAGAAAATAAACCTACTTATATAGTCTATTATGTAAGTAACATAATACATAAAAATTCCAATTTAGTTTTTACCCAGTAATGTAAATGGTAACGTAAACGTACTATTCAGAGTAGTTTACTTAACAATTTTGGCTGAGAAATACGCTGATGGATAACCCACCCTTACCATTAAGCTGTAGTTTATTAAACATTTTGTATCTGAGAAGTGAATAGAGTGAAGAATTAAATTAGAGGATCACTTCACTGCTAAGGCTAACACTTCAGTCACTGCAAGATTTTGTCCATTCAACACACCTTACAAAGAACAGACCAAATTCTGCTTTCAATTACTGGGGTGCAGCTCTGACTGAAGTCAACAGATGTTGCACCTCAGTAACTGCTAGCAGGACGGCATCCTGAATAAAAGGCTGGGAGAAAAACTCTGATGAAAAATTTTTTGAAGGAAAACCTGATTTTTCAAATAAAGGAAAGTTTTGTGAACAGTGTGTTTCACAGAAAACAAAAATAATTTCATCAAATACTTTTCTTTGGAAAACTTGAAACAATTAGTTTTCTTTTTTTTTATAATGACAGGTCAGAATTTTTTCAGAGAAGTCCAATCATTTGACATGTCACTGGAACAAAGTTACCTACAGACTGAAAAGAGAAAGCCACAATTAGAGTGACAAGAAATGGAGATAGGAAGTTAAATGAGAAGATGGAAAGCTCGCATCCCTCAGAAAGCTTATTACAAATTCTCAGTTTAATATTTTAATTCTTTAGACAAAGTGGTCAAATCCATATAGGTACATGGCTTTCAGCACGGTGATATGCAAGTAGCTTATTGACAAGAATGGCGTGAAGCCTGGTCTGGGCATTCGTGTGGTGTGGGTTTGTTACAAGGTCGTCAACAAAACAGTGGCTGGCAGAAACACAGTGGTATTTCAGTTCTCATGCCCTGGGCAATGCACAGGAATAGGGCTCCAAAAAGGGAGGGAAATTGAGCCTCCATAAATTTAGCAATTTCCCAGGGTGTAAATCCAAGCAGGGGGTTCAGGAAGCAGAATGTGTGAAATGAGACAGGTGTCTGTCCCTGACCAAGGCAGCCTGGAAGGGTTTAGTGCATACCGTAAGTGTTGACTCGTCTTCAGAGAGCTGCTGGGAGAGAAGCAAGGATCATGAGAGAAAACCAGAGAAAAGCAGCTGCTTTGCTCAAAACAGTACAGAACCTCCTTGAAGGTCAGCTTGGTGCTTTGGACCATAAAGGAGAAACATGAGTGAGACTATGAACTTAACTTTCATGGGAAGTCTGGAGAGTCCCATGAAGTCAACAGGACTATTTTGAGGACGAAGAATCACTTGCATCAAATAAAAATTTTCGGATGCATCCATAAAGCATGCAAAATGTATCATGAAACGTGAGTCAGCATTGCAGTGATACAGACATTACTCATGTATATGCTAGACATCTCTGCTGTATGAACAAACCTAATCTTCTGTTCTTGGGAAAGATTATTGAAAAGAGAGCCCCTGTGGTTGAAAGTTGGGGCTAGACTTTGGCAGGTCAGCTCCTTTCCACCTGAGAGATCTGGAAAGTTATTTGGGATAGCAGCTGCTCCTCTGTGAGGAACTCCCATGTGGTCTCACCACTTGATCGACATCCGATGGTGCGATATGCTTTGCCCATTGCAGATGCTGTGTGAGGAGGCCAAGTGCCCGTGCTCGTGCTGGTTGATATGAGGAAGATGTGACATAGTCCTAGACCAAAAAGGACTCTTGATGCGCCAGGAAATGGTATGTTAAGATATTTAATAGCTGGACAGTGAATCAGGAGCGTTCCTCTGGAGGACTCCTTTTTATCAGTTCCATATGAAGATTTCTCAGAGAAAGGAACATTTTTGTTACTTCTATTCCTCTCGTATCCAAAAGCCTCAGAGAACACATCCCCTAATTTTTTAGGCATTGTGAAATATGCATAAGAAGAGTCGCCACTGCACAGACCTTTCCCGCTATTTTAAGGCAGGCTACTGAAGCATGGTGCTGAAGTGTGGGTTAGACAGACTGTGAAAGAGAGGGAGGAAGGGAAGGAGAAAGGTTAAATAGCAGTAGGAAACATGGCTAGAAAGGACTATTTGCACAACGGATGGTTCTGAGCCGTTAGATTATGCTGACAGTGTATTAATCATATGTTACAGCCATATGCACACACACTGATAAATTTATATTTGTCTGCCTACAAATGAACATTAGATGTAAATATATGTAAATTATTGACTATTTTGCATCATGTTAACAGGATAAATATTTTAAACATTTTAAATATTTTAAAGATAAAAATCTTTTCACATTACCCCATCAGAAGAAATTACAAAAACATGTATGTGGGAGATGAGCTTATGGCCTACACCAGCTCTAAAGATTAGGCTTGAAATCCCAGATTTTCCACAGGCACCTTCTGTACCTTAGCAAAAGCTTCCAATGAGTTAGGAGGATAGTTCCTAAGCCTTGGATTTAGAAAGTAATTTCATAAACAATTTACTTGCTCTTGAAAGACTGGATGTTCTTCAAGAAGGAAATCTTCAAGGTGCAGGAGCAGGCTGTCCCCATGTGCCAAAAGACAAGCCAGATTTTTCCCTGGGCTCAGCTCCCACACAGACCCATGACTGCAGGACTTCTGTGCACCCACCCGACGAACTGCAGCCCAGGCCAAGGATGAAGTGGTGCACTGGGCTGTGGATGTCGCTGGGCTCAGAGGGGTACTTCTACACAAATCAGAATTAAACATTAACAACTGAGCTTATTCCTTGCTTCATCTCTGTTTTGCTACAGGAATATCTTTGTTACAAAGTTTGCAGAAAAGGAGCAAAATACCCCCACCTCTAATAGCTAGATTTTTGAGTATGTGTGTGTTGTGATTGCCTTGCTCTGGGACTATCTTCTAAATTCTTAAAATATTCTTGTCTCTTCTTTCCAATAGTTTCCTTCCTTTTTTTCACTTTTGCCATATGCTGCCCTGATGACACTGTCTCCAGGAGGGAGTGTTTGGCCAATTTCCTTGACAGTGCTGAAATGTCCCTTTGCATCCACCTCTCCTGTCCTGTTGCTGCAACTCCTGCGCTGCTCACTATGGATGAATTCCTGCAGTGTTTCGTCTAACCACCTCTCATATCCCTTGTCGGAGGCTTGTGTGCTCAGCTTACATCCAGTCTCATCAGGATGTCTTTTTGATTTAAGCCCTTGTCTTCTCCCCGCTAGGCCTAATACCTCATCTGTTAGCCACTGCTGGTTTTTGCATTGTTTCTTTATCCCAGTCATATTGTGTGCTGTGTCTAGGCTGACATCTTCTCCCTCACACCGTGGCTCATTTGGTCCCTCTTTAGGCCTGGCATGCTGATAGCCCCTCAAACTGGCTGTAAACTTCTGCTCCGGAGCTGTCGCTGGTAGATCCTGGGAAAATCTATTGTACGGAAATAACTTTAGCACTGGGATTTGTTTTTCATTTGTTTGTTTCTGTGTATTTTTATGGGACAGAACATGTGACTATCAGAAGCCAGGAGACAGGTAAAGGAAGGGAAGTGATATTTGTAAGGAATTTGTTAGCATATGGTCAGAAGCAAGTCAACTTTGTTCAGAGGAAAGAGCATCTGTGGAATCGTCCTGTCACTGACTATAAGGCAAATGGATTCAGTCTCTGCCTCAACATGAAATGTATCTATCCTTCCTCTTATTTTGCTGTTCCCTCACCTCCTTCTCCCATTATACACCATAATCTTTATGAATAGTCTTCCTTTGCTTCCCTAGTAGCCAATTAAAAAAAAAAATACTACAACAGAAGCAGAATTGCCTGTGCATAACAGAGATGCATGAGACACAGCTAATGTGTCTGCACAAATACCGGCCTTGATCCTGCAAAGAAGCCTGCGTTAAAGTCAACGAAAGATTTGAGTGTATAAAGTTAAGTGTATGTGTCAGTCTTGGGCAGACTGAGACCTTGAAGCCTGCTCAGACATCATGACTGGGTACAGACGTAAACTTGACACTTGCAATGCTTCACTCAGATTTGACAAAATGTGATATTCAGGGGGTTGCTTTAAAAATAAACACAAATTCCCTATTAGTTTTATCACCCTTTCAAATAAGCTCAGAATATAGCTTTCTTGTTTGTGATACTTCCCTAGGAAAAAATGGCATAAATTAAAGCAGAAATTTTGAAAGAAACTTCATCTGTCTTTACTGTCACATTGAGCCTTCTGGACCAACAGACAGAATTATATGGATAGATTCAGAATGAAAGAAAGAATGAGCTAAAGAAAAATCAAACCCAAGAAAGACAATGTTCTAAGAGCAATTCTTGAAGATTTTCAAGGGCATTTGAGTCCCATTTCCCTCACTTAAAAATGAATCAAAAAGAAAGACTGGATCTTACCAACAGTAGCATGCATGTCCTCACATTTTCTAGGTTAGTGCCGGCTGGCTCGGGAAGAAAAACCTTCACCAACGCACAGGTCACTCTTATTTGTCTTATAAGATGACTCATAAGTCATCGACACTCAGTGACAGGGTACTGGGCCACGTTAGGCATGGCTGTGCTGTGGTCTTTCTCTATATATTCCCCTTTACCTTACATGCAAATAGTGCATTCTTTTTCTACATAGTTGCATATGTCGTGTTATTTGGAAAGAGCAAATGCAGGCTCTGAATCTAGTACTTTGATTGATACCGTTGCATGGTAGGATGCCCTGCTCCAAGTTCATTTGGCAGCAATGATGCCGTGTCAAATCTTACTCAAAATTTAGCAGCAATTTTCAAACCCTGAGTGCTGATAAGAGCTGAGCAGGCATAGCATAACAATTTCCATGAAAGCATTCCCATTCCTTTTTTATTTGCTTTCTGCATCTTCTGTATTGAACATAGCTAATAGTGGGAACACTTGAAAAAACAGCTCTCCACATTTCTGAGCAAATGCAGGAGGGTATTCATGGTAAAGCAGTTGCTACCTCATATGTATTCTCACTCACAAACTTGAGTCCCATTGTCTTGTTCACCTAATCATGAAAGAAAAAACATACAGCGGGAGAAAAGGTGAGTAACTCTGGAAAACAGAAAAGCCACTCTTCATGTACTTCATGTCTAAAAGGTGCCAGTCATGCAGACAGATGTGTACACATCCATTACATGCAAGTATGCTGAAATTTTAGTTCAAGATGCAAACGTACCTGTTCAAAATACTATTGTACTCTAACCATGCATCCACATTTGGTTTTCTTTGAAGCCCTTCAAGGATGTTGCTAATGATATCAGTCTTAATATAAAAGTCTTAAGAACAGCACAGACTAATGTAATTTCTGTGGTAAGAAAGGGAAATACCTTGCAACAGAAGACAAAATCTTTTGTAATATGATCAGTGGATCTAGTCAGAATGAAAAAAAAAAATACTGCATGGATTTCTGACTATCAAATACTTCTCTGAACAGTTTTGCTGTGAACATTTGTGACCATGAAAATATTTCAGTGATTCATTTTGAAGAGCAAATGAATCTCAGAAAGCTGCAATCTATTCAGAGGCAATTAAATAACAGCGAGAGGATTCACAGACTCAGTTATTCAGCCAATCTAGCACTATGTTGAGAGAAGATACGTGACTTTGCTGTAGTACAGCGCACTCTGCTTAAATAGCACTTGCTCCATCTTGGTTGTGTTCAGCTTTTCCTGCAGCTTTTTTCTTTCTTGACTTTCTTGCTGCTATGGTGAATGACTTCACAGGAGCGTACAGAAAGGATGTTTAGGACATGAGTAGAGACAGCAGCCAGAAATGGTAATGGGACAGTGTGTTACCAGCAGGTTCTGCTTTTCTGTGTGTGTGGGAAGGGTAAGCGAGAGCTGGCAGCTGATCTATCGCTGTGTTCATGAGAGACAACTGTACGTCTCTTGTCCCAGTACTTCAGCTCAGTCACAGCTCTTGCTTTATGGCTGGTGAAGGAGAGACCAGTTCCCACAACACAGCCAGCCTTGGATACTGCTGCTGGCATCAGTGCCTACGACAGCAAGGAAGTCTTGATAGCTTTGTATGCACAGTCTCTTTCTGGTGCCACGTCCACAAAGCATGGTGAAGGATTGGGAGAAGTGGGTGGATCTGTGGATCACTATTCTTTGTGATCCAGGGTATCCAGACAGGATAATTCAGCCCTGGAACTGTGCAAGTGCTGGCTACATGGAGTTATTAAAGCTCTGACCTACCCTTGTCCATCTTCATTCACCTGCACATTGTGATCAATAATGCATATTGCTCTTTGGCTTCTCTTCCCCAGTGCGTGTAGCATTACTACAAGCACATTTGTTTGCTGATGACCCAAAAGTAAGTAGGCTCATCTGCCCCTGTGCAACCTTACTCTTGGACAAGGCCCCCCTTTCCTGCAGCTGAGTTCCGTTCCCAGATGAAGATTGTTTAAGTCTTAAAGTAGTGAGTGTCTTCAAGATGGGAGCAAATTAGAAGACATGTCAAAAGAACAACTACAACAGGAACCCTTAATTAACAGGTCTTAAATCACTCTGGCAAATTGTCAGTGTGCTTATATTTCTGCCTTACTCCCCCAAGTTTGGTGATGGATGACCACTGATAGGAGTAAGTTGGAACTCATGATTTGGCACCCGATCCCAGCATTAACTAACTCATCCCCCCGTTGCCACAAGAGAAAGCATAGGTTCTGATCGAGTTTAAGAAGTTAAAGTAACCGTATCAGAAAAATGAATACAGCACTGATTTCCAGCTCAATGGAAGATGTTAGGATATAGCACAAAATGTCAAGAGACTACTTTTCCAGCTGCAGACAGCCAGCAGTTCTTCCCATCCTGCTAAGGTGCATTAAAAAGCCTCCTCCAATGGATACTCATGGGGTTTTATTTTTGCCAAGTTCTGCGTATTAAGGTATCGAAAATATCTGAATACACTGGCTTCTCAATGAGATATCTAACAGGAAGAGGACTTGTACTCTTCTTCTGTAAGGTTGCATTTATACTGCGTTTTATAGATCAGTAAACTGACAGAGAGATTCGGTACCTTGCTAAGGACCACGAGGCAGGCAGGTGGCAGAACAGGAACTATGGCTTGGAAATGCCTCTTGCTCTTCTGTCTGCTGAAGAGTCAGACTACGCTGACCCGTGTGAATGTAATGAGGAAGGGAGCGAGGGAGAGAGTGCACAAGAACTTCTCTCCTTTTATCACACCTTTGCATGCCCGCGAGGGCCCTGACCCCTCCTACACCAAGCCCTCTGCAAGGGGGCAGGTTCAGGAAGGATCAGGGTGAAATGTGAACTCACTATTTATCACTCTGAGAGGTCAGACTGAGAGTCTGGACGTGAGGCAGAGGCATCTTGGATTTCTTCCAAGGCTGGAGTAGCTGCTGTGGTATGTGCTGCCCAGGATTTTCCACAGCAAATTCTGGTTCAGCTGTAAGTCTTTTTAGAGGCTCTGCCTGAAATTTCTTTCATTCTTATCCTTTCAGCTAAGGGCACTCAGGGCATCCTGACCACTACCCTTCATATACCACAATCCTTATATCTCAGTGCCTACAAGGAGGCAGCTTTGCAGCCACTGCCAGTTGCATAGCTCTGCTGACACAGGTTTATAGCTGCTACGGATCTGGCCTCATATTTTGACTGTTACACACACAGCACAGGCAGCACTGCTCTTCCCTATTTTCATCATCACCAAGAAGATTTTGTTTAGGACTGTGGTTTACAAAGATCTTATTATAGAGAAATGAAAAGAAAACTCATCTAAAATCTGGTTACATTGAAAAATTCCAGCTGTCTTGCAATTCAGTGCAGCTGTGCTATCTACTATCTTTTTTCTCTTCCTTTTACATCTCTTTATAGAACATTAGCTTCTATAGAAAAATGCATTTTTTTTAAACATGGTGATTTTTTTTCCTTCCCTCTTCATTATTTGCTGGCTGTTATTTCCACCAATGAAACCTACAGACTCTGACAAGGAAAATGCAAAGATATTTTGAGACAGAGGAACAGCAATGAGGAAAAAAATAGCATTCATGAAGAGTTTCTACTGGCAATCTCTTGTCCGTGATTTTTTTCTTATACAAACTGTAATATGATGATATTATGCAACTGCCTTCACATATTAGAATCATTATGAGCAGTAGCTTTGTGATATCATACAGCAGGTGCTAAGAACAGTTTTTGCTTTTTCCCCAAAGCGACTACAAAATTACTTACGATTTCATTACAGAACAATCAACACTTTGTGGGGAGAAGTTTGTATTATTTTGTGATTGTGTTAGTGAGGGAAAAAAAATCCTCTCTTTCTGGGGAGTTTGCAGCATTCTCAGGGTGAATACTAAACTGAATTCATTTGTAGCCAAATGCCTATGTCCTTAGCCCCGCAAATCTCTGATGGAACTGGAAGGACTCCAGTCCTCACGCAGCTCTCTGCTTTCTCTTGCAAACTCAAGTCAGAACGGCTCTGTGCATCTCACCTGAGGATTGAATAAGTGCAAAGATGTGGGCAAAATTTAGCCCTTCAGCCAAGACTGAAAGGGTCACTACAAGAGAAGGTCTTACATTTACCTCGCCTTTAGGATAAAAACAAAACCAAAACATTAATAAAAAAAATTCAGCCTAGGTGGGGTGAGGCAGGTTCACAACCAGGCAGATGTGAAGTCCAGCCAAAGCCTTCTGAGAATCAACAGCCACTTTCAAGCAATGCACGTCTTTTATCTTCTCTCTGGAGAAACTCTGGGGCTTAGGAAAGCCTCACCTCTGGTCAGCTCAGGTTACTCCAACAGGAATAATTCCAGATGATTTCTGCTTCCAGAGGAAGAGACAGCCACAGCCCAAGGTCTGCAGGTCTCGGTGTGAGAAAGACCAGCAAGCTTATATAAAGTTGCATTTTCTTTCCAGCATTCCCTGCCAGTCTCCAATGCCCATATGGCAGCTGGACTGCCAGCCGCAGAACTGCTTTACTTCTGTTAGAAACAGAGCAGAGATTTCATTATCAATTTTTAGTCAGGGAATTGCAGAACTGTGGTGGAAATCTGCAAGCTCCAGTTCCTCACCCCTTCAGTTTAATATCCCAAAGGCTGCAATTCTTTCCCCCCAAAAGCCCGTGCTCTTGTCCTATCCATCCCAAAATACAATTAATATATTAAAAAGTACTTTTCCACTAAAAAAGCAAAATGTGTCCATTGGGTTGTATTTTCTGTTCCAAAAAGATGCTTTGCTCTTATTTTATAAACACGTAGTACCAAACATTCCCTTTAAAACCTGAAAATATTTAAAATAGCTCTCTCTATATTAAGGATAGGCAGCAGAAGCATAGGGAAAGTCTATACAGAAAGAAACGTAAAAGTACAGTGAGGCAGGGTAACCAAATAGCTGGAACACTTTCCCCTCCATGTGAACTGCTAAAGTGCAAATCACAACATTCAAAGCTCCAGCAACTCAGTGCAGTTTTTGTTACATCTGAAAACAGAGATACAGATCAATTATACTCCAGAGAAAATACCTTAACATCATTCCTTGCAAGAGTACAGCTTTGAGTAAGACACATCGCACTTTCAGCAGTGGTATTTTAAATACCAATCACAGCCGATCGTGGTTTCACTGCTGCAGGAAAACATTGGAATAATATTGTTTCCCAGCCTTCATGTCATATTAAATCAGAAGATAGCTGCTTTAGCCGCTAGTTTCCAGACAGGGGTACTTTAGATCTGGCTCACTGCAGCTACAAAGCAAGAGCATAAAGTAAGCGAGCCAGGTGGTACGCGCTCACCAGGCGAGGGGCTCTCGGGGGTTTTGGTGATGCTGCTCTGAAGTGAATCGATTTGAGGACCCTTCCATGTCTGTGGGACTGCCTGGGGATTTCCAGCTGTTGCCAGAGTGCACAGCTGGGGACAACAGGACACCGACTCAGCACAACCTCATGCCACAGTGATTGCTGTCAAACTCGTGACCCTGGACAACTGGAGGTTCTAAAATAAAGCCAACAGCCAACGTATTGCTAGCCAAAATGAAAAACCACGTGTGAAATAGCTTATAGATGCTCCATCACCGCAGTCCACTGCAGAACTAAAATCAGACCAGTTATACTGACGAATTGGTCTGGTAGCAAATCAGTTGACGTAAAAATACCTAGGCACTATTCCCGTCAGATGGGTACAAACCCCTTTGCGCAGCCCCACAGCACCCCACACGTGGAAGCCAGCCGGATGCCCGCGGGCACCGGGGCTGAGCCCCCTCGGGCCAGGCCCGCGCTCCCCTTGCAGCACCACGCTGCGGGATTACAGCTCCGCTCCTTTCCTGAGCCCGGTACTCATGCTTTGTGGGATAAGCAGATATTTTTAACCCATTTGATCCTCGCCGAAGGGACTGAGATCAGGTATATAAATGAGACGGAACCAGGCACACACGAAACACGCCTCAGCGAGAAGACAAACGAGTTGCACGGCAGGACAACGCCACGACCCCCACGCGGGGTGCGAGCTCCCCGGGCGCTGCGCTGGGGCCCCGCACCCCGCCCTCCTCAGCCGCTGCAGATGCTCGGAGCGCCCCCCGTGCCGCCCCCAGCGCAGCAGCCCGCGGGCAGCGGCGGCGGGCCGGTCGCAGGGCTCCCGGGAGGGGCGGGCAGGCAGCCGCTGGGCCGCGGCCCCGCTTTGTGCTCGCTGCCGCCGCCATGCCGCCGCGCCGCCCGCCGCCGGTAGATGGCGCTGTCGCACCGCGGAGGCGGCCACCGCGGCGCTGCGCTCATCGCGCTCCTGCCGCGCCCCGCCGCGGAGGGGCCGGGCCCGCGGCAGCGGCGAGGGGCGGGTTCCCACTCCTGGCACGGAGAAACGGTCACTCTCCGGGCGAGGGATGCAATGAAGGCCGGGTCCTTTTTGGTTTTTTGTTTTTTTGTTGTTTTTTTTTCCCCTAAACAACGGGGTTTGTATCAGGATAAAAAAAAAAAAAAATTAACATGAAAGATTCAGCTTGCTGCTGCAAACCCCCAGCAACTCCGGGGAATTCCTGCATAGAGATGAATATGGATGAAAATCTATATTACCCCAGGCACCAACTTAGCACAGGATGTTTATGAAATATTCCTGAAATGTAGTTTATTTACAAATCAAGTTATCCACTTATGTGAGATACTTAAAACATTTATGTGTTTAGTGGACAGTTATTATTATTACTTATCACTTGTTAAGCACCAGGTGCTCCGTGCTGTACAAGCCATGCACGTAAGAAGTCGGTCCCTCCTGCTAAGAAGATACAACGGAGGGGCCTGGGCCAAAGTCTGGGCAAGTTTTTTCCGAATCTGGCCATAGCTGATGACAAGATGCCTAGAGGAAACCGAGGAAGGAATAAAAGCTTTAAGGATTATTTTTTTCTTTCCCCCCATCAGGTTTGTTTATTTGTTAGCTATATTTCTTCAGAATACCCGCCGCTGGATCAAAGTTCATTTCAAGCAATTGTGATCACAAAATAACTGGATCAGAAGCTGCTTCTTTCTTCCCTTCTTACGTACCTGCATCAGAGGCTTTTTCCTTCTTCCTTTGAGCACTGGGCAGAAGAGATCATGTACCCAGCCCTAACAAAACCCAGTTTCACACCATTAAAAGGAGGATGAATTGGAACACTCGCGAAGGACTAGACGAGCTTCAAAAGAATATTTGTAGCAAATCCCTGAGTCCTAACAATTTGTAAAATGAGAAAAATTCCTTAGCAGTCTCCAAGCTGTATACACAGGGCTCTAGCTCTGTGTACTGGCACTACACAGTATGCAAATATATCGCATTCTCTATTTTTGTCTGTACATGCTTTTCAGTAAGAGCTCACCAAAGCAACTATCCCTTTCTCATATAGAAAGCTATAACTATGGTAACAGGATCTCATCTGTTGTAAAATGCTGGGGTTGCTTTTTTTTTTTTGTTTTGTTGAAAATAGTGATTTTACATCCACTTTCCCACACATATGTTAAGATTTTGCATCTGTAGCAAACCTGTATTCACTGCACTTGGTTTTAGGGTAGGAGAAAACTTCACGGCTAGTAATCTGTGCAGTGCGTGTCCTCGCTGAGCAGAAAGCAGTGTCATGCAAGACATGGAACCAAGCGTGCCGGCAACTTTAGGGCAGAGGGTAGCAATTCTTTTCATGAAGAAGAATCTCTCTAATTCATCAAAAGAGAGACAGACGTTGCTCTTACAGAGTTTAAAATCACAGCAAAAACTTGTTACCCTTTTGCAACCTCTCTGGACAGAGTCTGTTTCTCCATTCGGTGAAGAGGGAATCGCTCGAGGTACACACACAACCCCTTCCCTTTTAACTGCCTCACCATCCCTGAGGAGGGGATGAAATTCTGCGCTTTAGAGCAGGGTTGTTCTTTGTTTGTTGATTTGTTCCCCATTCTGTTTTAAGCAGGTATTACAAATAGAAACCACCTAATACAAATATCAGCTTCACAGAAAAAGCACTGTTAAACTATCCAACATAAAATTTGGAGCACCTATACTATGTATATTTTGCATACAACACAATTTATTTTTCTATGCCATTTCCTTTTACAAAATCATCCCCAAATAACCTCTTCCTGCCTATTAAACCTACATTCTTTTTCATGCCTTTTTTTACATGCTATTCCTTATCAAGGGTTTAAACTCTTTTCTCAGGTAATCTTGAATTTTGCAAATGTTCAGCTGTAGCAGAGCAGCATAGGGACAGACAAGTCAGTGCTACCCCTGTATCAGTAATGAGCTCCCTCAGTGCAGTCCTGAATTAGGTCTTAGCCTACCAAGTTACAGAGCCTTTCTCTTGCATAATGTTTTCTTCATGAATATTGATTAAGAAAATAACTCATTAATGAAGGGGAAAAAAGAGAAAAATATGCAGTTTTAGAAGTTATAGTGGAAAAGATATTTCATACAAGTAACTCGGCTGAAGCTGACCAACAACAAAAAACCAGAACACCCAAAATTCAAAATTCAAAATTCTGTCCTTAGCTCACCCCTTTACAGTAAAGTATTACAGCCCATTTCACACTGTTTAGGGAGTCATGCTCTTTGCAGGCTGTTGTACTGTGTAAATATGAATGCAGAGCAGAAAAGCCATCATCCTTCTTGCTAAATTCCCTAAACTTCAGGGAATTTAAAGACAGACCTTTAGCAGCATTTTAAGCCTTTTGAATATAAATTTTGCCCTTTCTCTCTTGAATAAAAATATCAAACAGAAAAGCCCCCCCCAAACCTTCCCTGGATGTTTTAAAGAAGTTTGTCAACCAGATAAATATCAATGACGATGGGATAGGCATATTTTTTAAAAATATAAGTTCCAAACATACATACTTTCCTTTCAGTAGGAGCTGGGCAGAAATTGTTGGCAGGATTTTTGGTCTC
This sequence comes from Falco rusticolus, assembly GCF_015220075.1. Lineage (NCBI taxonomy): Eukaryota > Metazoa > Chordata > Aves > Falconiformes > Falconidae > Falco > Falco rusticolus. The sequence continues at coordinate 8,048,553 of NC_051193.1, forward strand.
TGTTATGTACACGATGTCAGATGATATGGTCTCTTGTGGTTTTAAAATTTATGAATTTAGGAACTGCTCCAGTTACCTATGAAGTCATTGTCCCTTTGAGTTAAGGGAGGTAAAAATGAAGTCAAATTAAAAGCTTTTAGAAAAACACCTTTTGTTTGGTACTTATTTGGGAGGCAAGTGTCATAGTTCTGTGCCCATAGACGTATGAAAGATTGTTTTAAATGGGGCTTTTTAATGTTACAGATTCGTCTCCTATGAAGTTAGGTTATTACATAAATGATCTCTTGAGAGCTGATTTTACATGTGAAAACTGACACGGCACAGCATGCTCAGAGAAGCTGGCAGCATGCGTGCTAAAACTGTGCACTGCCATATTTGAATATTTTTGGGGGCTCCTTAGCAAAACCAGCTCTTATTTACAGTGAAATAAATCGCTGGCTTTTAATGGTCATTTTCCAAAAGCATCTGCTGAAAAGCTTTCGTCCATGTGCTGCACCTGCTAAAATCAGATTAAAGAACAACCAAAGCTGTTTTCTAAAGAGTCCATGTCTGTGGGGAGGACGGGGAATTAAAAAAGGAACTGCAATCAGAAAGACTTTAAAAAAAGTATTTTGTGGCTTTAAAATCAGAAACTGAAAAGACAGTTCTCATTTTTTTTAATAAACAGGTAACTAATATAAGACCAAAATAAAAGGCAGCAATAAAAGTCAAGTTAAAAGCTCTCCCTTGGTTAAGGTTTAATTCAAAATATAAGAAAGTTTGTAACCAAATTAAAACTATCACTATACCTAGCAACCCTCCAGTGGCCACAGGCTATTGTGCAAATAGATCTTTGCATTCTACTAATTTTTTAGGGAAGAAGTGCATCACCTTAGTTCAAAGAACAGGTGTTCTAAGGATGTTATTGGGTAAATGCTGAATTTTAATATTAATCGGTTTACTGGTTATTAATTTGGTGCTTGAATATTAGGGGAAAAAATGCTCAGCTCTCAGTGTTTGTCCTGACTGAAGGGTAGAAATGAAGAGAAATAAACCACTGATGGACAGAGTTTGTTTTGGTAATTACTAAAAAAGCCAGCTGTGATATATCTGATCTGTCCTTTATAGGTACCATTTCTACTTTCAATACTACATTTGCTTTCAATATTTGTGGTCATTGCAGGTCTCTGTGCAAAGTTATTTAATGCTGCTGTTTGTTGTGTTACACCAATGTATTCTGTGATACCGGAGTTCTGCCAGTTCAAAGGAGATGGCCCTATGGAGCATCTTTTTCATGTCATGGCTTTTGCTAGAGGCTTTTGTTTAAAGCATGCTTCCAGCACACTGTCTTGTCTCTCCCACTCTCTCTCCTGTTCACGTGTGTGAAATAGCAAAGTAATTTGCAATATAAATTACCAAATCAACTGTTGAGTTTACAAATTGAATATGCATGAAAATATTGCATAATATTACTACCTTCCTCAACCTAATATAGGTAAATATGTCTGAAATTTGTGTTGGTGGAAGAGTGGGTATTTATATACTGTAGATATTAATTACAGTTGGGCTAATTTGAAGTTTTTGTTATTAATTCCTTTATAGTTTCACTGCCATTGGGATTAACTGCAGCCACCTACAAGCACAACCATTTTGTAATATTCTTAATTACATTGAAGAGACATTCTTCTTACAGTTAAAAGAGTCCTTTAACAAGCTCCTTCTAGTCTCTTTTGTTTATTCAAAACAAATATTAGCCCAGAAAAAAATGGACCAATACTCCGAGAATAAAAATGGGCCGTAGGGACTTAGACTAGCAATGATTTTGGTGAGTGCTTAATTTCTTGTTTGGTTGAAAAAAGACTGGATTGGCTATTGACAGGTCCCTATCAATAGGCAGACCCCCGAGGTCTGGCTATTTGCACATGGCCTGATTGACTTGTCCTTAATAGACATATAATTGTTGACAAATACCTTCCAATAGACTGTGGCAGGCATGGCTGGGCAGACAAAAGAGGCTTCTTTACAACAGAGACCAGAGCAGAGCAATTCAAGAGACACAGCACCTTAACCACGAAATAGCCGGCTTCCCCAAAGAAGCTTCTAGAGCAAAACATTTAAAATCAACCCTGTTTTCTACCTCCAGTGTCTGACAGCCAGCTCAGATACAAAAAGCAGCATTGTCCAAAGACCATATGGATCCATTCAGGGTGTCCCTTCTTCTAGACAACTTCAAAATACATCTTAATCGCAACGTACAGCTGAATTTTAACAGTAAACCTGTGCACAAACCAAACCTATGCACTTAGCTGTCTGCCCGATCCCCACCCCCCACTCCCCGCCTTTTCTACCACCCTTTTCCCAGAGCCTTTGGTTTTTAAAAATACAACTGATTTTTTTTCCTGCTACCGTATGCTCTTTCTCAGGTACTTTGTCCTTAAGCATCCACCCCAGCTGTTATTAGGGACACTACCCCAGGGCAGGTGGGCCTTCTGCTGCTCTTAAGTCCTCATGTTTCTACTAGTTCATTAAATAATACTGTGATATGAATTTTTAGAAGCAGAAAAATAGCGTGCACTGGCTGGAGGTGCATGGTTCTGAAGCTTTCCAGTCTCCACAGATTCTTGCAGCCATTGCGGGTGGTTGGTGCCTTTAGAAGCAAGATTTAGAAATGGATGCTTAACATAGGTCACCGATTTGTGAAAGTTTTGGCTAACTTTTCAGGGTACCTCAAGAAATCTGTGGTGGAGCCTGCAGTCTACATCTAAGGATCTGGATCTAAACACAGTCTCATTTTGTGCAGTGCCTTCACACTCACACACAATTCTAAATGAGAGAGTTAAATAATACGTTTACTGTGCTATTATTTTCTGTGTTAAATAACAGCACAGAAAAGAAAACGAAGAGGTGTAGGCAAAGGAAAAAAGATAATAAACCACATTTATCTGTCCTCAAGATTATAGTTCTATATTGGATATGTTGGGGAATTAATTACATGGATTTTTAGAATGTTTAGTACATTATAGGCATTGCAATACTTGTCACAAGACAAAAGGCCATTGAAATGATGCAGTACAGCCTTAGGCAGCCATAAAAGAACAAATTGTTCAAGTTTGTGCATCAGTGCGAGATCCAAAGAACCCTGGCTCCAAGAAAAATAGCAGTGAAATTTAGAGATGTACCTACTCTGTGGATTTACCCAGAAGTGGACTGAAACCTGGACTCTGGCCTTTCAGTCCTGGGTTTGGTGTGCCTGCCTTTCCCTGTCAGCAGCAAGCTGAGAAATCACTCTTGAAAGTTTGCCTTGCAGGATTTCTTCTCTTGGTCATTTCAGATTTAGTAATGTCTTCCCCCTTGGGATACGGTGCCTGTCAGGTAGAGGTAACACCTTTATCCTGTGGCGTAAGCGACTTGCAGAGAGGAGACAGAGAGGTGGGGGAGGAGGATCAGGAAGGGTGCTCCTTAAATCTCTAAGCTAATGTCTTCAGCCTCCCACCTCTTTCCTCCCAAACTAATAAAAACAACCATTAAAAAAGGAGAGACAGAGAGAAAAAAATAAACAGCACAGACTGTGATCAGAGGCAAGCAAAGTAGGTTACAAATTAGTGTGACACCATCAAGGTGACACTGTAGACAACCTCTGACACCCAACATAAAGCTGAATGCCTTGTGCCAAAAAGACCTTGAGCCTTGTCTTTGATTCTTATTGATCAAATACATAGATTAAATACAGTATCAGATGGCAAGGCTAAAGCCTGGGATTCTGCATACAGTGAAGACCCTCAGACATGAAAGAACAGATATACAACAGAGATAGACAGACAGAGAGAGAGAATAATTGTATCGTGAATAAACAGATGTAGGCTGAGGCAGACAATGTTATCTGGCAGATGGGCAGGGCTTTTTGTACTTGCTGCACTTCTTACAGGTCATGAAATCCAAATGCCAATAATATTAGGAATAAGGGACAACATTTTTAACGGTGTTTTTGCAATCCCCAAACATTCCTGAGCATGTGCATCCTGTGACCAGCTGCTTCAAAATGGTGTGCGCGCTTCTCTGTGTGTGTGTATGTCCATTAATTCAGAATTACTCCAATTACGAGCTTTTGATGCTCCGAACCCCTCTTTCTAACCCAAAAGAGATGGAGAGTCCTCGGCCTGTCCAATCAGATCATTTTCCCTCCTGCCTGCAGCAGATGTAAGCAATTTACTTTTTTATTTCTGCATATTCAGTGCGAGCGGAGCTGTTGGTGACTTCTCACCCCGGAGCCTGCAGGATTCTAACCCTATCAAATTAAAGCATTTTGCTCACTTATTCCCAAGCGCTCGGCTGGTGCTTAGCAGGCCTCCCGCTGCATAGCAATGGCGGGCGTTCGTGTCCGCTCATACCCCGAGCCTAATCAGAGATTATTAAGGAAAATATACAGTGCTTTAATTTGATGAGACTGGTTATAGGTACTGCAGTTAAAGGTCACACTCTTGCGTGTATCTCCCTCAGTCACTGTAATATTTTCCTCTCGCTTGACAATCCTCAGCTCCAAACAATAGGCCAAGAAGACACGTTTATTTTTGTCACGCTGTGATGAGCTCAATAGGGACAAAAATGAATTATTTAAAGTTCGCATAAACAAACAACCCCAGGCCAGGTTCCCCTTAGCCCACTCACCCACTCTGCATTTTTGTGCACGTGTGTGTGTGCACACGCTTTGTCTCTCTTGCCTTTAAAGAACATGTGATAAAAACCTTCCTCGGTTGGAAAGCGAAGTCATTTAGATGTCAAGTCCAGATACCATGGTAGCCAGTGGCCACTGCCTGCTGTTGGCTGTGGGGGGAAACCCTGCCCATGCAAGCCTTGCACCTGGGCACGTCCCAGCATCAGGTACCTGGAAAGGACTTTTCAGCCTCTGTCTCCAAGAGCTTTCCACACCCAGTAGGAGGTAATGGAGCTAACCAGGGCGAACGAGAACACACACAAGGCCTGATACAGCAGGCTCTGAGCCTTTCTGCTGCCACAGTGGGAACCGAAGGGGTTCAGCTCAGTCCTCTGCAATTGAAAGGTTGAGGGAGTGAGGGAAGTGCATCAACTCCAACCTGCCCGCCTATGCCATAGTAATCAGCTTGTGGCCTCGTCTAAATTCACACCACTTCTAGCAGGAGCTCTGCGGGTGTGGAAAGGAGGGGGAGGGAGGGGATACAACAATTTTCTTCTTCTGCCAGCCTTAACTCTACTGCCATTTGTTAAAATAGCAAGGTGGTTTAGTCTCTTGTAAGAGCTGTGTTGTGGGGAGGGAAAGAGCAAACCAGTGAGAGACGGGTGGGTTAATTCTAATCTCCTTTCAAGCCTAATGGTTTGAGCATATGTGTCCATGCAGCAGACCAACAGCAGGCTTATTTACCTCCAAAATTTACATGAGAATTGCTTTATGCAGCTGTATGTAAAAATTCAAACCACACAGTGTCACTGTATCACACAGGTCAATCCAAAGCCCACTGGCATTATAGCTAAAGACAAAAGCCTCACCACTTCACCAGGGTTTCCTTTAGGACTGAAAGTTGTTCTATTAAAAATGAAAAACAACAACAACAACAAAGTGAGACTATTTCCACTGCTACCCCCCTTCCAGATTCCTTCCACATTCCTAAAAGGCTGCCAAATTATAAGGACCTGGAGCCTGATCCTGCATTTGCCACTCTCAGCAAGCTGCAAGGAGGGCTGCAAAGGATGTCAGGATTGGGCCAGCTTCATTTTGTGTCTGTGAATAATCCCGTTAGCTGATCCCCAGGCATAGACTTTTTATATACACATTACTGATGGGCAAAGGCAGAAGAGTTCACGGAGGTGCAGTTTCAGTATTTATCCTAAACAGAGGCAGACAGGCTCAGGCTGCTTGGGATGCTACAGGCATCCTGGTCCGTCTGGTAAATTGCTTGTGATTGCCTGGTTGTTGGTTTGTTTTTCTCCCCCCAGTCTGAAGGGTCTGTGATATCTCCAGAAAAGCCACAGCTATGTGTGCTGTGGAAATACATGCTATACACGTTTCTTCAGAGAAATGGGGAATTCTGCACTGCAGGAGAAATCAGAATCTTTCTAAATCACCTCAATTATATTGTGCTATGCTGATAGTACCCCAGCTTTTGCCACACAAAAAAACTCACTCTGCTTCAGGACCCCTAATTCTGACTGTTTCCTAAGTAATCTGATAAGCTTTAACTAGTAAATTTGGCCGGTATTTCTAGCATGAACATGGCCAGATACAGCATTAGCAGTCTCTGCAGGGGAACTCCCTCAGAAAATGCAAAAGTATATCAAGGGCCAAAAAGTTACCTGCGCTTTTTTAAAACTTCATAAAAACTTTTTGTGTGGAAGCTTGGGACAGTTCTTATTTTAGTCTGAACCAATTATTCAGCCTTAATACCTGGACCCTGGTACGCTTCTGTCTTTGATCAGAAAGAACTTGCCTGAAGGCCAGCTCAAGACAGGTTCAAAGTCAAATGCTTTGATTTAAACCACTCTGCTCCCATCCATGAAAGAAGATGAGAAGAAGCCCTCTAGTATAAGACGCAGGTAAGTGCAATGCAGCATGTCACATGCAGTATTACAATGCAAAGCATATAAAAAGAAACGTTTCAGGGAACAGAGTGCTTAAAACACAGATCACCCCCAAAATCTGGTGGTTTTGGCAGTGGTAAAACACCCGAGGGATTACAGCAAAATTCTGTAGCCTGTGAGAAACTCCACATATTCCACAGTTTATGCAAGAGAGAGAGAGATCTTCAGCATGCCCAAAGACTAAGAGCCACATGCTTGTGGTCTGAGAGCCTCTGGAACAAAAGGGTCTGCTAGCAATGTATGGAAGATGTGATACTGGTGGACCACTCCAGTTCTCTGAACTATTATTTCCTTAAGACATTTTGCTACATCACTCCAAATAACCATTTAGCTATGCGACCATAAAGATTTTTCCAGAGTTTATGAAACTTGGAGCGAGACAGAGACCCCTGGCTCTAGTATTTTAGTGAATAGTAGGATGATACCTACTGCCTGCCATGGAAAGAGATGGGACTCTGGCCCAGAAACCACCCTGGATTCCGCACAAAAAAGGAAGCACAGTCTTCTGATGGCAATTGCAGTTTTTTCTCCTTTCCTACTTTCCTCAAGTACCTGGATGAATATTTCAGCCTCTGAACCCCCACATGCACAAGAAGAAAAAATTCTCCTTGGGCTTCACACAGGAAATGAAATGCAGGAAACACAACATCAAAATTCAGCTTTCTGACAGTGTCACCATTTTATCGCTCAGGTTGTTATCACTCTTCAGGGGAGCGATCATTTCCCCACCATGTACAGGAACATGGTAGGCAGGCTGCACTGCCTGGAAATGCAGAGAGATGATTTTCCCCCTTGCCATTCAGAACTTCACTTTGTTGACAAGAACTAAGGGAGTAAAAAGGAGAAGGGCTTTTTCAGATATCTTTTTCCACTTCTGGTGAATGAAAGTAACTTTCCTTTAACTATCAGTACTGTGGCAAATACGTTTAGTCACTGTATCCTGCTGGGTCTTTTCACTGGGGAAGATTTTGATGGCAGAGCTCTTCTTTTCTCCACTCACTGGTACTTTAGGCATTTTCCTATCTTCTTCTTTTCATTAATTTGCCCCTATCTATCCCTTCGGTGTCCTGGTAATTTAAACAGAAGCCCAGAATTCATTGCAGCATAATACAACTCTACTAAAGCAAACCAGAGTTGATTTTTGCCTTGGAATGGGACCTGAGGCCTCTTTGGAAGAGAACTCTCCAAACCCCATCCCCACAACTGCACCAGTGATTTCAGCAAGACTGCCCTTGTGTGCAAGCCTGGCTGGCCAAGGCCTCCTTTCAAGATGTACCCTGATGGGGAATTAGAAAGTAACCACAGTAACATGTTCCAGGGCTGCTACAACACACCTTGTGGTATCACGCCACTATACACCACACTCACCACACACCAGCAGCAGTGACATAAGCAAAGGACACAAGCTGAGTGTTTCTGATATTGAAAGCTGCAACTCAGGCCACAAAACGGGAAATGTTTGAGGGCAAGGCTTTAAAACTCCCCTCACGCCCCCAGTCAGCATAAGGGAATCTTAATTTAGAGATGATGTTTTCCTCATTCTGACTATCAAAACATATTCCTTCTTTTCAGGCTCTGGAAAGGTCTGTTATAAATGTGTAATCCCACATAGCAAAAGAAAATCAAAACCAACATGCAAAAAAGCAAGCTGGGGCTTGCTTGTACAAGAGATCAAACCATCAGAAAAGTAAAACACAGCAGAGGATAAACAAGACCAGGAAAGAGACGGCTGAAGAGAAAGAGAGTAATTAACAAACAACATATGCTATATGGAACAGGAGAGTCCAGCTCATAAAAAGCAAACACTGGACTCTCTTCTCTGCTTACACAGTGGTTCTGGAGGTTTTGACATGAGAATGATGAGAAACTAATTTCCAAGGTGCACCTCAGATGTTTGGTGCACAACACCACGGAAGGTCACAGCTTGCTGCCATCAGCCAAATGCACCTTCCAAGAGGTGAAATAAAACTTTAATACGAAGTGCCCTATTAAACTATCCATCCAGGCCAGCAAGCTGTTCATTTTCTCCTTATCAGATTCAGGTTCTGTGAATGCTGCTCACTATGCTGCTTCATCTAAACCATGGCTTGCTGGACTCCACATACTTCTTCCATACATACTAGAAATGGTCCAGGCAAAATACAGAGGAAAATCTGACACAGCTTGAAATCCATCTAGATGAAAGGCACTTTTAGAAACCAGGGTGGAGGGAAGAACTGTTGTTTTTTGCTTTAAAAGTTCCTGCCATGTTCTCACCTGAGGAAGGATCTCTGCTTTTTTTGGTATGTCAGTCTCCACTTTTGGAAATGAGCACCTTTTCAATGCTACTGATATACTTAAAGGGCACCTTTTGTAGCCACTGCCTTTGAGAAAAAAGTTTTTTGACACTCATGGCATAACCTTCCTCCAGAGAGACACAAATCTACAGACTTGACAAGAGAGCTCTTAAACCTCTCCAAGCAGCTATAAGCCAGAAAGTGAAGAAAAAGAGTCAAAGAACCTTGAGAACACATCAAGGTTCATTAAATGTCTTGGTGAGCCTTATGGAGCTCTGATCACTTATGTTTCTTTCTGTAAAGCCTAATGCAGCATGTGTGTGCATACACAACTGGTTTTCTGCTACACTGATAGGCCAGGAAGAGCCAGATTTTTGATTGTGCCACAAAACTTTGGAATTCAAGCAGGGCTTCACTTTGGAATTCAAGCAGGGCTTCACGGTTCATAAGGATGCTGTGAAAGAGAGATGAGAGAAATGGGAACTTCAGAAAAATATGTTGGACTTTGGAAAGGAAATTAACTAATTACAGCATTATTTAAGTACATGGAAAGAGAACAAGGAAAGGAGGAATGAAAATTGCTATGGGGGAAAGGATGTTCTGAGTGCAGAAAATTTCACAAGCCTAAATGAACACCTTGCTTTTATTTTCTCTTAAGAGTGGCAATGTCAGACATTAGGAAATTACAAAGGCATTGTAATTTAGAAATATAGCTACATCTAAACAGGAAACAAAATTAAAATGTCAGTGCATTTCGGCCAGGACACTGGATGATCTCTAGCTGAGAATGAACACATGAAATTGCAGATCCAGTAGCAACTGTCAATAGCTAACAGAGCTAGTGCTGCACTGTAACATATGGAGGGAACAGCAGTACCTACCCCCTTGGCACCTACTTCTTGTACCTTGTAGTATTGTTTTCTTCTCCTTAGAGTGGATAAAGGGGATTTAGAGAAGACCTGTCAGTCAGTCCTTACCAGCTTACTAGATTTTAGAACAAATTTGAAGAAAGAATCAAAAGGAATAAAGGACAGACATTTACCATGTGGGGTTCCTAAAGCTACACTGTGCCAGGCTAAGAGATTTTTGATACAAATTATTTTATTAAAATTCTTAAAATGTATCCAGTCTTCATTACAGTATTTTAGCAGGTGCCACTTGGGAACTACTTAGTTCACTGGGGGAAAACAGAGAATTAGTCAGAACTCTAAGGTCTGGGCTAGTGACAGGGGAAGTGAAGATATAATATGCTGCAGGGGAAAATATGGGGCTGGAGTGAAGAAATTAGGGGAGTTCCTCGAAGATCAGTCTTTAGACTGATCTCATTTAATGGTTCATTAATAAAGTTCACATAAAAAGCAAGAGTGTTCAAATGAAATTTGCAGATTGTACAAAGTTGGGAGGCACCATCAACACAAACGAGAATCACAGTATCATACAGGAAGAATTGGATGACCTTGAGGACAGAAGTAATAGAAATGGGATGAAATTGAACAGTACAAAATGCAAGGTCATGCACTAAAGGACTAATAATGAGAATTTCTGCTAGAAGCTGTTGGGAATGACAAAGGAGGAGAAAGACCTGGGTTTTCTAGTTGATTACAGGATAAATATGTGCCATAATATAATGCAACTGAAAAGGCAGATGCAATCCTAGGATTCATCACCTGTAATAGTGCTAATAACGAGAGGAAAATATTAATGCTACTACACAAAGCACTGGTGAGACATTATCTGCAATACAGCGTAAATTCTAGTTACCCATGCTCAGGAAGGATGCATGCAAATTGGAGCAGAGGGTGCAAAGAAGACTATTACAATGATCAAGGAGCTGGAGAATTTCTGAGAGAAAACTAAAAGAGTCTGCTTGTTCAGTCTACCTAAATAATGGCTTAAAGGGACACAGATACAATTCAGGAACAGGGGTGCCCATACCAGGTATATAAGACATATACGTGTAGGCGTGACCCAAGCAGGAATGGCTATAAACTGGCTCTGAGTTCACATAATTTGGGAATTACAAGATATTTCTAACCATTGGAATAAAGATTCCTGAAATGATCTTCCAGTGAGTGTAGTAGAGGGAAAGAATCCCAAGCCAAATTACTAAAAGGAATGCAGTTTTAAAATATAACCTGATCAGATTATGAATGCTACAACATAATATAAACATGGTGGCAATGGGGCAGCAAAGTAGGTTTGATATTCCAGACACGTGTTCTTAGACATACAAGTAGTCTTTTGTACTATTCCATTCAGGCCCAGACATTCCAAAAGGATGACACCAGCAAACAGGAGACTTTATAACATGAGAAGGATCTTTTGGAGGTAAGAGTTAGTCAAGTTAGTATCTCAAGAAAATAATGAAATATTTAGGTCATGTGTATGTCATATCCAGAATCCATTTATGTCATATCCCAAAGCCTTTTTAGGGAAAGATACTACTTTTTAGCTGAGAACAGCCATGAATAAAAAAAATGTTTTTTCCTCATTCTAAGAGCCGGCTTGCCAGCAGTAACATATACTCTTTGGTTTTCTCTGGAAATATGTCTTGACATCAATACTTTATTAGAAGTCCTCGATTTGGTTGTCTATGACATAAATCAGCTATTGTTACCCTTATAGCCCACTGGAAGCAGTTTCGTTTTTTACAGACTTATTTTAATAAGGAAATATGAATAAAATTGTAAAACAATCTGGCAGTATCTAGGACTCAACTCTGCTTTATATACCAAACCAAAAAACTGATGACAAAACTTTCGTGTCCCTGACCTGAGTTTTTTTCAGCTCTACCCTTTTTCTGTACAACAGGACATTTAACAAAAACAAAACAAAAGAGAAAAAAACAAAAACAAAAAAAAAGAGACAGAATTTGCAAAAGGCCAGATAAAAAAAGACAAAACTGAACAGAAAAACAAAACCACCAGGAAATATTGCAGGAGGAAACAAACAAGAAAGCATCCATCTGAATGTTTATCCAGAAAATAATTTTTGCAACACTTTGCAAGAGATGAAGAAGAGCTGGGTAAGAGCAACTCAGAAGAAAGCAGGTGGTTTTGCTGCCTGGAAGGATGAGTATTGACCTGATAGCTTTAAAAATTGTATCCAACTACAGCATATGATCTTCTCAACTTCATAAAAGCACAAGTTCCAAAAACTTTCCCCACTGAGCATTACAATAAGCCACTAAATATGGAACATCTAGCAACTGCTACTGTAGTACATAAGGAGGGTACTAATAACATTTTCAGTGCCGGGGCATGGCATGTTACTTGCTTCTTAATCCTAGATGGAATTTTTCAGGAGATTAGTTTCTTCACTGAAAAACCTAGCTTCAAACTGACCATTGTTATCTGTAAATTCTAATAAAAAAGGCAAAAAATGCAAAAATATTCATAAAAGTCTAGACACACATTTTCAAATTTTTTTTAACCATATACTTTGCTATTTCTCTCCCATCAGTATTTTCAGTCCAAATATTGTTGATGCACATTAAAAATAACATGAAAGCAACCCAAGCATTTTTGATACAGGTTAACCAAAATATTTTTGATAACCCAATGCAATTTTGGTGGGGGGATTGCTTCTTGTGCTAAATACCTTCTCCCCCCCTCCCAAGTGTCAGAAACATCACCTAAGTCCTATTTTATAATTATTTTCTTTAATCTTAGTTACTGGATGAAAAATATCAGTTATTCAGCTGCTCTAATGGCAACAGTTGGAGGGACAGAAGGGGAGATTTTATACTGCTGGAGTTTAGACACCTAAACTGGCCAATGCTGATTGTGCTTTAACAAATAATAATGATGAAATGAATCTTCCGTTGTCTAATGGATGCCTGGGGCCAGTGGAGGATGTCAGTGATAGTAACGCTGTCAGAGCTTCACAACAAAACTAGTGGGGAGTAAGGCTACATACAAAATATACAGGTATATACTAATCGTCATGTAAGTATATAAATACATAACAGGCATCTATAAATGTAGTCAAATGACCTGAATATATGAACACATTCCTGCTTTGAAATGGTGTTCTTTATTATGAATGTTCTTGCTGATTTGAAACCTCAGCTAAATATTACATTAAGAAATGTTCTTTAATTACAAACATGTCAGGCAGCTACAGTTATTTCTTTCTGCATTGACATGATAACATTACCTCACTGCAAATTCTTGATTCACTTTCTAAGGTAACTGGAATGGCTACCGGTGTGTAAATAATGAAATGTGGGGATATGCTGTAGAGTGCTGCTGACTACTTACTGCTGTAAGAGAATAACCTCATGCAGTGGAATTCAATTTGCCCATTTACATGGATGTGTCTTGGATAGGAAGTGTCACTGTTCTGCCTTGCCAAGCACTACAGCTCCTACTATGGAAACACAATGAAACCAAACAATTAGTTAGAATTATTGCTCTTAAAGAAAACTGATTTGCTTGTCTATCTTCTAAGAAAAACTCAGTTACCGTATACTATCAACCTTGCCTTGACTGGCAGTGATTTTCCTGGTCTAGTCTGCTGGGAACCTTAAATGAACATGAGCAATTATAAACCCAAAGTCTTCAGCAATTTGTAGGCATTATCTCAGGATAATTGCCCTGAAATGTTCATGTTGCAAAGCAAAGGTAGATAATTTAAAAATCCATCTTTCTCTGTCTGCACTACGAGTTGGGCGTAACACTCTTCCCTCCTGCGGGCCTTGTAGTAGTATAATAAAGCTTGGAATTGGTCCTTTGAAAATGTCTATTGCTGTCTTTTAGAAAGCAAAGAGGCCAAATCTGAGTTTAACCTTTTCTGGCTTTATTATTTTTATAAAATGAAACCCAAGTCATATTTTCTGGCACAAACAGAGAAAAACTGGAATATTAAAAGTCAAGGGAACAAACCTGCCCTGAGGAGCTCTGCACAATAACATCCACTGCAAGAAAGCTTTCCTGCTCCCTGGGTAAGATAAGTACCCCTCAGAAAGAAACACTGGGTCTTGGCCTCCTCGTGGCTGTCTGTGCAGTAACTGAGCTTAATATTTTCTGGGAGTTTTACTTACGAGCTTCTAAAAGCGCTCATAAGTGCTCAGCTCCCCCTCTACAACTGGGAAAAACCTCCTGAGAAGTGCTGAACATTTCTCTCTTCTCATGACTCACTCAACTGCCTCATCTGTAGGTGGTTTCCTCAGTTCTTTGCCCCCATCCTACCGAGCAGGCAACTGAAATGCATTCATCGCCGTACTGATTTGTAACAGCTCTTCCCTCCACTGCAAGGAAGGAAGACTGTTTCTGGCTTACGAGCAAAGCAGTGATCTCTGAGCTCCTTCTGCAAAGAACTCGCAGGAAGAAGGATGTGTGGAGTGAGGAGGAACAGAAAGGCTTACACCCTCTAAATTTTTTGGAGGCTTTTAGGGGAACAAGCCATCACTGTATTTTTTTCTTGCTTTGACATAATCAAACCACATAAAAATCCCTCAGTGAAACTGGACTTTTTGCAAAGCCACAAAGCTTGTCTCAGTGAAGAATGGAGTACGGACTTCCAAGAGAGGAAGAGGAGGCCCCCAGAGCAGAAACACCTGGTACAGTAGGTATCTAGTACCTGTACTTCAATTTATCAAAAATATAAGTCCAGCTCAGCATTTTCCAGGGATTTCTTATAAAAAAAATCAGCAAAAATTAAAGCTACGTAAGCCCAAACAGAAGTTTGGGTATCAGAAAGACCATGTAAGAAGAGCATTTACTAAACAAGAAATCAATGCGGTAACTGGTATGCTGGAAATCTTGAGTGGATGCTTTGGGTATTCACCCAATTCCCTTCAGTCTGGAGTCCTTACTTTCCTACAGGGAGTATGAGAAAATTAAAGGAAAAAACATTATTGTCAAGGAAATACCCCTGCAATATTCTGAGTTCCCATAAATTTCATTGATTCTTGACTGTGCTTGTCTTGGAAGAAACCCGAATTTGAAAAGACTGATCCAGTTCCTTCCACCATTCATGGCTCATCTGTGAACACCACGAGAAGACCAGGACTTGAAAACCTTCTGCCTTTTGCATCCATATCCCTTTTCTCTTCGCTCCCTCACTCCATTGTTTTTCACGCTCAGCTTATACTATAAAATTGCAAAGTACTGATGTTGACATGCTTCATCAAACCATTTGGGAGTCAATAACACAGTTACTCCTGGCTGACAATCACATATTTATTACCTGAGTTTCCTTTTGAAACAGGACTTGCTCTCAGGCAGGGCTCCATTCTGTGCAGTGCTGGAAGACTGCAAAGCATGACACGAGTGCAGGATATTACCAGCTGTGCCAAACACATGGCCAGATCAGACCAAAGGGTAGCAGACACGCATTCTCCCTACTCCAGCACTGTCCACTGCCAAAGCTGTCCAAGTGCACTTGTTATAGACTCTGGAGAGTTTGCTCTTTTCTTTCCCCTGCATTTTGTGGTTTTTTTTTTCTTTGTTTGTTTTGTTTTTAAATAATTGAGGGATAGAGTGAGCAGGGAAGAGGAGAAAAGGGAAAAGGGGAGTTATCAACAAGAGGGCCAGCTGAGTGAGGTTGGTGACCTGATTTCAAGCATACTGGGGGTACTCTGTGACCCCTGTAATTTTACTGCCTCCCAAGTTATCGCTTGTGATTTTCACTGGAGTGAAATGATACATCAGGGAACAGTAAGGATTCCAGCAGCCCACAGACAGGCAGAATACAAAGTACCTACCAAAACAGCTGCTCTACCCCTGGCAAAGATATATTTTCAGTCCTTTTGAATGGACACTCCAACTGCCTATCCAGATCCCCTAAGGCTTCATTAATTGAAAACACTAGAGAAGACCCTTTTTTCTTTTTTTTTAAACAATCCAGGGCATAGCTCACAGTACAGAAGCTCCACATGCTTCTGTAACATAGCTCTCAAGGAGCTTAATCTAGAGTCAAACTTCCTCTCTTTGGAGTTTTGGAATGAAGCTTGTTCCCCATGAAGACCTGTTTACCTTAATGACCATAAAAAAATTATCCTTGCTTGCTCCAACGATGCCATGCCCAGTGGAGTCCCACCAAATAGCAAGGGCTTGAATCTCAGGTAGCTTAGCAACAACACAGTGCTCTATCAGAGACTGCAGCATTCTAAAAAACAGTTTCAAGGAAAATATTAATCAAGAAAAAGCTGATATCAGAAGACATCTCTCCTGGAAAAAGAATGGAAGCAGAATAGATATACTGTCTTTTGGGTGGAATTTCAACTTGTACAAAGACCAGTTTTCTGCAGTGTCTGACCCAGACTTTAAGTTCATCGTGGCTAGCTTAAAAAAGTAAAAGCAAATATGAAATTTAAAATATACACCACATTCTGCTTTCAAGTTATAAAATGGTACCTTTTTGAAAAACTAGTGAAGTCTTGTTTCATTTCTTGTTGGAAAGGGGAAAATAGTCTATATTTCAAATCAGTTGAAAAGAGCTAAAGGTAAAGTGACAGAACAGAGGGGGTTATATACATTTCCCTTTACATGGAGATAAATGCATTGAGAAACTTTAACCAAGACACTTTTGGCAAGATTTCTTGCTTGAGTTGAAAATGCATTTTCTATTTAAAAAGTTTAGGCAAGGAAGTTTTGACTGAGTGCAATATTCACACACCTTTTAAAATGGCTACAAGCTGAGCATGTAATTCCAAATCCCTCTGGAAAAGTCCTATAAAATTATTATAAAATAGATAGAATTGTATAGTAATGACAGGAAACCATCTGTGAAATTGACTGGAGAATTAGTTCTCTGATAGTAAATGCAGACAGCAAGGCGAAAAGTGCTGTAGAAGTTTGTCCCCTCTAAAATGTGAATATTTTTAATCATTCAGTGAAAGGTTTCTTTCTTTCTAGTAGATCAATGTGTGAAGAGTCTCTGCACCAAAAGTGTGTGCTGAATCCCTTATAATTTTTAAGTAAGAAATCCAATCCAGATCATAACAGAGATGGCTTCTTTCTTATTCAAGTGCTTGCAACAAGGTATTATTTGAATGCTGAGATTGCTGACATGCTTGCTAATGAATGCTATTGCATGGCACTTTGTAACACGGGCACCTGTTTCACCCATTCCCCTGTTTTTCCAGCAACTGATCTGTTCTGCTCCAGCCAGCAGCTATCCACCAGATGACAGCACGTGCATCGCAAGTGGCATAAGCCAGGTTTGAACTGTTGATCTACAGCTCCCCTAAAATAGCTAAGCAATTCTGATGACCTAATGCTGCCAACAGGGAGTTGTTGCAGGTCTGAAGTGGAGGTAGAACAGATTTCTTCACATCCCAAAGAAGCAGAAGATGAGATGCTACTCTGCAGAGCACAGGCAATGGGAACTATCAGGCATGCAGCTTTATTGTGGTAGTTGGTCCTTCAGATTGCAAGTAAAACCAAATACAAATTTGTGTGAACTTTCCCTCCCTCCTATTCCCTCCATTGGCCTTGCAGAGCCTTTTTGCCGTTTCAAGTTAGACCCTTAGGGTTTAATTATTACTATGACAAGCAGAGCTTTCATGGAGGTGAAGGGGGAGTGCAGAGGTGAAGTGGCTGGAGACATCCTGCCTCAATAGGGCACAAGCAGCAATAAAACTTTCCCGCGCTTCCCAGCTTAGCTGACTACACTTTCGCAAAACAGCTGGCTGGGGCCCAGTTGGCCCATGGTCCTGATCGTACCCTCAATCTTCCATCTCTCTTTGGAGGGTGCAAAGCTGCTTTTGGGCCAGAGGCCCCACTGTGAACTGAATATAGGAGCACTTCTACTATATGCAAGAACACTGTGGGGAGCAATAGGTAGCTTTTTATGCGCACACATCCATGTGTACAAACACACGTGCTCCCTGGGGCAAAAACCTCTGTAAGTTCTTTTGACCTCTTAGTGCACCTTCCCATTTTGATCCTTTTAAAGTCCAAGACTCATGCTTTAGGTTTGGCAGAAGATGAGAAACAAAATAATCAGCATCATTTGTAGGCGACTCTCCCCTGTCCCCTACCCCCATGCCATTTACATGCTACTTGCCCTTGTAATATTACTATATGTATCAGACAAACTCCCACTATTTCATTGCCTTAAACAGGAAAATGTTTTCAACTCCCCTATGCGTTCTTGCCTAGTTCATGGCTTGATTTAATTTTACAAGGCAAGAGCTGGAACAATTATCTGATTCTTCATGTACAGCAGGCTTTCAGTGGTCATTTCTGAAGTTTTACTGGTTCGTAACCTCTGTAATCAGAAGACCCAGTTAAAAAAAAAAGAAACTAAGTGAACAGGCAGGAATCTGTTCATATTATCCCTTCCTAGCTGTCCAGGCTTTCATCCTCTTTTCTCCCACACATGCCCTTATTGCTCTGCTACTCACCCACCAATGAGGGTCTGTCAATGGCAGTGAGAGGTCAACATCAAAGCACTTTTACAGCTAGCAGCTTGCAGCTAATGCTGGCATTATGGAGAGAAATAGAGAGAGAAGCATAGGGATTGAATGAATGGCCCTCTCATATAGAAAGAGACTGAAGAATAGAACAAAACCTCCTATTCTCCCACTCTTTATAATACTCCTGGGCCGAGTGTGCGTATGTGGTACACAGCTGAGTTTGAACTGCATTAGCACTCTTTCAGTTTACAAACAAGAGGCCTAATTTAGAAGAAAAATCTCCCATCTGATTATTTCTTTGTGTTCACCCATGTGGTAAAAAATGTCTGTACAGAGAAGGGAGGGGGGCTACAGAGGTGGCTTATTAACTTCTTTGGCTTTATCATGATTGTGAAGAGCAACCGGGAGATCATTATTCATCCATAATTTTCAGACTCAAGGAAAAATTTAAAACAGTGCTTAAAAAAAATAATTCAATATGGATTACTATTTTGCTGCCGAAGGAGACTAGAAGAATGTGACTCAGTCCCACACCAACTGTATGACTGATACTAGTCTTATCCCCTGCCCACACAAAACCCCAGGAATTATTTTTGTCCTATGCAATTGACATTGAGATTGGATGTCTTCCTATACAGACATTATGGCCTTGGTATAGTGAATTTCACAATCGGATAAAATTACCACCTCATGCTAGGTAGATAATTGTAATCATCTCTCCTGGCTCACCAGTCTATAATTCTGGGGGGAGGGGAAGGGGGTTCAGTGCTTGTATGACTGCAGAGCTGTTACCCAGAGACTCTAGCAGCAGGCTTAGGGATGAATATTGTTTCCAGGATTGACAATGAGTATTATTGGGTTTTTCTCCCTTCTCTGGAGTCTGAGGCATACCATCCATCTAGCATCACCTGGGTACATCATTTAAGAAATTTCCTGCTCCTATGGGGAAATTAAGTTTTGGCAACATCTTTGATCTCTTCTGCAGTTTTCTAGTGACAAATCAAAGTTACAGTATTTATCTTTTACTACACACCTTACTCTTGCAAAAAGGAGCCTCAGGAAATAAAGTGCAAAAAGAAGTTACACTTATTTCACATCTCTGCAGACTATATTATTCCTAAAATACTGAATGTGATCTGCTTGAAGTGGTCAAGTGAAGACCTATAGGGCCTTTGGGGGAGAGAAAGGCAGCTTGAAAGCAATACTGGGAAGAAGGTCACTTGGCTTCTCACTTCCACTAATGCCTGAGGTTGTTGCAATTGCCGTTGAAGCAGACAGCTGTACACACCATCAGCATACATCAATGCAGTGTAACACCTTCAGACCCAAATTCTCTCCAAATCAGGTATTCCTGACAGCAAGAGCTGGTTCATATCCATGGCTTAGCAAACTATTTTTACATCCATAATGGGGACTTAAGTCTACCCATGCAGAAGATACATATAAATGCATCATCCCAGCTGGAACAGTCTACTCTGCACAGATTTACATCAGGGATAGCTATGGGGATACAAGAAGAAAAGATACAAGTGAAAAATCTTAGTGACTCTAAAAGTTTTACCCAGTTCTTCTACCTTGAATTCAGGATGCAGAGATCACAGAATAGCTGGAAAAGTTCCCAAGTGATAGATACTGAAAAACCCTGATCTTGGAGGCTACCTGAAGAAAGTATCAGTGATCTCGGAAAACAGATGGATTGGCTTAGAGGTGTCTATTTGCTGGGGATTTAAACTCTGTTTTCAGAGACGGACCCTTCAAACATGACAAGTTTGACATGTAACGAATACTAAGACTTGCTTTTCAAGTATAAATGTGATTGAGATCTTAATCATGCTAGTATCTACTACTTACTGCTTAAAAAATTCACTGAGACAAAAAAGTAAACTGTAGCATAAATATGTCTGTGACATGTAACTGCAGGATGACTTGAATGTTTGAATGAATACTAATGCTTTTCTACTTTATTACAGATCTTTTCATGTTGAGTTTTGTAAGTATTACTTCATGCATTTTTTAAATCAGAAATCAGCATAATCAGCATCAGACAAATCCATTCAATTTGTTCCCTGTATCTTCTCACAGGACAATATGTAATAGGGTGCTCCTCTTACACAATATCCTCTAGCTTTTTCTATTGTTCAAGGTAATGAACATGCAACTTAGCTTGTTATATACTGATTTATTTTAAACACAGAGCACTCTCAGTAACCTCAGAGAATTGTGATCCAACCAAGCTGAGTAAATGGGAGAACTGCAAGTCCAGAAATCAATGAACCAAAGACTGCTGGATCAAAATTGGTGTTAATTGGTGGATAAAAGAATGACGACACAGGATCTCCCACCTACCCTTTCTGGGAGTGCAAAACACCTGTCCCTAGGCTATGAACTAAAAAGGGCTGAAAGGATTAATTATATTACCGTCCTTTGGGGGTAACTGTATTGGCTCTTTGAGCTCAGTAGAAGGAAAGCAGATAAAGAATATCATTATTACTAGTACTACTGTTTTGCACAGCCTCAATTGAGGCTAAGCCTGACTATATAAATCTAATGGTTTAAAGTCTTTGCCATGACATTGATCTGTTTTGAAAATCCACGTAGGAGCAGCGAGAAACAGTTTAAGCAAGGAGTAGCTTTGGGAGCCAGTATACCAACGCAAAACTTTTATTTATCTTCTTGAAGGTGGCTGTGATGGTTCATTAGTTAGTGCATGTTCATAACTATAGACTGTTTCTGACAGAAACTAAGAACATAACATATTTAACCTTTGAAAAGGAACTCATTCAGTGGAAATCCAACCTTATGAACTAAGGTTATAAATAACTTTGATGTACTGCAATCAGCATAGTATAATAAGATCACATGAATAGCCGAGTTGTCTTTAACCTTTGATTGTTTAGAAGTGCAGATATTCATTTGTACTAAGGATTAGCGATGATGAACACTGAAATGAATCTGAGTATCATCAGGCACAGGCTTGTACAGAGTATGTCCCTGAAGTGAAAGTAGTTCCCTCCCCTCCAGTTTCTACCCCCAAGATTTCTTTCTTTCATGGTAATTCAGTTGTAGTCTGTCAAAACACTGAAAGGGACATATATTTCAAATTTATCTGTAGGGATTTTGTAATGCTAGAACAGGGCTTTTTCACTTTGCCAAAAGATATCTCCTGAGAAAGGTCTGTTCATGTTACACACTTTTTAAGCAATTGTATTAAAATGCCATGTGTAAAATACATTTTTTTAAAGTATATTCTCCCACACAAAAATATCTGCTGCATCGTAGATGCATATTAACATGATACACAGAGAAAAATTCAAATTTTCATGTTTACAGGGTCCTTTCTTGACATTATTCTTCCAATTCTACGACAAAAGATGCCGGTTAGTAACTGGGGGAGGATAATTCTTACTGGTATATTTTGGTTAATCAATTGTCTAAGCAGACAACTTAAAGATGATTACATTGCAATATTTCAGAGTAACAGATAGCACTTCCAGCCTTCTGAAGACTTCCAAGTCATCCTTGAAGTAAATCTTACAACAGGTGGGACATCACATGTACCAGTGAATTAAACCACTTACTCCTGTATCATTAAACCCTTAATAAATGCAGAAGGTGAATCAAAGGATAGTTTTATAACCTGTCCAAAAATTACAGAAGACGACAGAGCAAAAAGACTAAAGATCATAAAATGTCTCAAACAAGCTTTTCAATGAGAAGGCCTGCAGGGTCATGCATTCCGAATTTTGTCACTTTGTACAGCTTTATTTCTCTTGATCTGAAAGTATGGGCTGATTTTTCAGGCTACTGCAATATAGTTTACTGATTCCATAACGAAACCACTGCATTTTAAAATTTACTGATTTTTGTGTGAAAATAAGCAACTGTCCTACCCCAAAACACACACACATAAAATAAAGAGATGCAGAAAATATTGATCATACTTTTATACAGAAAAATAAGAAGATGGGTTTTTTCAGTAGTTCTGCTCACTTCCCTTAATACTTTGTGCTCAGGATTTGACCCTGTTCTTGAGAGATGAAAAGCTTCTCAGTATTTAAGGATATTAAAACTAGCCAGTGTATGCTACAAACATTGAATTCTTTTGTCCATTAGGAACATCTGCCTATTCCAGGAGGGATATCAAAAAAATGTCCAGGCAGAAACACAAATTGAGAAAAAGTCTGTGGCAGCATATAAAATAACCACAACAGGACAAATAATAAAATATTTACCATGACACAGTAAGTCTCCCTCACTATGGCAGTGTAGGGCAGCCTCTCCAACAACATACTTCCAGCATTAAGTCATGGAAGTGGTGTCAGAAAATGGTTTATTGTAAATTATGGCCTGGATTGCCATATATCCACTACACCTCTAGGAATCTGAACTCTGAAGTCATTTAGAGGTAGGGTTACATCTAGAAGAAAGGATATCTTCCCTGGGAGATAAAACAATACAGCACTTCTATGTTTTACAGATGTAGTGAGAGAAAAAAAAACCACATTGGAAATGGACATCAAGCTGGGGGAAGCTTTTCTGAAACCAGAAAGCTTTTTCCAGAGAAGTCAATTAAAAAGGCTTGTTTCTTAAGCATTAATACTAACTCTGCCCCTCCTTTGGCCTTTAAACTGTGATAGAGTCTGTTTCTGATTTTAATTTCATCTGCTCTTATCACTTGGATTGAAATATGCAAAATCTTTGCCATTTATTTGATCACCATGGTGTGTGATATAGCTTGCATAGAACATGCCAGCATGAATGCCAATAAACACAGTCAAATCACACAACCACTTTCGTAGAAGTAATTCCATTAATTTGAATACCTTTCCCAGGCCTTTCTTTTTCCACTGATTATAAAATCTAGGGCATTCAAAACAGCAGCTATTCCTATACTTTATATGTATTGCCTCAGCAGCAGTGCCCCATCAGCATTCCATACAGACAGACTGACAGGCCATGTTCCATTTAAAGGTAAATAAATTAATGGCATGGTCCAGTGAGAGCCAAATTAAGACTTCTGAAGTTCAAAATTTTTATGTTCCTTTTAAAATGTCAACCTTTTTACCCAGAGAAGGGGATTTAATTCACAAGTAGATGCCTCTCTTCCTTTTTTTTCAAGTCTTCTTAACTTTGATAAAGCTGATTATTGACTGAAGAAGGTAAAAAAACTCCATGCTTATCCTTAGATACACCTCTAAATATTAAATGGCACCCCTGTGGCACAGTTGTATATCACCATCCCCTCTTATAGTACACGTGGAAAGACTGAGTGATTTCCTCAGAATTACACAGGCTATTGGCATCAAAACTCTTAGAGAAATCCAGAATTGCCATATTAAGCTGCACCCCATTTTTCTGGAACAAAGCCACTATGCATAATTTTCCCTGAGGAAATAAATTAAAATTAAATAAAAATTGAATGAATGAGGGAAGAGAAGCCTAAATATTAAACTATATGTGCTGGAAGAGAATACAACTTTTTGGCTGATTTCACCATGTCTATAAATTACAGCATAACGTAATGTATCATGTCTCAGATACAAGAACAGCATTGAAAAGAATAATTTAGTTTCTTATATACAAAGTTAATGATGAATTACCATTTACATGTTTCATCATTCACTAGTACATATGGCTATAATTCAGAAATTGTGACAGTACAAAATCTATTACTCTAACAAAAGATTTGTATCAGACAATTATCTTGATGGTTCCTGTCTTGTTCTTGGAGTAGCAGTGTATTGAAAGAGCTCTGTGAGCTATTTGCCAGCTCTGGAAGTTCTTAGATACCAGTGAACCTCCCTCCTCAATCGTAAAAATGTAGAAGAAAAACTAATGTTATTTTTATGTGTAACTTAAGAATGCTCACATTCCCCTTTCTCTCAGTTCAGAAAAGCTGCATTAAACCACTCATCTAGCCTATTCTTACTTTTTTTTTTTTTTTTTAAGAGGATTCCATGGGCTGCATTTTTACCTGTGTTTTTCTTCAACGTTTATATGTTATGCAGTCAGTTTCCGAGTACTTGGCAATTCTTCTCCTCTGCACAAAGTAACTGACCTGTTTTTCCAAAAGTATATTACATTATGATGTTACAAACTGGACTCTGAAGGTCATTAATTCATGATTTAATATTGTATGGGACAGTCATTTTTTATTCCCCACACTTTATGTAGAATTATCAACCAAAAGAAACCTTCAGATTAACTGTTTAATCCCTGAATATGATGCATATATTCATAAAGGCCTGTATCAAAAGCCATTTCTTTCAGCAGAATACAAGTAAATATGTTACATACCATAGGGACATGGAATAAAGCCGTGAAATATTCTAATCCTGAATTAACTATTGACTCATTGTGCAAGCTTTCCCATGCCATTTAGCCTCCATAAATCTAGCTATGAGACTTCAATGAACACAAAACAAATTATGCCCAAATCCAACTGGGCCTATCTGGTTTCTGTCATGGTTTGACATCACCTGCTTCATTTTATAGCTTAACTCACATTAGCAATCCATATCCAAACCCATGCAATCTCATCTGTGCTACAAAGTCCACAGAGAGAAGACCCATCCCTTTATTTAAATTTTTCAATATCTCGGTGAAGCTCTTCCTGGGCATAATTTTTCCATCAATACCAACATACATCTCTGTATTTCAGTCCTCTACCCTGCTCCATAAGGAAGATATGAAGTATTTTTGAAAGTGGTCTCAACTTCCATTTTCTAATGAAAAACTGTGCTTCTTGGACCAAGTATGAGAATCAAATGTATTTATTGACAAAGTCTCTTTTTTTTCTAGTGTCTTATCTAAGAAGTTTTCAGTGAGTCTGGCAGATTCCTTGATTAAATCATACGCCTGAGCTTTGAGCTGTTTTTCCCTCAGTTGACATCTTGCCCTAAATACAAGCTTCTGCTTAGGGCTACCTCTTCCTCATTCAACCTGTCAATCCTAAATTTATCAAAACCCAAGATGTGGATATCCTTTTAACCTATTTATCCACATTAGATAATTCTTGACTTCTCCCCAGGGACTATTTCTGGGAAGCTTTCCACACTTTTGTCTGCTTATTAGGCTTCAAGGTTGTCACATTTATGCAATTCATTTGTACTTCTGACTTTCATTTCTTTCAGGAAATGACAATTCATTGTTGAGTTCCAATCCATTAAGACAATGTCTTGGATTTGAAAGCTCTCCTGCACACAGTACTGAGGCTCCATCTGAGAAGAGTTTGATAGTTCTTTCCTGTAGCTGAAGATTCTGCCTTTCCCACAACAGGCTTAACTCCCTTCTGACATACACTTGATTTTATTTCCATTATTGTAACTTTGCACTTTCAACAGATTGACAGTCAGCTAATGACAGAAGAATTGGGACCTTTGTAAATGCCTAGATCTGAAGACAATCTTTATAGTCTTGGCCACAATTTAATACTTAAAAAGGCACATTAAAACATCAGGTGGGCATGAATACAGACATTAGAGCCAGATCTCCACAGCTGGGGGGAAAAACAAAAAAAAGTTGAAATTACCCTCCTTTTAGTGTTTGTGTAGTTAAACAGTGGGAATGATGCAGAAGGGTTTGACCATCATCCACCTGTCCCCTATTATCATAGCTTTTCTGCTCTGCCATTGTAAGCAAAATCATAACCTTGGATTAAGCCATCCCCCAATTCAAATCCAAACTGGATCCAGTTCAGGTCTCAGCCTACCTATCATATACGCATAGATACAATTAGTAATCCTACTGAATATGACTTAACCCAATTTTTCCATTAGACAATCTTACAGAGTGAAACCAGTGAAGAAGGGATGCATTTATCTGAAGAATAACTATGCTGGTTCTAAGAATATCACATGCATTGCATGAGGAATAAATCTGCACAAAGGTGTTTTGCTGCAAAAGTTTTCTTTCCTGTCTGAAAGCGTCTGGAGCCCTATCAGTCTTTCATATAGCATATTAAATTCCCAGGATACACTGATGTTTTGATTCTCAAAAGAATCTTAACTGTAAACTTTTACTGTGCTATAGACGCGAGTGAAAAAAAAAAGGGAAAAAGAGCTTTTTGGATCCATACATTTTAACATGTAACTGTACCTTGCTCATCTGGACTTGCATACAGAACTATGATAAGCAGTTTAAACAAGCTATTTGTACACAAGCTATTGCTCACAGTGCCTGTTAAAGTGGTGTTTAATTGTTATTTACATTTTCTCAATATATTAACTATGGAACAAAGTAGGAAATTATATGAAAGTGACCAGGAAAATAGGATTAGAAGGTAAAGCGTGGACTCAGGAAAAGGTTACAGCCCATTAAGTGATAGCAGTCATGGTCATGTGCTGAGTTAGCCCTGGTCACTCTCTCAAAAAGCACACATGTATACATTTATTACAGATTGGCAGCAGTAACTTGTAAAATCTGAGTCTTAATTCCCAAACAAACATGTCCATCATGCTAAATGGAAGTAGGTATGTGCCAATACGCTACTGTGATTTTAAAAATTCATTTGAAAGACTAAAAATAGCTTCCAGAATACATTAAAAAAAATGTGTTTCTATGTTGTTCTTTGTGACACCCGTTACTTCACTTGCAAGAATGTTGCAACACTGTCCATCTTTATGAGATTATAGACCACAGAAAACACATGGGGAAGACTGATTCTCTTTACATGAAGGCTTCTCTACACCCATCTGGCAATATAAATAAAGCTTACTAGCGAGGATAGATGACACTCAACTCCAGTCCCTTTGCACTGCTAGACTGCTGCAAAGCAAAAAGCCAGTGTCTAGTGTTTGTCTGACAAGAAGCAAATCTATTTTTGTTTATAAATCCATGTGGTAGATCATTAGAATAAAAATCCCCATACCCCCAGATACTTGTGCCTATTGGAGGAGAGCAAGCTGAAATAGCGCTGAAGACTGTTGAATCTTCCAGGACATTAATAACCAAGAAGCACTAGAAATAACCATGGTAACAAACAGTAGCTAAGTACAGTACAATCACCCTGATTACCATAGAATTAGCACAAAACAAATGTTTATTTTTCCTAAATACGTGTATTATGATGATGATGATAATGTTAGTAACTACCCCAAATTACAGAGTATTTGCCCAAAATGCCAATGGCATTGCATTAAATGCTTTGCTCTGCACTTGTTTTCAGACTTGCTTGTAGTAATTTCTGTAAGAAGTGTATTTTATTTATAACAGATTCTTTCCTCACTCTTTCCCCCACTCCATCCCCACTCCCTGACTCTCTACCAACTCCACTTATTTGAATATCAGTTGGATTCATTGATCACTTCACAGCTGACCACAACATTTTTCTGACATTAGTCATTGCACCATTAACCTTTTTAGTAGACAACACAGACGTGATTTTCATTTGCACTCAGGACTTGTGTACTGATGAAAATATACTACAATAAATGAAAATATGAATTTAAATGAATAGACTGTATGCAGGGTTGAGTTTATGCACATGGAGGGGAAAATAGTAGTATGTTAAATGAAGTAGAAATGTTGGCAGCACAATGGAGGGACTTCTGTTTGCTTTTCTTGAGCCCCTATGTGTCTAATCTTACTTCTTGTTTTAATTTATCCTGCAAATTATTCTAGGATGACATCTGATTGCTCCGCTGAACTTGCTTCACTTCCATGGGGCCATTGCTCACACTTGGATCCTGGTAAGCATGTCTGGGAAGTTAACATGGCAAAAAGTCCTAATCACTGTTTTGGCTGGGCTAGTTTATCTCCCCAGATGAGCACAGCACCAGTCAAACAAGCACTAGGAATGGCAGGCTAAGCTGTAACATTAAAACACATCCTTGGCTAAGATAGTCTTGATCATTTAGTTAATTCCTACCAATATCCCTGGACACTTACTTCTGTGGCTTAAGTATTATATTTTAAATCAAGATCTGCTCCCTGAACATTGATAGGAAAATAAATTATTCTTTTAAGACAAGTAATCTCTGATCCAGCTGAGACCTAGCACCATGATTTTGCTGATACACCCAAGAGGAAGCACACTGTAGAAGGATGGGAAGAAACAGCTGGTGGCAGAAGAAAGGAGGAACTTTGTAAGCCATCTTCCCTGCTGGAGGAAGAGGATTTTGGAAATGATCCCTTACGGTCCTCTGTTAAAGGTATCCTTTGGAAATGAGCTAAACTTCAGTATAAGAAAAATACTCTTGGGAACTGCAGGGAAATACAAAGAAATTCTACTAACATAGGTCTACTGGTTTATCAGTATACAAGGGCTGGTTGTAACAGTTAATGTTTTTCCGTCTAAGTATGTTGGATGGTCCCATTGCATTGCTAAGTGCAAAGAAGTCCCCACTAGGAAAGAATCCAGCCCAAAGCCACATGTGGTTCTGCTACCTGGGATGAAGAACACCAGATCAGGCAGGGATTGGCACTGGAAGGATCCTGAAAGCAAAACTAGAGGATGAGGCAAAGTTGTTGAGCCTGGCAACTAAGATCTAGAATGAAATTGTCACACAGATTGACAGACATTTCATGGACCTGATCCCCTTGTCACATTCACCTTATGTCAGTGGAACTGCATTAACTAAAATATAATGACACCAAATTTATACTGGTGCCAATGAGAAGGACACCCCACCGCTACACCTCCAACAAAACAGGTTTTATACACACAGCCTAGGGAAATGGTCAGCTGGTGTGTCTGAAACTCTGTTGAAGTTGACAGAGCTAGTCTGGTTTACACCAGCTGAGAGTATTTCATATGTATACATATGGATATTACACACCATATATCCTATAGCTTTCATTATTCAGCACACATTTCTCTGCAACAAAAGCCTACATACACATATGGGCACATGCATAAGCAGGTAAGAGTCCTATCATTAGACACATCCACTGTCTGTATTAAGATTCCCAGAAAGTTGAAGTTAAAATCTAGTCACAGACTATCAGGCTCACGTCAATGTGAGCCGTAATGACAGCTGGCACTCGGCTGTTCTCAAAACCCCCTTTTACAGTATACAGCATCATGCTTCGACACGCGATTGAAGTAATTAGCTGCCGAGCGGCTGAACGTACCCTGCAGAGCACTGGTGTCTCGTCTGACACATCTGGGCACAGAAAGTAATTGAAACAGCTGCTTCCACCCATATGGCAGCAAAAGCTGGTGGTAGAGAGCCTGCTGGCTAGGCTTTACCAACCTCAGACAAATTAGCCATCATTAATCCCAGAATCTGACCAGCATACACACAGCCACTAATCAAGACATCTGGGGGAGGGGTGCTGAGTGGCTGGGGGAGGGAGGACTGCCAAGGGAAGAAAGGGGCCATTTAAGATTATTCTTAATGACAATAAAGTGTGAAGAAAAAAAAAAGCAAGCCTATTACTTTAAAAAAAAAAAGCAGACCACCACAGCCCTCCCTCACCGACACTTTTCTCAATCAGCTTGTCTTAGGTGGCTTCGCCCACGCTGTTCATTAGAGGGCTGCTAAAATAGCAGCATTGCTTTCTGAAAGTGTCATACTGATATATGCACATGTCTGGCATCACACAAAGATTATAAATAGCAGCGTGTAAGCTAAGAACCTGGGGTATTTTTACACTGTGTTGAATGCAGCAGTGAAGCTAAGGATGTGGCTGAAAACTGGACCTACCCTTGTACATAGGTACCTGAGGTGTACCCTCCTGCTCTGCAGGCCTTAGCACGGGGCAAGCAAACACGTGGGCTGTTCCGTTTCATGACTCTAATACCATTCTTAGCTCTGAACTTTGTCACCTGCAGTGAAGTTGTGCAAAATAACATAGTTCTTCTTGGCATTGTAAAAGCCAGTGCGCAAGTGGGAGGACAGAGAATGCTTACACCTCATATCCACAGAAACACAGTGTGCCAAACAAGGTTTGTTTTGGGAGGAATGCATTGTATGAAGTCTGTCGTATTCTGTGTCATGTTTGAATTACTTTGTACCTGATAAGGTGTGAACCCTAATCTGAATTTTTCCTGTTGCTGGTATATTTATGCTGTCCCTCTGGATTCCTGGCAGCCTATTTTTAATAGTTGAACTTACAACGCAGTCTTCATCTTTAGAAAGGTTACTGTTTTGGATGTTTTTTTCCCCTACCCATCTACTTGTGTTTCCTTAACTTACAGGAACACAGCACCCAAGATCTCTACCCCAATATCACACATTGAAAGGTTGAAAAAATTAACCACCCTGTTTCAGAGTTACTAAGGGAACAGTCATGCTGCTTCAGACGCAATGCTAGAAGACCTTTGAATGATGCCAAGTGCATATACATTAGCATTTTAGTTAGTTTCAGGAGTGTGCTTCTGATTAATCCTTCTTACTGTGCTTTGGCTTGAATTGTGGAATGGTCTGGGCTGGTTTAGATTCATCCATTCCTCTTGGATGAATCTAAAGCAGAAGATGCGTGCCACGAGTGCACCTACTGCACTCCAGCTGCTAAAGGGACTAGGAAGAGCCAAGTGAAAAGCTGCCCCTCAAAACTAGAATAGTGTGGATGCCAAGTCCTCACTGTTTTGCTTGACAGACCCACTCCTACCAGACTACTTGCTAACACACACGTCATCTCCAACAGCATAGCATTTTGGTGGCTTAACAGCCTGAACACAACCGTGTGCACCACTTGGTTGTTACCGTATTTACTCCGAGGCAACCAAAGGACACCATGACTTATTCACAAACTGGTTATATGCTGCGAGCGAGTTCTTGGCACTGCTACTTTCATGTTTGTTTTAGCTGTTCTCTGCACTGCTTCAGCAGTAAAAAGCAGGACCACTTGCATGTCGTCTTATGGTGTCCAAGAAGCAGTACATTCCAGATACTTCTGGAACGAACCGCTTCTACTCTGAGACAAATAGTGCTGCTCACTTTAAAAGCAACAATATTCCTACTCCCAGCTCCCAATTCTTCAGCTTTCAGAGCTCGAGATATAAGACAGGTTATTTTGCAAGGGGGAAATCCCACAGTCAAAGTGGGTGAAGAGTTTATAATCCGTGAATTGCATTTTACCTAGACACCTTGCAGGCCTGCAAAGCAGGCTCTGGTTCTGCTAGTGCTTCAGTATGATCTTAATGGTGCACACCTCCCTTTGCCCATGTGGGACTGAGAGTTTAAAGCCACTTATGTCTTGCAGTGGAAGGAGATATTCTGCCTGGATGCTCGGAGAAAATTAAGTAACCTCACAACTGTTATCTGGTGTAAGTGATCTCTCTCCTCTGCTCACATCTTGCCCTGTCCCTCCAAGCCCAATTGTTCTTTGAGATCTGCTTTGTAAAGTACATACAATTCCTTATACATAGATTTGGAAAAAATTGAGTGCTTTATGAAATAAGTGAACATGCAAAATCTTTCCCCATTTGGAAATTAAGTCTTAATGACATGCTGCTTTGATTGTTGGGATGAAAGATGCCATGTAAGGGCAAAAGTCTGTATTACATCACACCACATTACAGCTTCACTGTAGGCTCATTTAAAGGAAGACTAGCTACAATACAGCAATTGCACTGGTAATTAAGAGAGTAAAAGAAATTATGGGAAGCATATGAAAGGCAAACATGATTTCTTTAAAAGTGTTTTCTCAAATGTTGTTCTCTCTAGTAATACATAGTGGTTCCCTCAACATCCTGTTCCTGGGTTTATTGTTTTAAACAAGCCTAGGTTATGCAAGAAAAATTTCTGCCTGGAAAGCTCTCCTGACAGCACATGCCTGTGATAACAAAGGAGGCCTGTAAACTCTAGCACGCTGAAAAAACAAGTACAAGCAAAGTGACAATTTTGGCTGCTTGTAGTGTCAATGCACTGGTTCTGTCTTGCCTGGCTTCTAACACACTGCTGAAGACATACAGCTTTGTGGCATGTGCCTGGTTAGAAGTAGTGAGTGGAGAGCGAGGTGGCCCCTTGTGATTTGTTTACAAGAATGTTGCTTCCATCAATCTGTGTCTGTGAGGGATGGAAGTATGCTGTTAATGCTTCCCTTGACACATGGATCAGGTAACGTTGCCAAAACATATCCCTCCCTTTCAGACATTCCACAGCTTCTGGATCCTGAAGGCAGATGTAAGCTGTGTCTTCTATCGAGGCATCTGCAATATGGTCTTTTCTTTCGTTACAAATTCACTTTTTTTTTTTTTTGATTACTTGGCTGGCGGGCTAAGCCACTCTATTATCAAGAAGGCTGTAAGAAGAGTCACAGGTTGCAATTTTTCTTCCAAATGCCACTGGCTATTTTCTCTACAAGTATTTCCTTTATTCTATGCAGTTTTATTTCCATAGTTGGGCATTACAAATATTCTGCAATAATTTTGTTTCAGCAGTATAAAATTGTGGGTGTTTTCCAAGGAACGTATGGAACATGTTCTTTAATTTTTTTCAGGATTACTTCACAAGCTTTTCCAGATATAAGTTTTCTGTTATGTAGTGATAATTCATAGTCTGATAGATTAACATCACTATGCACTAGTTGATCCACTAGTGAAACACCTGGAGTGGTGACCGCTTCACTAACTCCCTATCCAATATTCTGATACAACATTTCCCCATGGATACATCCTAAACTGAGTGAGGAAATGACTCTCTGATTATAAGGCCTTATAGTTTGACATGTTTAGATGCCCTGGCTAAGCAGCTGAAGCAAATGAGATTTTGGTGAATCAGCACAAGAAAAACCAGAACAACAACCCTTAGATGTAAATTAATCTATTTTCAACTGAATAGTTGAAATAGTTTCAAATGTTGGAACTAGTATTCAGATATTTAACTTTTTTTGGAGGACACCTTACAGTTCAACCAGTTGGCAACACTGAAATAAATTAACTATATGGTAGAAGCAACCTGAGTCTATAATCTTTTGTGAGGAAGTTTTGCTGAAAACTTCTTCCCCCTTTGACAAAGGAATCTAGATTAAATGAACTGAGGTAGAGGCAGGAACAAAGCAAAACAGAATTTGGTTGTTATAATGCTGAAGCCTGTGGAAAATGCAAATAAGTGAAATGACACTGTCAGACCAGTAGCAGATAAAGTGATGTTGTGAGAACTACCCAAAAATAATTTCACTGTGACTGGCTTGGCTAAGAGGTGAGTAAGGTGCAAAAAGTACTTTGGAAAGAAGCATGACAAAATTCAAGGAAATAATACCTCAAGCAGCAGGAGAATATCCATAATAGGGTGATCTTTTAGCCTGTTAGTCTCTGAAAACTAAGTTCAGTTCTTAGAGACATTTCAAATCTGACAAAAAATATCCCAAACATCGGTGAGAATAGCGTTCTTTCTAGGCATGGAACAATCCTGAAATGGGAAAAAAACTTGGCACATTTACATTTATTTTTGCCTCTAATTTCTGTCATTGAGAAGGGTCACAGGTTGGTTCAGAAAAAAGGAATGCCTTTTGCTTTTTCTATGGGATCTGGACACTCATCAACTCACACATTACTTCTCTGTGTATTCCTTTGGAAAAAAGTGAAAAAGCATTTTTTCCTGGCCAAGAACGTGAGAAAGGAAATGTGTGTTTCTCCTTTTAAAGGAGGGAATTTTGGGAAGTATGGATTTGCATAGTTGTCTTTTAGCAGTGACAATAAACACTCAGCATATGTGAGCACCTGCAAGGCTGCACTGGTAAACACTTAAAGGGAGCTCTTGCTCCCCCCACCCTTTGTCCACTACTATATTTATGAAACTAATTACACTTTTCAACAAGAAGATCACTGTTTTCATTGCAATTCCCTTCCCAATTTGAGCCCCGGGCATATGTACCACACTGCACAATTAAAACAGTTAACACAACACCTGGATTACAACTCTGCAGTCAGTTGGGGCCATGTGTTATATATTTCTACATCAAACCCTAGCCATTCATAAATTCTCACATAAATTCACTCCCCTTCCCCGCCCCCCCGCAACAGAAATTTTGAAAGCCTATGTGCTTTATTTCTTTATATATGAGTAGCTGTTACACTAAGATTTTTGTGCTGAGCTGTAGCAGACAACGGCTTGAAATGTTTAGTTTTCATACAGATTTGCTTCCAGATATTTATGAAAAAAATAGTTCAGTCTGAAACATCTGCAGTTCTTCATGAGACCTGTCCTGAGGCCATGTTCTACCTGTGCCTGCAGCTTCCTCCCTGACCATACCAAGTTATAAATTATTAATCTACATCTTGTGTGTGTGCATGCATGAACGAGTATGTTACCTGACTGCCCACAGCCAGTAAACAGTTCTTCACTCAGATATTTTAATCTACAATGACTGTTACTTACCTCTGTTAAAAGTGTGTAGGGTTGATTCTATGAAATTGGCAGATAAAACTGTATTTGCAGTGAGTATCTAAAATTAGAGAGGCTCTAAATTACTTCTTTAAGATATTTTATGAATAGAGTTATCCCTCAATATTCTGTTCAAACAGTTGTGAGTGCATTTTCAAATAGTTCCTGGCTAAACAATGATATTTATCTGCATTTCACAGCAAGATACCATTGCATTTTAAGTATTATTCAAAACACTGAGCACAAGGATGAGGCCAGCTCCAGAGAGCTGACAATTTCAGAAGGCTTTCTTTTTGAAGGAAGCTCTACAGCTTCTGAGAACACAAGCTAATTCACAAGAGCAACTCTTGCTCAGTAGGGTGCTGCTCCAGCTCTCCAAAACTTGCATGGCAACTCTTCAGTCTTAAGCAGACCATATACATTTCTGACTCTGACTGCTGAGGACATTATGACACTCTAGAATGTCTACAGTGCCAACAGCTCAAATCACTTCATCCGCAAAGTTACGACCCCACCTGAAAGACAGGAGGTTGTAAATGACACCATTCATCCTTCCTGCCAAGTGGTTTTACCCCAAATTGTGTTTCCTTTATTTATTTCACACTCTGCCTTCCCCTGACCCTTAAGCTTCATCACTTTTTGTGTTGGGCTTCCATGGATATATTTTTTCATTTTTTTTTTAAAGAGTTCTAAGAGAATGTTTTTAATTATAATCTAAGGAAGAAAATATATGATATTGTTGGAGACCCCCTTGGAGCATTCTCAGGGTGGTTTGCTTATAAATCATATTATTGAGGGCTTAATTGTGCAACCCTTCTGTCTTGCAAGCCCTTACTCATCTGAGTAAGTTCAGGGAGACTTCCCAGTGGGTAAGCGCTCACTAACATGTGTGTGCAATCTGGCATTACATGAATATCACTCTCACATATTTTGTGGCCCAGTGTATTTCCAGTATTTGCAGTGTGTTAGATACAGTTTAATGGTAAACATCTGTTAGAAGTGATTTATCAAGATTATGGGCCAGTTTCTAACATCCTTACTAATAGAGAGTGGTACCTAACCCCCTGATGAGTTCCTCTTAAGGAGGAGGAATCACACTGGAACAAACACATCAGAATCTGGCCTTCGAAAGCTTAAATCTGCTGGACACTTTGGCCTAGTCCACCAAAATATTTAAACACCCTTAATTTTAAGCATATGCATATATGCCCTACATCTTTCTCTCCTTGGCAAAGAAAACACTCAAAAAAAAGTCAAAAAACTCAATGCATTTTTGGAAAAATTCTATGGGCTTAGCCTTGCAGGGTGCTGATTTTGAGAGATATTAGCATCTAATTAGAATTAAGTGTGCGCATAATTTTTTTTGGATTCTGCCTCAAGTCACCACCACCTTGCAGGATTGACCCTGCCTAGAAGAAACCAGTTTAAAACATATTAATCATCTAGAAGTTCAGCCAACAGTGATTCAGTTTGTCACTCATTGTTTTTAAATATATCACATGCAGAGGGCTGGCATAAGACTAACACTCTGTAGTTTGGGAAATGCCTTTATCAAAATGTGTAGAGTTGTGTTTCTTAAGAAAACTATATATATAGCTAGCACATATATATATAACAGATATGTATATATACACATACTGATATTTCCTTCCTGTATCTCAGAAAAAAAAAATATCAAAAACTTGTTTGCTTCTAACCCTATATTGACTTCAGAAAAACAAGTATACTCTACTAGGCCCCATATGCAGGGACAGATATGCCTTCTTGAGTAATTTAAATATTTCTTTTGAGTATTTCTTCTTACACAATCGGCTATACAAGCAACTGCTTTCCTGCCTATGGATTTATGGAAACTCCTCCCACTTTCCTTCTGGACATTAAAAGAGCAAATTCAATATGGACAAAAACAAGAAAAAGGAGACTAACATCAGCAATCACCCAGCAAGCTCACTGAATGAGCAACTGTAATCTCAGTCTTTGTTAAGTTCATAAGTTAATGTCCCATGCGTACCCTTTCCTGTGTGATTACTACTGATTTCACAGTGTATGATTAACAAAACAAGTCTCTGGAAGTCAAACACATTTGCTTGTTATAGAGAATACAGTTGATAAGATGCTTTGTAATAGCAGACTCAGGCAGCCCCCAACAAAATACAGCAAGACATAAAACCTGAAAATTTAACTTTTAGTAATAGTGACTGCATGTAGAGCCTGCAGCAGTCTCATCCGTCTGACCTTGCTTTGTGAACTACAAATGACCTCACTGAAAAACAACAGAGACCTTTTCTTGCTCTAGGCTGTCTCTTGATTGTATCTCTTCCTTCAGGTTACGGTAACTGCTCTTTTCCAGGGGTTGGGAAGAAAAAAAAAAAAAAAAAAAAAGAGAGAAGCAGAGTAGAAACACTTAGCTGAAGACCCAAAGGCCCCCCAGGCCTGCTTCTTCCTCAGTTCTACCATCACTCTATTAATAACGGACAACGTTTTCATTAAACGATGCACTTTCCCGCTCCAGGATAGACTTGAGTTTTCTGTACTGATCATTATAAGAGTCCCAGGAGGGCTCCCACAACCACACTGTCTTCACAACAGAGACAAGAACTATCTGTTCCTACACAAACCATACACTACATTGATCCCAAGAGTGAGAGAGACCTAATAACCCACAAGTGAAAGAGGTACAGAGCCTAGTTATCAAATTCCATCCTGTAGGATAAAAGCATCCCCCATTCAAACTTCTCATATAAAGTCTTTACAGATAAAAGATTTCTCTCAGCTGCCCCCAAATGGCAGGAAGCCATTTCTCATGCATGGCAATTACTTTTGTATTATTTTATTTCAAATTGAAGAAACCTCCCTAATCAAATTAAATCTTTTGCAGCTCTGTGTTGTTGCATTTAGGAAACAGTCCCCTGTTCAGTTCAGTTTAATACTTGAAGCAGTGACTTTGAAATGGGAGCAAAATATTGCTTCTGTGATTTTTCCCCTCTCCCTTACACAGTACTGTTGATACATATTTAACCCCATGTTAGGCAGGCCATTATGTTGTGCAAGGGGCTATAAAAACACATATGGCGATACCACCCACTGGTCTGAGGAGTTGCAGTGTGAAGAGACACTGCATGGTAACTGCATCAGAAGCTGAGAAGTTGTCACCTT
This sequence comes from Falco rusticolus, assembly GCF_015220075.1. Classification (NCBI taxonomy): domain Eukaryota; kingdom Metazoa; phylum Chordata; class Aves; order Falconiformes; family Falconidae; genus Falco; species Falco rusticolus. Next base: position 8,086,214 of record NC_051193.1, read on the forward strand.
TCCCATTCAGAACTGATAACATTCTCATTACAGCCTCTTCAAAAGGTAAATGCTATTTGTGTTTCAAAGACTCCCCTGTATTCTTAATATTTTCTTATGAAAACTGGATGAAGAAACTAAAAAGATCAATAATTTAAACATGGAAGTAAACAAGCTATCATGCAAGCTATAACTGTCTACAGGAAGTCTTCAAAGTGCTTCCTTGAAGTACTTGGAATAAAAGATTACCAAAACCATTTATTTCTGGAATATCACCTAAAAACTGGCTAGGATATAAGCAGATACGTACCAAAGTTATTTGACTTAGCACTGCTAGCATTACTTAAGTTCACAGCCCCAAAAAAGTTCTCAAGAATATTATCCCATGGTAAAAATAATGAAAATTTTACAACTTAAAACATTGTACTTGCAGAAATTATGACTATTGATAATGTTCCATTAGCATCTGGAAACAGATTGTGTTGCCACTGCTACAGTTAATAATGCTGCGTGGCATTCAAATTCAGGGGCACTGCTAGTCAGGCATGGTGAAATTAAGCTTCACTTTTTGGGTGGTCATCTTGAGAGATATTTTTCAGAGTAGGCTGTTCCACTGTAATATCAGCTAAAAAACTTCTAAGTCCTTCAGAAAGATGATGTTCCCTGTTCACTCATCTATTCCAAGTCATGGAATAAGAATGGTCCAAAGAGCAGCCACAGAGAGCTTGCTACCAGCTAATGCATCAGCAGTAAATGAAACTTTCCTCCTGGACAACCACATTTTATAAAGTCCTAGTCTACAAAAAGTATGTACTCTAGATTTTTAAATGCCTTGGAAATCTATATGACATAAACTTTTGCCTAAAAATCAATTCTGAGTTACAATTTGATTAGCAGAAAATTGCTATCACATTTGTTTCTACATTTGTCTACCTCATGTCCTTTTCATTCATAGGCTGGCTGATTTAAGCTTTCTTTAAAAACTCCCCAAGAAAGTCGGTGACATTAAAATGTCCTTTGATGCTCTTTCACTAAGCAGTGAATATTAACAGTTATGGTGACCCTGTTCCCTAATGTGTCTCTGTTGGATCAATAGCAGTTAAGTGCCACTGTTTTACAATTAAAAAGGGGATCATTTTAAATTTAAAAGCTCATAGCTAATTTTCTTCTTGGCACTTAATAGCATAATTCATTTTTGAAAAACCACATAGGGAGAGCATATACTTTATTCTTTGTCGGCAGCCTTATTGGGGCTAGTTTTAGTACTCATTGTTGCATTATGTATAATTTACAGCAATGCCCAGTCAAACTGGCCACATGGCAGGAAGTGTCATATTGCTCCTAAATATGAGTTTGATCCATGGGCAAGTAGAGGAAGAACTTGCTGGATCTATAGCTGAGTGAACACCTTTTTGATATGTCCTTTCTAGCGAATTGCTTTCAGTGTTTTATTTCTGCACCTTCTTGTTAAGGCAAGGCCTCAGATTTTTGTAGGCTGAGAGGTTTGTGCTCTGCTCAAATTGGCCAACAGGTAGGTAGAAGTTTCTGAAGCCTGGGCAATCCAGTACTGTGTGCAAAATAATACACCCTGAGTAATATAACACTGCACTTTCTACCTGTCAAAAAAGCACTCCATCTTCATTATTTCATCCTATGAAGTTGTTTGGTGGTTTTTTGGTTTTTTGTTTTTGTTTTTTTTTCAGTTGAGAAAACTGAACAGAAGTAGCAATGAAAACAACCTACTGCCTCTTCCCCAAGCCCCCCATGGGTATTGAGCTGAAGCACTTCCACTATGGAAGTAGCAGCTAAGTGTGTGCCTGAACATTATGTAGGTTTTGACCTTTTACTGCCATTATCCAGACAATGCGCATGAACAGTCTTTCTCTGTTTAGATCCCACATCTTAAAGCTGCACCAAAGTAGTCCATATAGGGCTTATTTATGACAGGACATAAGTTAAGAAAAGGTAATGCTGAGGTTTCTGGTAAGCAGAAGCTTTCCTATCTTCAGTGTTTCTGCCCTCAATGTCCCAAGCACACTGGAAGTGAGAAGAATCAAGAGACAGAGTTGTCTCCATTTTCCCACATTCTGCAAATCTTCTAGAGAGGACTGCACTAGTCTTAGGAAGCAAGAGGTTTCCAACATAGATACATAAAGACGTTTTTTTTTGTCAGGGGCTTTTGACTAATGCACTTTCAAAAGCTACAGCAAAACTCTTGTCCAGTGATCTTGAAGGAAATGAGCTCACTGAGCAAGGTTAAGGATGGAATATGAACTGTGGCTTTTGTATGTTTGTAAAGCATGCCAAAAGTCCACACTGCAACTCAACATTCAGGCAATGCAGTTGTTCTGAGCAATGAGACCAAGAGCTTAGGCACATTAGTACAGAACATATTGAATCTATCAGTACTCAGTTATTATTCTTATTTCTTCTGCAATAGGGCTGTTGTGCCTTGACTTGGGTTTACTGCCACACTTACACAGGCAGAGTCAACTGTCTGTCTGTAGACATAGTCCAGTAAGCAACAGAAAAAGTATAGTTTAGTTAATAGCATAAGTGTAAAGACATGGTTGTAGTATAATTCTGCTATTATCTGCAAATCCATAATAATGATGCCCATTTCCCGTTCTGGGCTGAAGATTGCTATGTCTGGCACTGATTCAAGTCCTGAGGAACTCTGAGGAAACTATTGGGCTTGGAAGCCACACAACCTGCCCTAAAAAGAATGCTTCAAATTTGACTACAACAATAGTCAAGAACAACCTCAAATTACCCATGGCATCCACACAGAAATACATTCACATACACTCCTCTACTTCGCACCTCGCAGCAAAAACCCCAAAATATTCAACTACACCTCTATTTCCTAAAAAATGCAGTTTTGGAAAAAGTTTCCCAAATACCAGATATCCTGGATCAGTTTAATTATTAATGCCTACACTGTAAACAGATGGATATTAGTTTCCCTGACCCTTTGTAATATGCACAGTAACAGATATAGGGGAAATTAGGGAGTTACATGTACTTTTTGAGAACTGCAGTTTAAAAATTGGTTCTTGTAGCTGGAATTTTGCAGTCCAGAAATTCAGGACAATCCCCATCCCCAAACAATATCAACTATTTCTAAAATGGGAACACAGACACAGAACTCTGAAAGTTTAGGACTACATTAGAATAAAAGGTGGTATTTCCTGAATTTCTGAGGTCAGTTTCATTTGACATCACAGCAGAGAGAAGCATACGGATGCAGCTAATTGCATCAATATTGGGTTTTGTATGTGATTACAGCTACTGCTGAAACAGTAACAGCAGTGTTAAGGCAGTGCTGGAGAATCATTACCTGATTGTTTTAGTAACTTTGTGAAGAAGAAACCTCTCTTTGCTGTTTCCCTTTCCCCCTGAAAAATAATACATGAACTCTAAAAGATATTTACAGAAAACAGCACTACTGGTCCCCAGCTGACACTGACGTTAGCAGACAAATAAGCCATCCTCATTCACAGGTAAAGACTAGCTGAGGCTTTTAACGTAAAAGCCCATATTCATCCTGAATGAAATAAATTCTCTTAACAAATCACTGCTGTGCATTAGTAAAAAAATAACTGGAGCCACTGAGCTGCTGCAGTATGATAAAGGCACATCAAACAGAGGAAATGTTCAGGTTAATGCAAGCTGGCTCCCCTGGGGACACTCTCACCCAAATGGTCATCTCTGTAACCCAAGTCATCAAGGGGACAAGGAGGCTGGAAATGGCAGTAGATCAGGTTCTAACATGCCACTGTACAACACAATTAACTGCTTACACCAGGCGTTGCCTTGTTTCTGCCACGTTACACTTCTCACATTTCATGTAATAGTGTTTGCAAAGTGCTCCCAGTTTTCAATTAGTCAGCCTTGCCCTCCCCCTTACATTCATCTGTGCCATTCTGACTGCCTCCAGTAGACTATTTGGAAGTTAAGTCTCACAAACTCTCAAAGCATGTGTTTCAAAGACATTGGTGGCAGTCTTGCATTTTTATTATTTTCTTTTTTAAAGCCAGTCATTAGGGAGAATTTATTCTATACACTTCTGAGGAATCAAGTCAGGGATATAACTTCCCTTTGCTTTATTGCCCTAGGTGTACAAGGAATTTGTAACAAAATAAGCAGTAACCACTTCATCTACAGAATAACCTTTCTGTGAGTGTCCTACCTATTGATTTGCTGATGTCCATCACAAAATCTCAAACTACTGCTTCATACCCTGCTTCTCTTTGATGTAGACTTATGTAACTGCATACAAATAAAAAAATAAAAATCAAAGAGCCAGGAGTTTTGTCTTCCCTCTGTGCCCTACAATGAACACCACAATAACAACTGCCATTTTTTTTGGTGTAATTAACTTTTTATATCTTTTCATACCTAAGTGAAATGCATGTGTTTTAGGACAGAAGAAACAAGACTAGCACTCTATAGGCTTGGTTTTCATTAGGTAGTAAGTGTTTATAAGTACCTGCAAGAACGTCAGTCATCTCAGAAAATACACCATGTGGTTTTTAGGACTGTATTACTATGTTTTGCTCCAGATACTATATTGTCACTTGAAACAGACTCATGTAATACATGATTTCAAACTCTTGAGAAGTTACAGAAGGTTCAGATTTAAGGTCTGATACCTGACAGTTACAGTTATTTGAAAAATGCAGACACTGCAGGTAGCAAGCTAAATGGCTCAACAGGTCGTAATATTGGGTTGTAAACTTCAGATGATCAGAAATCTTTAAGCAGGTTTGTATTCTGTACACTAGTTTAAAAGAACTTTGAAAAGTAACCAAACCAGCCTCTTGTAAGGATTTTTTTTTTTTTTTTTTTTTTTTTTACACATCTCAACTCCAAAGCCGCCTCCCAGGATATAAGCACCCTAGAGTGTGGAACAAAAAATACTCCATCACACAAAACCAGATGCAAATGTGGTTCATGTTCTCAGTTTTCAGAGGTCATTGAGAAACTGAGCTAAAATAGTCTCCTAAAAACTAACTTTTATTACAAGAAACTGGTTACTTCCAATTGCCCGATACAGAAAAAAGTGAGAACGTGTCTGTCTGTCTTCTTTCCTGTACTTCCAATAAAACATTAGATGAAAAAGATTGAAAATTGCTATTTCTAAAATGTTCATGACAAAAACGTCAGTTGGGAGTGAAGATTAAACCCCATATTTTAGTATATTAACTAATCCTGCTCTGTGTTTATAGCAGTGATTGAAAAGGTAGCTTCTAGTCAGTGATATTCAGCATAGCACAGGATCCTTTCTGGCAACCCAAAAAATAAAAGATTTAGGGAAGCAAACCCAGGGTACTTGGTCTGTCACTGGAAAACTTCTGGCTTAAACCAGTCAGCCTTAGCTTGGAAAAGCAATGAGCTGAAGCTGATTACACTCAGGCAGGAGTCTGAACAAGGGCTGGGAATGACTCCCTATGTACCAATATTTTACCAGACATTTGGGCATGTTGACAGTAAACCTCTTCTCATGGTATTTCCACCATCTGGAATTTCCCCAAATAGGTCTACATAAGAGTCTGGGTATGACCAAGCTATACATGAAAACACCCCCCTCCTTAAATATGAATTGTAAACAAAAATATCAGTTGGAGGAGTCTGACCTCTACTCCTTGCTAACATTCCAATGTCTGGAGAAGGAATCATATTTTTGGTCCTACACATTTTCAAAACACTCAAGGCGGCCTGAGAGATCAACCAGGCTGCAGACCTGATCTGGAGGCCAGAGGCCCCCCCTACGGACTTTGTGGATTTGGATCAGGGCCACAGAGAAACAGCAATTTTTTCAGGTTGCATTAGAAGACAATTGCCATTTGTAGGCAACGTGTGAATATTCATGTGACTTTATTGCACTGAATCCAGTAAAGTTTTACTCTGTATTAAGTTATTGCAATGTTTGAAACCAAGCTACAAAATTTTAATTAAAAAAAAAAAAATCAGTAAAATCCATATGGCTCCCAGGTGTTCTTCAACCTGGTCCCCAGCTTCCTTTTTCCCCCCACAAGAAAAAGAAAAAAAAATATCTGGATTTACACATAGAGATACCCTTCACTCTGCCACCATCCTGATATTATTGTCTACATTGTTGCAAAGGTTTGAGCTTCCTGCACAGTATGGGCCCAAGTCTGCTTTCCCATTATACAGCATTTACAGATGTTTTCAGGAAATTTGCTCCAGGCAGGTGAAAAGGAGTAAACTTCTTGGTTTTACTATATATTAATATTTCCTCCCTTGTCCCAGCATCCATGTGTAATTCATTCTCCGTTCAACCCTGAGATGTCCACATTCCTGAACAGGCATAAAGTCAGTCAGGATTTTATATTAGACCTTGTCAGGTTATTTTAAAAGCATGTTTACTGATTTTTTTGGTTTTGGGTTTTTTTTCATTCAGATAACCTATCCACACAATGTGTTCAAGCAGAGCAAAAACTTAGAAGTACTATCTTAGAATTCACTTCCAATATTTTCCTTTTATTTATAATGTTGGAAAATGTAGTACAGGAACAATCTTAGTACCTTTCTGCATAGAATATCTTAAGTTAATTTACTCATTTATCTTGACAGAAGGAAAACACAGCAAGCTTTAAATTGATTAGAGATATTTTCCAGGTACAAACCAGAATGGATTGTGTCCTATAACACCACAGAAAAAAACCTCTGCACTCAGTTTTCTTCCCAATTTATTAAACTTAAACTTTAAAAATGCAGTTCTCGAGAGTTTTACTTGAAAGTCTGCTGGCATTTTCATTGCTATAGGTAAAACTGTTTTAAGCACATTAAACAAAAAGAATCACTTCAAACCATGGAAAAGATTACCTAATCCTACCTGTGATTTCAAGATAAGGTAAATCTACTCCACATAAAGATTACAGTTGTGAGACCTGTCAGTTCCTAAGCCTAACAGTTTTCCAGGCACTCAGACATTGCATGAAAAGTCAAGGACAAAAAAAAAAAAAAAAAAAAGAAAAAACCTCATGTGTCAATGAAAAGAAAACACATTTGCCTACTAAAAACTATTTTGGGACAAAGGAGAAGGACTAGCATAACAAACTGTACAAGACTCAATTTTCTGGAATATATTTATTGATCTTTAGCTGGCAAAGCAGTACATTGCTCTGCCCTGGACATCTTGCCACTTATGCCCAACAGTTATTAAGCCCTGTTTAGACTTCCAGTCATCCACTGTTCTCTTCCTCCCTCCGTGTTCTCTGGGTTTTACTGCATTTTCGTGATTTGCACTCTTAAATTACCATTCAATACAGTGCCCATTCAGCCATTGAAACTTTTAAAATACATATATGTAGGTGACAGTTATCTAGGCAGAAGTCCATTTCCTTATTCTGGTCCTTTATGCTAGATTTGATGCCACCCAATTCCCTAAATATGGGTATTTGCCATGGCAACAACTGTAGCACAGTTTTGCAGAACTCACCCCTTAAGTGGCTTAATAGATATGGTATTTATTCCCTTTCTGAAGATTTAGCTTCAGTGACACATTAATACAAACATAAATGGAGCAAATATTTGTGTGCTTCTTGGGAATAACAAAGGCACGTTTATCTGATACACACAGAAAAGACATTTTTGAACCTCATTAATACATGAGTAGAAGTCAATGGAGGAAAATGGATCTTGTTAACTGGCTTCTTGGATACCAATAAGCATCTCATTTGCCTTAAACATATCAACCTAGCAACACTATTTATTCAATATAGAATAATCAGTGACATTAGAGAGCACAGGCATTGCACACAGAGGAATGATTAATCTATTATTCATTCCACAATAAAGACTCTAAGGGATTTACCATAGGAAAAGTGATATTCACAAAAGGTGGCGTGTTTTTTTTTCTCCTGACCTGTATGGGAATTCCTGTCCTGTGGGATGAATTCCATTGAATAACATTGATAGTTTTGGTTGTGTGTAGTTGTGTGGGTTTTTTTGAAGTACCCTTCCTTCCTGCAAGGCAAGAGATATTTCAGAGGACTAAGGCACCGAGTACGTGGCATGAAGACACATGCACATACATCTCTACAGACGGTAGCACTTCTATGTCTTCTGAAGAGTGATGGAATAGTGTTGATGTGAGAATCAGAAGCACCTTCTTGCTAGCTGGTGCCTATCTTGCCAAGAGGATTAGTGTTGACATAAGGATATATGCACATACAGACACATATATAGGAACACTTGAGAAAAGCAACTGGAAACCTCACAAGAAAGACGTCTCCATCACCGTCAGAGGCCTGTTCCCCTTATCCAGAGGATAACGGCGATTCTTGTATTGTGCCCCAGAACCAAAAACCTCTGAGAATGTTTTCCCTGCACACTTCAGCATAAGCTAACATCAGTCCAATAGCTTTTGAACCAGAGCACAGGCAGCTACCTCCAAGAAGGCCAGTAAACAACTAGACAGTGCACCTGCTTGCGATAGTTTAGATGCAGCCATTATTTTTTTTCATCAACTGTTTAATAATTATTAAGAATCATTCTGCTTACTCTGCAGTAACAGCAATGGCCTGAGTTACAACCCATAAATAGTCTAGTCCTATAAGCCCTATAGTTAAACAGATGCACAGCTGTGTGTTTAATTGGTGTCAAGATGGCACCTGAAAAGCAGTTATTTCAATATAGATTTAAATAACAGGACAGGTGACTTGCAAGAACTCGTGTACATTTGCGTGGACAGCTTGGTACTCTGCGATTTCAAAGACAAATCTAATTTCTTTCTTTCATCAAGTTTCTTCGAGAAGCTGAGGGGCCATTACAATCAAGGAGAACTTTTGTCTAAGTAAGCACTAAGTAAAAATTATAGAAGTGGGATTTAGATTATGAAACTTTCTAAAAGGCAAGTTGTTATTTGATTTTGAAATGTAATTGAAAATAAGAATAATGAAGATAACTCCAATTACTTTGGAATGGCCTTCTGCTCCTTGCAGGGTATGCGGTGATTAACTAGCCTTTTATAACACTTCATTTTTTCTTTCCCCCCAGTGATGGAAAATTTACCCAGGAATCCTTGGGCAAGAATAATTTGTTTTGGCAAAGATATTTGTAATAGAGTAAAGGGAGGGTGCTAACCTCTCCCTCAGTTAACCCACCCACTCAGCTGATCAGCTTTTCTGTGGGCTGCAAGGAGAGGCCAAGAGAGAAACTTGTGGAGGAGGATTCTCCATGCCAGTTTTGAACAGGTTAGCACAGCAGACAATGCAGAGGGCTGTTCTGCAACTTTTACCATTTTGGCTAGCATGAATTAACCTTAGGGCCTACATCACAAGTATAGTAGTCTCAGCACACCTGTAAACACCTCTGAACTGAGTGTTTATGAAAAGCAAGCTGCACTTCTATGAACCTCTGGTGAATACTCCCACTTTGTTGGACTCTGAATAGGCAGACCTTGTTGGTACATTTATTCTCCTTTCACTATTAATTTTGGAGAATAATACAGTCCTACTGAGATCCATGAGTTACCTGTTGCCTTCAAATTTACTAGCAATATACTAGATTAAAAGCAATGGTAGTTTCTCTCATCAGGAGCTCTATAGCATCTCACCACTTATCACCCATCTGCATCCTGATTGAACTCCAGAGACCTTTGAGAAAACACTTACTTTTTGATGACTGAAATAAGGGTGCTGTTTTATGCCACAGTTTAGTTTAAATTATGCAAAACTCTGAGATATGCAAGGCATAAAGAAAGGAAGAACAAGGCTTTTAATTGAATTCACGATCCATTTCAATTGAATTGCTAAAACCCTAAAACAGAAGGGCAGTTTTGCATTCTGCTAACATAATCCACCTCCATCCACGTTACTCTCCATGAGTCACACATACCCTTAGTGCATGAGATGCAAGAAAACAACACATAGCAAGTAGCTGAATTAGCCTCTCCTTTTAGGCCTTATATTTGACCATGAAAACAGTGAATATCCAGATAGGATTATTCCAGTTATTATCTACAATTCCTTGTTAATTATCCAAAAGAAAATGTCTTCATTTGGAAATTCCAGGTTTTGTGCCAACTAGCTGCATTTGTTCCTCTCCTGCTGTCAATAACTGCATTTACTTTAGACCTTTCTAGCACGGCATTTCAGAAGCTGTTTGCTGCTTCTCAGCCCACAGCAGAGTAATTCAATCTGTTAGGCTATTGTTCCTATAGGAGACAGCATTTTTGTGTTACTGTCCTCTGAATTAGCTTGTAACAGAGTAAATAAAATGACAGGGGCAATTAAGAGGCAGAAGCACGTACCCTATGATCAGAAATTCAGGTTCTCAAAGCTTTAAGCTACAGACCCTACAGAACAAGGCAGAGAGCCAGTGCTGGAGCCAGTCCCCACACAGGAGCGTTTCCCTGATGAATGGCTGATGGCAACAGCCCTTCAGCACTGAGACGTGCCCTCCCCTGTCTGAGCTCTCACAGTCTCCAGTAGGACAGCCCACCAGCAGCCTTCACCCTGCCACCCAGGTCTGACCCTATTCCCCTGCATGCAAACATCGCTCCTCTCCCTTACCACGGTTTCTTCCCATCCTACCTGCTTGGTCCTCTATTCCTCTGCTCCCCAGGGCCTTGTGGCTTCCAGCCCACCTCCCTCCCTGCAGTGACTGTATCCCTGGATGTTCTACACACACCTGCAGTCATAGCTGAGACACATGGCACGGTGAATGCCTTTCCTTCGCTGGAGTCAACCACCATAGCTCAAAATGGCACCTGCAGCCTCCAGAAGGGGGCTGAGTGCAGCAGGGCGGGAAATAGACCCTTGCACTGGTCATGGGGTGGCAACGGAGCCCTCTGATTGGCTGAGCCCTCAGGGCCAGCAGCTGCCGGCCATGCCCCGCCCGCCATGGTGGTGTTACCTCAGGGTGTGGAGGGCAGGAGAGGCAAACACCTTGAATCACACAGAGCTGTGGAAACGAGCTTTTGAAATGTTCACCTGGCTGCTGCACAAGCAGCAAATTTTCTATGCAGCCCTACAAACCTGGCAGGCTCTCCCGTATACTACGTCAGTAGCCAAGGGTGGCGGGATGGAAGTTCCTCAGAGAAGCTGGTGCTGCTGTGGCAGCCACTGGTGGCAATAGGGAGAGCCTGGAAGTCGTGGGGGGGTCTCTGTGAGTGAGATGGGGCCTATATCTCATTGTTCCCACACAGTAACAATCAATAGAGATGTAATTACTACTGTTGCTATTTGGCATAGCTAAAAAGGGTAGTGCAGCTTTGTGCCGGTTCTTCCATTGAGGATGCAGCTCTGCAAAACTACTCCTTTTATCTTTCTTTACATATTTATTACAACTCTTTAGCCTGATCCATGCAAACTAAATGAAAGCAACCAATAGAAAGAGGCCGGCTTGTGCCAGCAATCCCCAGACTGTCAAGCGATCACTGAAGATTGGACAGGTCCTGATGAAATAAATGTTGGCTGCTGACTCTTCCAATTTTGCAACACTCCTCTGTGTCACTGGAGCAGCCTTGTCCAAGATTGAGATATTTGCAAACTGTCATCTTTCATAAATATCTGCCTTGAGTGACACTTTGCCCCCCTCCATTTCCCTTTGAAATGTACCTAGCTGGCATGGAGCCTGCGGGATTTCATTGCCTGTGATAGGTGATTAGCAAAGAGATGATTTCCTCCTCCCTCCCCCTCCTCCCCTCTGCCAAAGGGCTGAGTGACAGGTCCAAAAGGCGAAAGGCAGACTGGGGAAGCAAATCTGCCAGAGGCAGAAGTGATGACACTCCGAAAACACTTCATTCATCTTGCCAAATTACAGGCTGGGCTGGGGACTGATGGGGACTGGAGGAGGGGGGATAATCTTTTGCATTTGCCTTGCATGTTCTCTGCTCAAAAACGTTGCAAAGCAGCTCCTGAAGCTTGAAAGATGCACCCCAAACCCCTTCAATTTCTGCTCTGTAATGCTAACAGGCGAGCTGCTACCTGGCTCATGTTAGTAGCTTTCTGACGAAGCGTATTAACTGTCTTAGTCACGGATGTCAGATCCCTTAAGCTCTCACAGGCTTCCTGCCTAGACGTCAATAATTTGGGCTGAAAGGGAATTTCAAAAAAACAAAATGAAGTACTAAGTGTCTAGCCCTCCCAGACAGTGGAGCTGGTGTGAACTGTACAGTGTGTCTTCCCCTAATTTATTTGGTAGGGCACCGTTCAGAGGGCGAACCAGGTATTTGTGGTTGAGAAGTTACATGTGTCTGTTTTGGGAAGGCTCCAGCCCTTGGGAAACTAATTTAGGAATTAACACAGATGCAAGCCAGTGATTATGCTGGTTTTCCATGAGCTGTGATGTCTTCTGAACAGCAGCAAAAATTAATTGTGTGCTTGGACAAAGTTCTGCAGAAAACTTTTTTTTTCAGGAAGAATACTGATCTGGCAATGCAAAATCCATTGGACTATTTCTTTCTTTCCTGCCCCTCCCCTCTCCCCCAAACACTATCTAGAGAATGGCATGGTTGGAGGTTTTTAATTTAAGGATTTTTTTTTTTCAGTTTCTTGGTTTGAAATGGATGCCTGTCTTAAATGTAATTACATTTTTTAAATTTATGTTTAACAGTTTAACACTGAAATGCTTCAGACTTGCCAATTAACTACTTCAACCCAAAGTATTTTGCCTGAATTGTCAACATGCCCCAAGTCTACTCTACTTACATTTTTAGACTTGATAATTCTTTTTAATAGTGAGATTACCAACAAAGGAAATTATCTGTTTTCCTCCTACCTTTGCCCACGGCCAATGTAAGCATTGATACATCATTGAATCTTAAATTCACTCTTACAAGTGAAGAGCAAGTCAGTTATTTCAGCTGGTGCAACTGAAAGTCTCTCTTTTCTGTCATTTTGAAGTACTTCAAGAGACGTAGAAGCCACTCCTAAAGAATGAGAGAAAATGATTTTATTTTTAATAATGCATGGGGTTTTAGTTTCATTTCAAAGGGAGCAGACCAGATCCTGGTCTCTCCTATCCTAGTCTAAAGTCCAATGTGCACCCAAATACAAGAATACAGGCTTAATGCTAATGTAAAAACCTATTTCAGTTTTGTTATATCAGGACCTAAATCTGAAATAAATGCTGATGTCACTTTTCATTTTTACTTGCGTAAATGAAGTCTTGGTTAGCCTTCTGTAGCATCATCCCCTGACAGTATCTCTCACATATATTGAAAATGGAGACTAGGGCACAATAAAGTGAATTCCTAACAACAAAAATAGACTCCTTGTACAGTACAGAGTCAAATCTCTACTGTAGGCATGAGAAGTATAATCTAAAATGACCTTAGTTAGTTATCACAGAATCAGAAAAGTCAGACATGGAAAAGATGCATGCACTCTCCATCCTGGAACTGTTTGATACAAGCATGTTTATCAGGTGTTAATTTGCTAACGTGGTATTTTGTAGCCATGCAGATTTTAAACAATATTTCTACTCTGCTAAGTTCTATTTAGAAGTAGTAATTTTGAAGAACTTGAATTCAAACATAATATGGTTCCTTTTCCCTTGAACACTAAAGATGTGCAAAATTTGGATTCAAAATCTACATGTTCCCAAATGCTGGGTGCCCTATATCCAAATCAACAAGTACCTGATATTGTCATCTGGAAAAGAAATTTCAAGAAAACAAAATTATTAGATTTTTCCATTATTATATGAGCTTTTGCTTCTAAATTGAAAGTGCTGGAAAATGACCATCATTTGGTGTTGGAACCAGGGAGAACCATCAAACATGAAAATAAAACACAGGACGGATCAAAGTCAGGCAAACCTTTCTGGCAGATTTCAGTACTAAAAACTGTGCAAAAAAAATATCTGATGCCATTTATTTTGAAAAGTTATGTTCTATCATCACTCAGCAATTTACAACTTCAAACAGCTAATTGAATATCACATACAGTGTGAGGTAGGCTAGTATAACAACATATTATCCCTCCCCCCGACTTCAGACTGAGAAGTGTGGTAAGAGAAATTAAAATGAGCTTCTCAAGGACAAACACTGAATTTGTGATAGAACAGAGATTAAAACTTGCACGTTCTTTGTTTCCCTTCAACAGTGTTAACTACCTTGCTATTTTATATGTGTTTGCATACATCCAGATGTGTAGTCACACACACACTCAAGAGAAAAAAAACCGAGGGAGGGAGCATATGGATAGGCAAGCCTGAATGTCAGCACATGGACAAATAACACAGTTCAGCATCTAAGAAGGAGTTCATGCGAAGCTGAGGCATCTCCCTCCGTAATCGCAATTAAAAGTAAAAATCCTTCTCAGCTGTACTTGTAGCTTAATCATTTCCCCCTGAAAAATCAGAATTAAAAAAAGAGCAAAAGCATTCCTCATCCACAGTCATTTAGTGTGCTGGGGGCTTTCTCTTGGGGGTAGCAGCTGTGATATACAACTCTGAAAACAGATCAGGTGGCTGGTGCCTGCCAGCAGAAGAGCAGTTAAGGCTGTTGCTCTCACCTTGGAGATGTCTCCCTGGAGCCACGGATGAGGCTCCCAGTCTGTAGAGAGGAACAGGACTTGTGCATGTGTTCAAGATTTCCCAGTGGTCATCTCCAAGGGTCTCTTAGTCATATATCAACTCTAGGTGGCTCTGCATTAAACTGGCAGGGTATCTAAGCATTTTAGTGGATGTAGCTATCTAATTTCTGGAGATACAGGAGAAAGTTGGGAGAAAGTGATAAATGCTACATATGTGAGCATGAGACATAGTGTAACCCATCTGTCCACCTACAAACACATGCGCTGTACACATGACAAGTTAATTGTGCATTAATCAGGATATAATCTCATACTGCTAATGCAAGTCATGATGTAATTTTACCTTCACTACTTATACAACTATGGCCATTATTATCATGTAATAAATTGTATCACTTCAGACTGATGAATGTTACTAGTTAATGTATCTCCACCTAATTTGTGTATTTCACATGGTGATGTAGCGTTACTCTGATTTTTATTTATTTATTTATTTTACCTGGAGAAATGGCCATGTAGTTGTCTTTATGTCCTCATTGGACTTTTTCAGAACACTTGCAACAGAGGAACCAAAAGGTTCGGTGTTTGCTTTTATTAAAAAATAAAAAGGGGAAGATTTTACCAGAGACAGGGTTTTGCTTTTGTTAAGATATTAATTCCTTTCCAGTGAGCCCAGCTCTGAGCAGAAAAGGATCTACTTCAAGCAACAATAACCGAAAATGCTGACTTGGAATTTAACACACATTTGACCTTCCCTCATGTTTGATGCAAGAATAAAAAATTGTACATCCACACCACTCCCACAACAAGTACACAGGCCCACTTGTTAAGTCGCAAACAATATAGCTGCGGCTAAAAATGAAAATTTGTGTGTCAGAATTACATGGTCACATTTTTCCTAGCTTTTGAGGCTCCCCTATTTACATGTACAGCTTTGTGTTTGACCCTCATAAAGTTCTGGATGGTGTGTTTTTTTCTTTTTTCTTAGAACACTTTTTTTGTGATAAATATGAAAATGCAAAGAGGGAACATAGATCTAGAATTAATTATTTTTCTGATGTTTTCCATTAAGCAGCAGCTACCGTTACCAAGCTGTCATCTTTGTTGCTAGGGAGATTTTGTGCGCATGCCAGAACGGGACTGGTTGGTTCAGTGATCCACCTTACAGCCTGGGAATGCCATCGCATTGGTGAACTCCTAGATGTTGGGCTGAACAAACTCCTTCCTCCAGCCTCAGTGGGAAACAGGTTGCAGGAGTGGCACTCCTTGCTAAGCACTGCTTTTCCACACCAGCATAGCCTTGTCATCTTCTTCCTCCTGAAGCAAAAAAATTCAAATGTTTCATTTAGACATTTTCGAACCTTAAAGCATCCTGATTTTTCATTTCCAAAAGACGCTTTAAATTTCACATACAGTTTTTCACTTTCTCTTCAATGGAAACAACAGATAACCAAAGCAAGATATGAAATAATGATGGCGGTGCCAAGCAATGTATTCTTATTTTGACTTAGCAAACCAAAACCAATAATCAACTTTCTGCACAATGCTAATCAGTGACTTTAGTGAAACTTCTGCCTCTAAACATTGCACAAGTGTTAAAAGACCTTTGCTGGCCTATACAGAAGACAACACAGTCATTTTGCACAAAAAAAATATTGTTTACACTCCAAACACAGAAACAAGAGCCTAATTTTTTTCTAATATTAAAGTCAGCGGAGCACATATCACCTTTCAGTGTGCAACATTTTTCCAGTCTACAAGGTAAGACTCCAAGACAGGGAGAGATACCTTAGCACACTGTGATCAATGTACGGTTTCTGAGTGCATAATGAATGCAGTAAGAAAGGTAAAATGTTCACAATTCTTTAATATACTGGTAAGAAAACCTTGTCAGTTTACTAGTGAATGACAAATGGCAACAGGTCATATCAAGTTTCTCATGTGGCATAAAGATCATAAATGCAGTTCCCAGGGCAACCTCAGCTTTAATAAAATGAAGTCATCCGTGTGTTGCTTTGTATTAATATAGCAACAAGGTTTAAGCATATATAAGCCATGATTTTTCCTCAAGTGTTAAATCAAATTGAATCACAGGTTTTTATGAGTGATAAAATGATAATAGACCAGATCTGGTCAGCTAGGATAATAACTTGATTCAGTACTTTGGATGTAAGTGTTTAAGGTTTCCACAATAAAACTGTAATGTTATACCCTAAAGTGTGTTAATAGCATTAAGTGATGTAACAGCGAAAGCGAACTGACAGAATGGAATACCCATAGGGCCATCATAATAGAAATAATTTATAATGTAACAGCAATAAAATCTTTAATGTTATCTCAATCCAGTCCTGTCCCCATGTCCGGGGTTTCAGATTACACATTATTTTTTCTATGCATTTAAGTGTTAACTTAAAATAATTAAGAAAATGGTTTTCAAAGTGGAAGAGCCTCTCAAAGTTGCTGACCTGGTAACGATATTATTAACTCTTTCTTTCCTACCAAATTCCCATGTGGCCGATAGCTGATATACAAGGAGGTAAATGTTTTCTGCTTCCAATAAGAGATCATTTTTTTCCCTTTAAAAGCAATTTACAGCATCAGGGAATATGTAGGACTACCATACTATATGAAAAAAATATCTCATTCTCACCATTCTCACACCCAAACACAAACACAAACTATGTTGTAAAAGAGTTTGAACAAACACCCAGTAAATCTCATCTCACTATAAACACATAATGTTCATGCATGGGGCTATCTCCTAGGGGAAGGGGAAGACAATAGTGTGTCTTCCATCCTCATCATGGCAAATCAAAACAGAACATGGAGGGAAGACCCTGCTTAGTAGAAAAAGTCCTTACAGGCAAAGCGCTGGGATAAGTTCCCCAGAGGGCCCATGGGATCTTCTGTACTTGAGATCTTTAAAAACAAAAATGATCAAACATCTATAAGGTGTGTGAATGTAATGTATTTTACCTGACCCCTTCACAGAGGGGTAGATCAGAGAAACTCATATATATGACATAAAATTACTCCCTCCATATCTTACAGCATAAGTATCTTCCCTGGAATCTCAATATGGAGTGATCTTTAGTATCTCTTAAGACATGTGTCTTCAGGAGGTAAAGAGATTTTTTTGCTCTTTATTCTCTTCAAAATGTTTGAAAAGTACTAACTGGACAGATGTACACAGATATTGCAAAACGCATGCAGAAACATACCTTTCAGAAGTAAACTGAAAACATTACTTAAACCAGAGAGTTTTTGATTCAAGATAAGGTATAGTTTTATTCCTTCTTCCTGGCCAAACTGACACCTAAGAATATTGACTGTTTTAGGCATACATGCTGAGGGCTTTCTATATTGTATGCCATGCCTCGGAGGAGCCAGAACAGAATAAATTCAGCATCTGAATTCTCTTGCAAAGCCATCCAACCCAGGACTAATAACCTGTTTCTTCAGAAAATACTCCAGCATCAGACATACAAGATAGTTATTGTGCAATTAAGAAAAATCCTCTGACTCTTAGGTTCTCTCTGGACCCACCAGGGAATGCAGGAAAAAATAACTGGAACTGAACAAAGCAGCAGCTTATCATCTTGAAATATGCCAGGTTAATCGTCCCTTTAAAAGCAAATGTATTAGGAAAACATTAGACCCTTAGCCCTCTGTGACATAATTACACAGGCTTCTGATTAAACAGAGGCACTCATTAAGTAAAACATTTTATTTTAGTTTCTTGTTGGTTGCTGGTATTATTGGGCTTCCTGCCCAATTCCAGCCAGGCTACCATATGAACAGTGAAAAGAGCCAACATTGTTAATACAATAACAACGACGACACTTGGCACTTCCATCATTCCCTTGATCTCAACATCTTAAAGCAATTTACAGATATTACTTGGTTGCACCGTGTGACAAAATTGTTGAGCAGGTAAGATTGATCACCCTTATTTTACGGATGGATAAAGCGGCAGAAAGGTATTCAGTTGGCTTTCCCTGGCTGCTAGAAAGTTAGCGGTCAGATCCAGAAGTCCTGAAGAGAAACCACTTGGAATTACTGTTTCAACAATGACTGGACTTTTCCCTCCCTCCTTAATTGCTGGTCTCCTTTATTGGTTCTCTGTAGCAGAAGAAAGCTTGTGCCATGAAAAATCAAGCAGGGATGCAAATCATACTGAAAAGGCAATTATTTGTAGTTTAAGAAAGGCCAGTTCAATTTCTCTCCTTATAGATTTGTGTTGTTTTATATAAAAGAGTAAGGACCAAATTTTGGCCAGCTAAGACTTAAAGTTTGCCCTGGGGGATAAAGGTGTAAGTAGCAGAGGGGGAACGATGTTTTATTTCCTAGTTCACCAAGTCTGGTTGTTCAAACACACATAGAGAGGCTTCTTTGCAGAGCTTCCAGCAGTGGGAATGTAAGAACATTTTTACGTGGGGTCTAGGAATAAATTTATAAATTTGCAACCTGAGTTGCCAACAGCACTTGGTCTCAAGAGCCCTCCCACCCTCCTGATCCATCTTTGGAAAGATTTCTGTCAGCCAGTGTCTGTGAAGGGGCTTCTGGCAGACTAGAATCCATGTATGGAATTATGTATCCAAACTTACAAAATAAGGCTCCCAATCTACAGATGTATATACCTATCTTCAGCCTGAGGAAGAGTGAAACAGCTTTTGTCTTGCATCTAAAAACACCTCATATGTTGAAAGCTGAGCACAGCTCACATTTGCTGCTCTTGGTATTGCTTCAGGAGAAAAATTTTGCTGAATATAGAGTTTCACTTCACACAGAGAGGGTTTCCTCCCTAAGCTTGATAAATGTTCCTCAGTGGTGTGCTGGATAGTAAGGAGACTCACTGGTCATCTGCCAGATTTCTGCATTAGCAAAACAATTATTTTTGTCTTTAGCCTAAAAGAGAGAAGTTTGATATCTAAGAGCCTGAAGTGTTAAACTCATCTTAAGCACTCAGGTTTGGAAACAAAATCTCATGCAGTGCACATAAGTATCATCTGTATCCAGATTCCATCAATGTGGATTGTAATTGGCGCTGCTGTAAATTATCTGCTACTGATACACCAACACCCACTGATTTGTAAGCTCAAGTGCCCCTTCCTGGCTACAAAAATAAAAACATAACACCTACGTGTAAACCTAATGGAGTCAGTATTAGAACAAGCTTTTAGGTCTAGGTGCATGTATTACAAGAGCAAGAGAGGTGGAAACCTGCTTGTCACTTGTTCAGCTGGATATGAATGACTGGCTTCAAAAGAAACTCAGGAGTGAAAGATTAAAGGGAAGATGACCATGAACTCTCCTTTCCCGAAGGAAGTTCAAAGCTTCCTGATTTAGGTTCTTATCGCACTATAAAGAGAGGAGCAAGGAAGATAAAAATTTAAAAATAAATGATCTTTAAGAAATTATCCTCATCTAAGTGTCCTCCAATATGTCTGGTCCTCTAAGTGTTAAGTGAATTGTAACTAGATCCTAGGGAGACAGTTGCAACCTGGTTATCAGTGGCAGTAAATGGAAGATAATAGCCCCACTAGAGAGTTATGAAATGGCTTGTCTTTGAGCTGCCAAAGTGTTTAGGCTCTCTTTTATTATATTCACAGCAGTAATCCGATATGTCCTGACTTCTGTCATCTGTATGTAATGCTTATCAACTCTCTGCCAGTGATTCACCCCCTTGTCAGGGACAATTATTCCTCAAAGTGCTGAGGTTACGACTGAAGCAATATTATGACTGGAAAGAAAATATGAAAGGTGCAGCACATCACAGCAAGCAATCTTGAAGCTGACGTCAAAGTGAAGGAGAACATTGTTGATAAAAAAATAAGGCATAACGGGAGTGTTGCACTGTTGCTCCCATGGCAATCCTGGGCATTGCTAAGGTCATACATACATATGACTATGGCAATGGAAGATTTTCCCATTATTTTATTGGAGCTGCATCGTCATACTTCCCTGGTTAGGTATCTGTCTGCATTTCTGTTGTAAGTCCCCATTTAAAACTATACAGGCAGAGTGTGTCCTGTCCCTCTAAATTTGCAGACAGGAGCTCAGTCTGGCAAATTAACTTTCCTCCAGAGGATCATGAAATGAAAAGCGTAATCCAAAGGACAGAGGGTCCAATTCGCAGTTGTCAAGTTGCCTGAAATTACAGTAACACCTGTGGTAAAGTTCTGAACCAAGCGTGTTCAGACCAACCTGTTTCATCACTCTTAGATGCCTCAGGCAAAACTGAAATAAGTTTTGTCACTCCTTATACTGCTTATGGATTCATTAATTTGTGGAAGTGGAATAGATAATCTTGGGCTTGTGGCTAGGGAGAGGAAGAAGTCACTGGGAAGCTAATGTTAGTGTCCTAGCTACCATGAGAACAGCACTGAAGAGCAGAAGGGAACCTGCAAACCAGGGCAGGGCCTCAGGGTACCAGAAGCTCAAGATCACTGGGAGAGCATGGAAGTCTGTAGTATTTCTTTGTCTCCTCTGGTAGCAAGAGGAAACGGTGGCTTGGGAAGCTTTGTCAATGGCAATGAGAAAAAGCAGCTGGTCAGTAAACATAATGGTGGAGACAGGGAGGTCGGAGAGGGGTGCCAGATGGTCCCAGGGCAGTCCAGCTGACCAACAGCAGCACCTATGCCCTGCTTGCATATGTGGCATCAATCCAGTATGGGTTGTTAGGTGTCGGTCAACACATAATTCACTCGACTAAAGGGTTCAGTCTGCAGAGTAGCAGAAGTGGAGGAAAATGCCTCTCTGCGGTATTTTTATAGTTCTTGGGCTCTAAAAGTGCAGACTCTGTACTTCATTTTGCGAACAAGTGGTTGAGCAATGTCATTTCCCAGCTTAGATGGCCCCATGGGTCCAATTGCAAGTCCAGGGTGGGCCAAATGCAAAGGCAAAACAAGCGGGGTAGGGGTACAGAAGGAGGGAAAGGGCAGTCAGGGTTGAAAAAAAATGGGTTACGAATCAGCCAGCTAATCAGAAAGTAGAGTCACTTAAACGTATGCTTCTCTGGCTGCAGAGATGAATGCAAGCCACGTCTTTCTGTAATGTTTGGTGCCGCTATAGGGCTGGCTTTCCTGTCCATGGTGGACATGCACCAACAGGGACCCTACATGGGTCTCTAGGGTCATGAGCAGCAGGGTCAGCTGTGCTTCCATCAGGAGAGAAACAGAGCCTCCTAAAGCAATGAGGAGTGAGAATGAATCACTGCGCCTTGTCTAATATATTGCAGTAATGTAATATAACAGCAATAACCCCCAGAGTACCATCTGGTGAACTTGTGACTAAACACAGCTTGTTTTGCTCAAGGCACACAAGCAACGGACAGGGATATATTTTATTCCTTTGCTTCACCCTGCCCAAGCTCAAGTGGTAACAAAACTATTTCTGGGAACTTTAGACTGTCTACAAATCAGAGCTGCAAGCAGTTATTTCTCCCCTACGAAGCACATAGGTAACTTGCTCTGCAGGAGGGTGCTCGGCAGTGTAAACTCCTGAATCTCAGTTATGGCCACCAAAGTAGACAGAGATCTGATCTCAGCTATTCACCACACATTTCTGACACTGCAAAATTCCCTGTTAATCCTGTGCATAGGTGGATGTTTCAGGTGATTTTTCCCAGGGATGCAGGAGGCCTGACTCTCCCATGAAGAATACTGGTGACTGGTTGCTCTGACCTTGGTCAGAGTTAATCCTGCAGGAATGAAAATGTTCAGATTTCAGTATTCAGTGTAAGAAAAGAGAAAGGAGGCGGGGTAACCCCCTACTAACATAAAGACATGACCAGTGGCTCTGCCATCAGTTACAGCATTGCTTGCATTTGGCATTATATTATGAAAATATCTATTCAGAGTGGAAAATAAGATCAAAGACAATATTTCTGTGGTGATGACTTTAGCTCCACTTCACTCTGCTCCCTCTCCTCCTCCTGTCCTTCGTGTTTCAAGGCTCTTGCTCTATTCATCCATTCTATACCACCCCAGGTTTATAACATCACATCAGCAGCAGCACTAATAACCCGTGATTCTTTTCCCCTATTGTGTTTGTCAGAGTCAGTAATCTGGGCACTACAGTAGCGCAGCACTGAAAACCTACAGTGTGTTCCTATAGCAACCAACTAATCCGCAGGTGGAAGGTGATTGGGCACCTTTTGCACCGGAACAATAATTTGAAAGATCTTTTTCAGTGTGCTGTTCTGCGGCATGAGTTCATTGTATTGCAACCCACCACGAATCATTATAAGCTGTCATGAAAATGCAGCCACGGCTGCACAAATCATAGCAAAGAGAGACACATCTTCCAGCAACAAGCCCTTGAAATATTTCACGGCAGGTTAAGAGGCCAAATTGCGTATAGCGAGATGTATTGTATAGGATAAAACAAAGGGCTTGTATAATAAGCCAATGCTGACAGTCTCCGAGCTAGGGAATCCCAGTGAAGTGTAAGAGTGTGCATGAATATGAGTTTTCCTGAGCTGTGGAAGGAAAACAGGCATAATAAAAGAAAGTGCTGGGCAGAGCTCCCACATACAACTCTTCCAAAACCAATTACTCCCACCTGGCTATTCCCATTTCTCCTAAACCATCTCCTGTTACAGAAGGGAATTTAATATTCTGTAATCGAAAACTCTAATTTAAGGCATTTGCTTGCTATCCTCGAAGTCTGAAATCCTGGCCTGGACTTTCACAAGGTGATTAGAGATTGTAGAAGTCTCAAATTTCTAGATACTCAAATGAGGAAACCTTCAAGAAATACACAGCACCTTTCTTCTGAAAGTCAGACTTCTTTATCTTTCTAACAGTAACAAGTCTGAACTTGAGGTAGGAAGTGATCTTTCAAAGTGAACCAGCTTAATCCATGGAGTAAGTGCAGCATAGACAATGACACAACAAACACCTTAATTATCAATCTCAAGCAATTATCCCTGCCATTTGCAGTCTATGTGTAATTTCTACTCATTTTTCTTTGAAAAAACTGGACTGGAAATACTAGATATAGAGTAGAAACCTCTTTAAAGTGAAGTTGTACAAGCACAAGTGGAAAGCAAGTGAAGACAGTGTAAATGATGCAACAGGCACTGTCACAGGAAGTAAAAAAAAAAGGAAATCTGTAAAAATCTTCAATGAAAAGAGAGAAATGACAAAAGTGCTTCTTTACATCGGTTTAATTACATTGTAGAAAGAATGTCTCTATTAAGTGCCTGGGCTTCATAAAAATGTCACAACATCTTATTGCATAAATAAGGTCTTTCAACATTTGTTGGGGTGATGGAGGAGAACCCTTAAAAAGAGAAGGCAGATAGAAGTTTAATTACGGAGTTATAACTTCTAAGACTGCAGCTTAAAAACTTCCCTTCATTTGCAGGCCAAAGATTCCAACCTGGGACACTTCCATCTTAAACAAATTTCCTAACTATGAGACAATGAAGTTAGTGTCCCATTTACAGCTGGAGAGCTTTATAAAGCAATCTCTCCACTCAAAGCTGAACCAACAAACAAACAAAACGAACAGACACCGCTTTTATAATCTTTTTCTTTTTTTTTCTTTTACTCATTCCAAACTAAGATGAGTAAAATGGATGAGGCAGGTTCACATACTCATCCAAACTGACAGAAGAAAAGCTTGAATGGAATCTAGGATATCTCCTAAGGTTATTATTAGATTATTGAATATTCTACAGAAAATATCAGTTTCTTCCTCTTTCTTCCCCCTCTTGACTTTCACCTACGATAGAATTCAGGAAGTTTTCTCAAAGGAAGTTTCACTGAAACAGGCAAATGTATCTGAAAATTTCCAGCAAAACATTAAAAAATTCTTGACCATCTTTAATTGTGATATGTATTGATTGTTCCTCTCAAGTAATTCATGCCTTAAAATGACATGTTTTTGTTCCTTTCAGAGTGCTTGGATAGATAGCATTGTTTTTCTTTCCAAAGCACATCAAAGAGCCCACATTTTGGCAGGGTTTCTGTTTTCTTTAAAAAAGGAGAAAAAGAAAGAAAAACATCAGCAAAACAACGCTAAGAATAACTGCACTTTTCTGAAGGCTTCTTCACTTCTGGATTCACAGCCATGGTGCTCACTTCAGGGAGCTGCTGAAACAGAAAGCCTGGAGGTGGGGAGGTGGAGAGGAATGGAAGATCAGAGAATTGGCACGGGATAGAGAGCCTTTTGCCTCCTGATGTTCGGGCTGAATCTAGACAAAGTCAGGCAAAAACCAGAGTCATCACGATTTTTAGATCATGGGCTGTGCAAGGTCAGACTGTAGCCTCTAACCCAGTGTACAAGTTTCCATGTATCTGCAGCTGGTACTTCATTGAACCGCTCTGGTGACAGCTCTGATCTCCGGTTTGTAGTCTCTCAGTTTTATAAATGAGTACATTCTATAAAATGGCTAGATTTGGGTTAATCATAGCCTTTTCCTTTCAGGACAAGTAGGTACAGAATGTACATACCTTTTTCTTCTGGAAAAAAGTTGGTATCCTGAGTAGCTCCCTCTTCTGCGGTATGTTATTGCCCCTGGAGCCATTTTTCTTTATTTAATTTCTCCTCCTTAGCTGGTAACTGTAATTTATTCATCACAGATCTGTACTTCTGTGGCAGGATCTGTAGTCTATACTATTTGTAAAATATGCACTATTGTCTGATGTTAAATATGAAGGAATGACATCAAAACAAGGCAAGAGAAATACCACCAGCTCTTACTCTGTGAGAAGCAACCTTTATCTTGATTTACTCTGTAACCAGGCTTGTTCATTGGTGTTTGAATCAGATTATTTTAAGGCTTAAAATTCTCCTAGAGAATGTGCTACAAGTGGTAGAGTTTCCACAGCTTCCCAAGCAGAGATACTTTGCTCTGTATTGAGAATAAGATACATACAAAAAAAAAAAAAAGAGTAAGAAAAGAAATTATACTGGAGATAGCCTGAGGAAAATGCCAGGACTGACTGCTGTATCAAAGAAAGTATTGTGCCACACAGAGCTCAAATGTGCAGTCCTTCCCTGCAATGGCCTGTGCTGGGCTGAAACTACTTTTTATGTTAATGTGACTTTTAATGGGACCGTTATCATCTAACAGCCCGTATACCTGCAAACAACACAAGGTCACAGCAATTGGCACTATGTGACATTTCTGCAAAAGGATGGGGAATACCTGGAGTACAGTATGGAGCTGCACCCCAGTGCACTTCATGCTGTCCCCACACTTCAGGCTTTGGGGAAAGAGCAGAAAGGCACAATAATAGGCCAGCTGATATTAAATCCGCTGTACTTCTCAACTTGGACTGATAAACCAAAAGTGCACACTTAGCTAACTTGTAAATGACTGGGGTAAAGAATATGTACTCTGGATAAAGATGACAGGGTTCATTGCTAGAACAAATCAGACAATAAGTGAAGTTAGACTGTGCCCTATTGCTTGGTACAATTATGTGACCTTGTAACAAAGCATGGCCAAGATGGCAGTGATACTGCATATAAAACAGAGCCTGGTAGAAAGTTGCTATTCTTCAAACTCGCTTGCATCTAGACATCTTTCAAGTGATTTCAGAATTTAGGGTGAAAGTGGATCTTAGGCCTTTTTTAAAAAGCCATTTCAAATCCTCATTCATATCATAAATGCTTTTTTCTTCTTTTTTCTGCAGGCCACTGAAATCTCTGGGGCCATGACATTGTCTGGCACTGAATGCAGCCCCTTTTTATCATTATAAAGAAATAATGAAAGCATATGGTGGAAAGGCACTCATATTTCAGTGTATGGTGCCTTCCTCATTCTCCATAACTAGGCACTGAAGAATATATAGTATGATGAGGACATTAATTATTTCCAATACACTAACAGAAAATTCCTAACAATTCAAAGTCATCCCTGCTGCCTAGCATGAATGTGAGTTCAAAGTAAAAGAAACTAAACATATCCTCACTTTTGTGCATTAAACATCAGCAAGTGACCTGTATTTTATTACAGTACACAGCTGTTTTATCACATAAGTAAATAAATCACCATTGAACCAACTTTGGGAACGAAGATTTTGAATAATAACACAATTAAGTTTTCCCACAAAGTCCAAATAGCCCACTTGCTCATAGTTGCTACAAGCTGTGATTCCCACGTGAAAGATATCAACTTATTTCCTTTTCCTGTCAATCATCGGTACCAAGTGGGGCCATGGTATGTCAGGTCACGACCTTTCACTCTGGGCATGAGCCTGAAAGCCACTAGTGAATCAACTAGTTTAATTATTTAGGCTGTTTTTAATAAATATAAAAATGCAGCCTTAAATTTTTCACATGCTTGTTCAGTTTGGGCTTTCAAGTACCTCTCATCAATCCCACCAGTCTGAAAGTGTGCTCTTATTGATAGGAAATCAGTCAATTAATAACCAAATCCAGCTTTTGGAATAAGGTTTATTTTGTTGATTTTGAGCTTCCTGGCTGGGGTATCACTTGCTTGTTGGTTTAGAGGCTAAAGGTTTTATTAGCCTTTTTTA
Source organism: Falco rusticolus (assembly GCF_015220075.1). Taxonomy (NCBI): domain Eukaryota; kingdom Metazoa; phylum Chordata; class Aves; order Falconiformes; family Falconidae; genus Falco; species Falco rusticolus. The sequence goes on from NC_051193.1 coordinate 8,113,203, forward strand.
CATAAGATTGGACTGTTTCTAATCATCAGCAGTAATGGCCTGTTTGCTTACCTCCCAAAAATGCCATGGTAGGATTCACAGTTTTCCATATTATTATATTTTCTACATCCTCTTCACCTACAGAGGGGAAAAAAAAAAAAAAAAAGCGCAAGAAGAAATCCAATATGGTAAAGTCCTTATAAAACAATTCTTTTAAAAATATTTTTGAGTAATGTTGACAGCTTTGTTATTAGGTCCCATAGCAATGGACAGTTTATTCCATTTCAGACCAAAGTGTGATGAAAACCCTCCTTTGCTAAAAATCCCAACAAGTTTTTTTCAGCTTGTACCTCCCATAGTCTAAAAACCTAAGCCTAAACCAAGCTGCTGCCTCACCTAGCATTTAGTGCTACTGCATAAGGAGGCTGCACTAACTGTACAACCATGTAAGTAGAAACCAAGTAGTAATGCTTTCCATGGATGGTGAACTAGTCATGTGCAATGCTTTATATTCTACAAGCATTTACGCTTATTGCTCAACAAGCTTTCCAGCTCGTAGACACAGGACAGAATTAAACTTGAGAAACTAATTGGTGGTGACTTTTGAAAGAATAAGCCTCTAAACTTGGACTTTTTACTTTGGGATGTTCCTGAAATGTACAGAATTTTCCCAACATTTCTTAGATTCATTTTGTTCTTCTTTCCCCTAGTGCTTTAAGACTACTCAAAAAAGTGAGTGTGAAGGACTGTCTCTTAACTCTTATCGTTCTTCCTCCTCTTCCCCCCTGCCATGGTCCTGTGTCAAAGAGAGGGCTCGGGGAAGAGAGATGAACTTACTCTGACTTTTCCAATTCTCTCATAAGCAGCTGAGGAGGAGGGCTATTCGTTCTGGGGGAAATATCAGCATGTTGAAATTTGCTTTTCTTTCAAAAAAAGGGTAAGAATCTAAATGATAAAATGCACCACAAAAAAGAAATTGCCACAATGTAGGTATCATCAAAGCTATCTTAATTGAATTGTTTTTTGTTTGGGACAGTTGAAAATATTTAATCTTGATACTGTTTGAATTCTTCATTTTGACTTAATCACTTCAAGGTGTGCAAAATAGTATGTTAGTATTTGCAATATAACAAACCAAAGTCAAAAGAACATTCCATCTTTATTGAAGAAAAGTGTCCCTGCCAGATAATTCTGCTTCTCCGCAATTTCAGCAAAATTTCTGTAGTCCTGAGAATTCTTTCAAATTCATCTAAGTCTACATTTGCTGATGAAAAGCTATCTTCTAAGAAGTTTTCAATCCGCTTTACTCAAGATGCATCAGGAGGAGCATATGTTTATAACGTGTGAGAAACCCTTTGAATCTCCTGGTGGATGAGAGATCAAAATCAAAGTATTGATCCAAGGATCTACCCACTTTGAAATCAGATATGGAAAAATGCTAAGGAGCAGCAGTGATTCTTAGGGGTTTCAAGTGCATTTAGAGTACATGGTATCGCCTGGAACATGCTTCAGTTTGCACTTACCTTATTTAGCTTTTCAAAGGCTGACCTTTCATGCACTAAGTTCAGCGACATAGCAGTCAACCTATTAATGTCCAAGGAAGCTGTGGACCAAATCAGACAGTTTAAATAACTCAACTGTGAACACAGAACCCCATTATCATTTCTGTAAGGCTAATCTGAACAGCTGATTCATCTTGAGCAGTTTACTATGGACGATAGGTCTTCAATGCATCCATTTTAAGTTTTAAATCAGATGAGGGTGAAGAACTTTGCACTCAGACACTATGTTGGGAGGTGCCACATAAAAGGACAGACAGGCAGAGAGGCTTATATTAAAGGGCCTCATTTCCCATCATATTTTACTAGCTCTGTTCTGACATGATTACTGATTTTATTGAAATAAAAGCATGTAATGAAGTAGAGAGTTAGGAAACTGTATAGCCTTTCTTCCCCTGCAACACACAGCTCCCTGTTAAACATATCTTGGCTTTGCATGTATCTGTTGGTTTTAGTCAGAGAAGGCTGCATTTACCATACAGATCTCTGTTAGCAGTACGCAGACAACATGACTCAAGAGAGTACCTAGCCTGTCTTTTAGAAAAGGATGGGAATTTCTTGTTCCCTACTTACTTTTATCTTCCTTCTCTGGTAGGGGTTCACACCGTTCATTACATGAGCATAAAGGCTGTTGAGCAGAAAAATGCTTCCACGTCTTCAGCACTGTCAGATAGATCATGCCTTTTGCATACTACCAAAATGTTAACTGGACACAGGAAACCCGTGTCAGTTCTGCAGTCATGTTGGAAGATGCCAGAAACAATTGCATCTCACAGTTCTTTGACTCTTTTTCAATACGTATGTGGAAGGAAAAGGCCATTATAAAATAAGAATGATCTAATTACATTACTCTTTTTCCCTTCAACTATTATTTTGTCTAGTAGGATGTTGCTTTTTAGACTTTAGCTGCATATTCAGCAATTCCATAAATAAGATTTTCATTATCAACATTGAAATCCCAATCAGTTTTCAACTCATAATGAGGTTTTCACTGTTCTCAGGGAATGCTTGGGAAAAGTCTTTTATATGATAAGATGAAGATGTGAGACAGTCTGAGCAAGGTGTATGTGTTGCTAAAGGCATTATTTTCAAATAGTCCTCAGTTTCTTCACTCAAACAGGTGGTAATCGGGTTCTAGTAGAAAAAAACCAAAGACTTTAAATTATTTCATTATTTCAGTTAACCAGTCACTGGAAAAGGGAAAAAAAAAAAAAGGCTTGTTACTCTAAGGTCTTTTATAGTCTCTGAAGAGCTCAAGAAAACACATTTAGAAGAAAATTTCAACTTTCATTGATAAATCATAGCTTCCTGTAGGATATTTCTAATACCCTTCCATCCCCTCCCCAGTTTAAAAATGCTAATGTTTAGGAATCTTGGAAAAAAAGTCTTTGAAATTACATAACAAATTGAAACATATAAAAATGGTTCCCAACATACACTTAACACAGATCCAAGTAATGTGAAGATAAAGAGCTCTCAGACTGCTGAGAAAAGAAGATAAAAGCTGCTCAAGCCAAACTTCAGTATCTGAACAGATTATTTGAGAGGAGAAAGAAAGTGTGGTTCAGATTTTTTTAACTGCCTCTTTACCACACAGTGATAACATGCTGGATTCATATACTAACAGTGAAATGTGGGCTCAAATTTTGCCGTGGAAGCCAATCTATACTTGTGGAAGAGAAAAGATTTAAAATTTAAGCTGAACTTGCATGCTTAAAAGCCTTCTGAGCATTGGAAAGGTCACAAGAAATACAGGAACCTCATGTGACACCATTTTGTAGAAAGGTCAGACATTCACCTTCAATTAAAACTGAGATGTATTTGTATCATTCATACTTTGCATTAAGAAGCAGAGGCTTGGACTGGTTCCAGAAGCTAAGGAACTACTACCAAGATCCCTTCTGTATCTGACTTATTTTGAGATGCCAAAATGACCTTGTGGGGTGGGAAGAGGTGAAGGAGCTTAGCAGCTAGTGAAAGGCAAAGCAGTTGCTGCTCCAATTTTTACTGGAGACCAAAGATATGGAGGGCCCAGACTTAAGAAAGCATGCTTGTGGCCTTGAAGACTTAAAATAACCATACGGGGCAGTCTGATCCTGGTATTAAGGCTGTTTCTGAATCTCTAAAGTCACAGTGGATTTTGTGGCTAAATGCCATGGTGTTCTTTGAAGATTTAAGCAGCGTTACATTTCATTTGAGATAACATGCTTTTGGAGTTGAATGGCAAGTTCCATAAATTCCTCTTGGATAAAATCTGGAGTAAACATCACAAAGTTTTGCATGGGTTTCTTGCAATTTGTTTAGGAGCTTTGGTGTCAAAGGGGAGTGGAAAATGGCTGGCAATGTTTTTGTTCACTTATTAAGAATACTTTTTGAGCATGCAAGTCTAAGCAAGAAATATTTGGAGAGTGCAACTGTGCTGCAGTTTTGCTGCAATAAGTGGCAGTTTTAATTAAAATAATTATAGAAGTCTTTGTTTTCTTCAACTTGTTTGATTTAGTTGGTTTCTTTAGCAACAAACAAAGCTTTCATGGTTTCTTCCCATTTGCACAGAATATTAATGTTGCTGCCTTTGATTTCTGTCTTGTAGACTTAAGCAGTCTCTCAGCATTTAAGTCTCGAATCACTGCTAAGATTACATGAGCAGCAGAGATGAGGATGTGGGTATTTGTATCTTGATACTGTTAAGTTACACGTGAAAAATTCAGGAAATGGCAAAAAATTGCCTGACCATGAGGACTTGCAGAACAATGGCATTACACTGAAATGATGCAGACATGTCAGACTTATTAGAGGTTTAGCTCTAGTATCCCTTCCTTCCCTCTCCTAAATTCCTCTCTTGAAAATGGTGGGACAATGACATACAGACTGACATACAGTATTTGCAGTGTCAGCTATGATACAAAATGAGTTAAAACGTATGGTCCAAGGGAGGGCTGGCATTTGATACAGTGCTGTCGTACTGTGACACGTAAGCTAAGGCTGGATTAGTGACTTCAGGGTTACATGATGTACCACTAAACCAAAATGAAACATCTTGGGAAACTACAAAGCCTCTAAATGAAATTTAAGAACTCAACATTAAATAAAAATCACTCCAAATTTTTTGGGGGTTTATTTTTTCTCATATAGTTATTTATTTTGTATCAAAAGGGTAGATTTGAAATTTAAAAATGGCCCAATTCATAAGAAGTTGTTCTCAGAAATAGCTATTGCTTTTATTTTTTTCAGCTGAAGTTACTCCTTACACCTGAATCCAGGTATATCCCTCTCCTGAAATGGCCCCTTGAGTGAAAACATAGAGCTGTAGCTGGCTCTCGGCTCCTGGACAGAGAATTAAAGCTCTCACTGCCAACCACAGTGCTGTCCTGTATGTCTATATGAAAGCACCTCTGTCTTGAAAGGATGAAGGGTTGCCTCTGTCAGTGTGTGTGCAGAGGCTTTATCAAGGCACATGTGATGCTTAGTAACACAGTTGGACAAAAAGGAAAAAGAAAGGGTGACCTAATATTGAAATAGGCTACTCCTGTCTCAGAATTTCAAAATTTGAAATGTCAATAACCTTCAAAACCTTCTGATTTACTTTATAGTTGGCTCAAAGTTATGGAAAAAAGTTTATAATGATAATTTGGTTGGGTTTTTTTTCTTTCTGTAAAGCTTCTCATTTTCTTCCCTTTTTGTTTTGTTTTTTTCTTTTTTTTATCATTCTTGATCAGCTCTACAACAGCACATAATGTTTTCCATAGACACATGTATGTTTATGCTTAAAGTATCAATTCATTTATTTTCCAAATGTTAACACAAAAGATAAGAAGCAGCATAAAAATAACTGTTTTAATTTGGGTGTTTTTTTGAAAGGAAAGGGAGCTTAAAATGCATTTCTCTCTGGAAATGTGGGTTCAGATTTTGGCTTACATCAAAAATCAAAAGAAACAGTGGCATTTTGTTTCACATCACCAATTCTGCATGGCTTATCCCAATAGAAAAAAAAATAAATTGCTGAGCAGCATGGCTGGGCCTCAGAGGTGATGTTTGGGGTGCAGCCAGCAGAGCTGGGCAGGCAGGCACTAACAGCAGAAGAGCTGTGGGTGATGCCCCACCACTGGCAATGGGCCAGGCAGCACTGGGTGTATCAGAGTTTGACCAGCATGGAGGGTTCAAATCCATCATGCACCAGGGAAAGAAGCTAACAGATCAATCTCTTGCTACCTAAAGTATGCCTTCCCTTAAAATTCACCATGAATTCATTGAAAATACCTCATCTAGTTTTCTGCCTGTTGCTGTTTTTAACATACATAGCTATATCTCTTTCTGTGTGTGGTTTTTTTTAGCTGCTTATCCTGAAATCAGGACATTTTCCTTTCTTGGAGCTGTAACTTAATAAAAGCCAAACCATTACTTTCCAAAGAGTTACAGCTCCTCCCAGATGAGTACATCTAGGTCAGGTTTCAGCCTGGCATAAATATTTTATGTTTGAGAACTACAGGTCTCCAGAAATTGGGGTTCGTATTGGAGCGCCTGACGTAGCCTTAACCGTACCAGCACATGTGGGTGCTTGCTTTAATAAAAAAGCCCTTAATCTCATTTGGCTCTACCTCACTGGCAGCTTGAAGTACTTGAATCAAACAGTACAGCTGTGAATTGTGACACTGGCTGGATGGAAGCCCAGAAAACTTTTCCCAGAGAAAACCCTTGAGGGAGGAAAAAAGAAAAAAGAAAAAAAGAAAGAGAAAAAGAAGAAGGAGGGGGGAAAAAGGTTCAACAACTGAAATACAATACAGTGGGGAGTGAAAAAACCCACAGCCAAACCTTCCCCACCACCCCCAAGAACCTGAAGCAAACCAGAAAACCAAAAGTTTGACAGAATTCTTCTTAAAAAGGTTACTTTGTAAGGTAGGAGGGTCAACCTGGGCAGCCCTGAGTAATGGCCCCAGTCTGTATTTACTGCACAGCAGCAAATAACCAAACTCAAGCAAAGGAATGGGAAAGCTGAATTATACCACTCCTTCAAAATCCATTTAAAAGAAAAGGCAGGAAAAGAAGACAGCTTTGATTTTTGTGAGGAAGAAGAAAAATATCCAACTGAGGAAATTAAAAGAGGGTTGGAAGCACAAGTGCCATAAACAGACCTAGCACAAGTGCTTGCAGTATTTATAATTTTATTTTTGTTTGGAATCCTGATGATGATACCTTCCCCTAAAGCAGATAACTGAGCAATAAGGAAAAACAAAACAACAAAAGCATAGAAAGCACATCTGAATAGAAGGAAATGTTTTTTTTTTTTAGAAGGCAGCAGCCGTACTCTGGAGTCATAAGGTCAAGAGGTGAATTTCTACTGAAGGAAAACATTAGAGCTAGATATTTCTCATCTGTCAGTCCCATTAAAAACCATTTTTTAAGGACTCAGGACTGTGCATTCCGCCTTTCTTCAAGTTAGCAGGATAATAAAGATTCTGTTGCCTTTTGCAGATGTTTAAAGACATGATGTGAAAGACAAATTCTTCAACTAAAACCCTCAAGAAATGTCACTTCTGTGTCTTACTGAAGGAGCTCCAGCACATTCTTTACATAAACATCTGCTGGAAACATTTTTAAAAGGAGGCTGTTTAAATAATGGCTTTTGTAGGTTTTTGGTTCTTTTTTTTTGCTTCTTTAAAAAAAAGAAAATGAATTTGTGGAAAGTTCCCTCTTCCAAAGCAACTTTCCTTTGCAAACACGCTTCAGCTAGGGTGATCTAAGGAAGCAGGCTGTAAAATGAAGAAGAAATGTTGAAAATATTCTTTCAAAATATACTATATCAATCACACCGCACAGATAGTCATAAATCAGTGCTTTCTTTGACTTCAGAACGTTGTTGCTCTTCATTGTTACGCTAAATCGTTTGTGACAATTATAGCAAGGCTCTATTTACATAATAATTGCATTTTTCTATTAAATTTAACAGATGAGGGTGGGGGAAAGCAAAAATAATAACCAACATTGTGTCACAAATTGGTAAATTTGTGGCATAAACTGAGAAAAGAATGAAAGGAAGTTCAGTGTATAACCTACTTACCGTAATTTGACCCTTTTCTCTACATGACTACCACAAGTCTATCTAGACTTCCCTATCCTTAAATGTCTGCTACAGTGCTGGACTCTGCAATAACTGTGATTGTGTACCAAAGTGGGGTACGATTCTGGATGGATTTATTTTACTTTATGTTTATTAGAAGAAAATCTATACTGGACTTTCTATTTCAAACTGACAGAAATTAGAGAGAGTTGGAAATCCAACTTAGGAAGCCCAACTGTTGCCAAATGAAAGGGTGTTTCTTCTAACAATGACTATATATCTATTTTATCTGTTGGGCGGTGGTGGTGGTGGTGGTGTTTAATGCAGTTGATTAGAAGTTTCATTAAGCCTAGCAGATTCCATGTAAGAAAACTTCCAAGGATTTTGCATATGTTACTGTAGGTGTGCAAATTCCATTGGATCATTAATATTGTTCTTACATATAATGATGTAAAGGGAGTTTTCACAAGAAATTTTATTATATAGAATATAGTTTTAAGATTAACATCAGATGTGTGACTGCTTCTTCAGGGCCGAGATGGAGAACGATGAATCTATAGCAATTCATCTGATAAGTAGTCCCGATCACCCATCTCCTTAACTAGGACAGAGAGTAGAGAAAAGGCTGCCAGGCACTGTGGGAAAACAGAGGAGGTAAGAAATAGTCTGTTACAGTATTAGCAAGTAGAATGATAAGGTGTATCTTGTATGCTTTTATAGTATTAGCAAGTGAATGATAAGGGTCAAAATCAGGAACACAAAACGTATCGTCTGGCTGGAGATCCGTCTAACTGCACAGCTCAAGAAAGTGATGAGGGAAGTAAAGAATCTTCCATTTTTGAAGGGCTCAGAAGATCTTTTCCATTACTAATACCCATCCCTCTGCATTATCTTTGTGGATTCATGCAGAGTACAAAAAACTTACTTTCAGAAAGGCCTTGATATTCTCCTGGCTTTGGTAAGGTATTCCAATGTAAATGAAAATATTTTGGTAGATATTTCTTTGAGGGAAGAGAGGTCCAAGAGGCCACAGATTCATTTCTATCCCCTCGTTCTGGCCTCTCCTGGTGCTTGACAGTGATGGCATTACTTACGTCCAGATTTCTTGTGCTGTGCAGAAAAGGTTCTAAAACATTAATGGCATAACCTTTCCTTTCTGTCTAAAATACTAGAGGAGAAGACCTGATTTCTTTATTGTTTAACACCCATGATTGTCTCATAAAGATTACTGAGGAAAGCTGCTTTCCAAGATTAAATAATATAGGTGCAGAAATACTGTAACATTTTCCAATTGTTTCTTATCTGTTGGAGATTTCTTTCATAAGTCACTAACAATTGTCTTTCTTGATGATTAGTTGCTATTGTATATCAGTTTGATTTTTGTATTCATATGCTTTCACAAAAAAGGTTGAAAGTTCAGCCTTTCCCAGTTTTCCTATTATGTAATAAATCACGTACCATGTGGTCTTAGCTCCCAGAATCCCTTGTGACTTTGACTTCACTGCTGGACACAACCTTGTAAGATCTGAAGTTCACTGGGTTTGTGCAAAAGATACAGCTCTTTATTTGTGTAGCCCTTACAGATGCATCGAGAAGTCGGTGTGATATGATATCCTCAGGCTAAAAGTCAAGGTAATTTCCTCTGTATGAAAATTATAAACATCTCATTTAACACTTCCTTTAATTAATCCATTTGCTTTTCCAGCATATGTATACTTATATGTCTAGTGATATGAAAAATGAAAATAACTATCTGGGTAAGCTTTTAGAACATATTCTAGGATTTAAATGGAAAGATATCTGAATACTTCTGTGTAGGGGTAACTTAAGCGCTAAAGAATAGGGAAATTGAGACTTTCATCCTTTCCTATAAAGGAGCAAAGTTCTTGGCTTCTTGCTAATTTTACTCAAGTGGTGATTGCTGATTTTTACAATTTTTCCTTAAATAAAGCCCTCTAAACTGTACAAATCTCCCTGCACCACTATTTAACAGAGCTGATAGACACCAGCTGTACTGTAAAACTAGAAGTTTCTGAACAGACAATGATTATCTGTCAGCAGATAATATCCTGTTTTGAATCACTAATGCCCCTCTGCAGGTTCAGTGATGGGATATTAGAACATGCTTAAGCATGAGCTTAAATATTTGCATGCAATAAAAGCCCTATCAGAAAGATGTCTGTATTAAAATGTTTTTGATAATGATATTTTTCAAGAGCTTTTCTTCAGAGTTTAGGAACCAATCATTTTATGGAACATTTTACCATTCTCTGTAAGATCTTACTAAGTATTTATGTGTGCAAGCCAGGCAGGGAATGTACCTTTTTATTAGCAGAGCGAGTGTGATCTAGACAGGTGTAGTTTGATCTTTCCTATACTGACCTTCACATAACTTCATACCTGACCTGAATGAAGCACTGTCTCAGGGGTAAGAGACAACTTGCTCATGGAGAAGAAAATCATTATGCTTGCTGAGTTATGTGATGCAGCTTTATAAAACGAAGTGCATTTTGCGTGTACGACCACAATGCCTCATGTTTTGACAATTATGCAGCATATATAAAGGTCCAGCTCCTTTACTGAAAACCATGGGTACTGTACAAATCTTTCTGCATAAACATAGGTTACATCCTATTCAAAAAGGTGCTGCATTGCTTCTGTTCTTTCATAAACTGCCACACTAATTGTTACGTTGTGGCCTCAATGCAAATCACAACGTCTTATCCCAGTAAGCAAGATTAGAACAGCTTTATATTTGCACTTTATGCTGTGGGAAGATGCCAAAACCCAAATGTAACGTTTGGTTTTCATGGTTTTGGTTTTCAGAGATATTTTTGCATTGGAAAAAGAAATACCTCCAAATGCCTAGAGTTTATAGATTTATTTTACCATAAACATGTTTGTTTCTCATTCACATTTCTGGGAGCTGAGGATATTGACTTTTCCAAAAAGAGGGAAGTTGGGACCTCCAGTCTGAATAATTCTCTGGATAAAGGATGCTGCACCTGTATAGCAGCAGTTTCAGATCTCAAATGCTCTCTCCTGAGCATGACATATGACATCTGGCTAATACAAAGAATTCAAATGAAAGGACCGCCACTACTACAAGCAAGAGCTTTACTGTTCAAGGCAAAGGGCCAGGCTTGTAGCAGGGGCTGTTACAGACTTCTTAAAGAACTAAACCTCTTTTGATCTTTGGGCTCTTTCTGCACTTCAGTCAATATGAAGTTTTTCTTGATGGCTGCATCAGATTTTTAATTGTCAGATGTTTCAAAAGCTCTTTGAAGGAGGAGGCAGAGAAGGAAGTAAGATGGTTGAGAGTTTAAAAAAGAGGAAAAGAAAAGCCCTCAAACTTTCTCAGTGTATCGATATTCTTGAAGGCAATGAGGGTGCGATGGAGAGGGATGGAAGAAAAGCCATTACCATGCTTAGTTCCAGAAATTCTCCAATAACTGCTAGAAAAGCCATCTAAAAAACACTTGAAATTGGTGATGTATGCTGTTTACACTCTTTGGGAGGGAAAAAAATCACAACAAAAAACTAAGCATCTTCTCTAAAGAGGGGAAAGGTTAGAAATTATTTGTGCTGCATTGATCAATTTACCCAAGTTGTCTTTCGATGGATTGTATTAATGGAACTTCATTTTCTTTTATTCAACTGCTGGCCAATTTCTTCTTGACTTTTAAAAAGATCAATGAACACATCTCACTATCTTTGTACAAAATGAGCCTCTATTTTTCCCTTAAAGTTTAAGAGACTTTATTATTTTCATTTGTAATGGATTTTTCCGTCTCCTTTTTCTTTCAACCCCTGTTGTGATTTCTCTTATGTGTATCTATTCTTTCTTTTCCATGGATTTTGTCTAAACAACTCAGGTCTGCCTTTCTATAGGGTACATGCAGGTAGGAAGTTATGTCTTTAGGTCCAGTAATGTACAAACAGTTAGGAATAAGCACAGCTGCTTCTTTAATGCTGGTGTGAACGGGAGGAACCATCACTAAAATGAGACTAAAATGAGAGTTTGTTTGGTGAAATTCAACCAGCCGTGTCAGTGAACTGTACTTGTAAACAGTCTCAGTAAAATCAATCAAATATTACTCAACAGGAGAAAGGCTAACAAGTTATGGCCAGACAGGATTAAATTTAACCACCAAATGTTGTTTTTTGGTTGTTTCCCCACCCACACCAACCCCTAGTTCTGACTGATTATAACTAGTTTTAACCCTACATTTTCATTCTTTACTCAGTTCAGATTAGGAAATTGTAACAGTTCCAAAATAATTCAACCAAATACTTCTGAAAATGTTAGAATTTAGGATCTGGTCTTAGAAATCATTGTATACAAAATAAAACTAATAATATGAATGGGAATTTTCATTGAGGTTAGATTGCTTGCATGAATGCTCGCGGTCCCAGATCCATTCTTCCCTTGTACTTCATGTGTTGATTCTTATATTCCAAGTCTTTTTTTTTATCATACCAAGTTTCATTTTTCTATTGGCATGTGATGGCAAATTTGAACATCTTGTTGCAAAAGGAAGGATTCCAAAAAGATCTTGGAATACTCTCCGAAGGAAGGTGAGCCAGTAAGCAAAATTCAAGTGGTTTGCCATTGATTGCACATTCATTTTGACTTTAATGCACAGCATGCAAAATCTGGGCTATTTTTCAAAACTCTTTGGAGGCTACTACAGGATGCTACTCAACACTGTGTAAAATAACCTTTCTCTTACAAATAGGTACTGCTTTTTTTTCCAGTCTCAGTCTTTCAAGAGACATTTCCATCCATCATCGCCATACGTGATGATTGTTCTGGCAAGCATTGATTTTATATTAATCTAAAACTGTGCATACTTACACATGTGTTTTTTTTCTCCTAACTCATAGCTTTTTGACCCACAAAAGGTATCTCCAAAATCCTTGAAGGACATCTTTTTAGCAAGTTAAAATATGCTTTCAACGAAACTTTTATAAAAACAGCTTCTGTACATAAAACAGGCTTCAACAAAGTATTTCTGCCACCTTGAAGAAATGTAAATTTCTCAAAATTCACTAGAACCACTCTGTGGTTTTGATGGTGGCGTCCCATGAATAAAGAAAGTTTTTCATGTTCATATGCCTCTTTTACATATTTTACTTTTTTGTCAATTAATGTAGTGTGCACCATTAGATTTTTGAACTATAACACAAATGTCTTTCACAAATTAATGCCAGGAACATGTAACTTCTCTAGATTAAACCAGTATCATCTCCAAACTGCCAGTTCTCATGATGGATGTTCTGGGTCCCTGAAAATGTGACTGAAATTTAGTAAGCACTAGTTCTCCCATCCCAAGAATGTTTTCTTGTACAGAGGTGTGCATAAAAACATACTTCATGCAAACACCTACCTGCCCATACATCGACACATTTACAAACACACAGAGAAGAGCATTCTTGATAGCTTCATAAAAATATGTTTGTCATAAAAGGAAGAAATCAAAGACAATGTGGGGAAAACCTTTGAAACACCCATTCTCTAATTCTTAGGTGCAACATTGGTATTTGGGCAACTGATGTATTATGCTGATGCATAAATGACTGGCCTTTAAATGCAGCTTGCCTGGGATCTGCTCTTTGTTTATACACATACAACACACACCACTTAAATAACAATATAATGCCTTTGTGTCAGATTTTACATTCTATATACATTGGATTCTTGAACCTGCAGAGAAATTCAGTGATGTGCTTAATCATAGTTTTGCCACAAAACCAGCCCTTTCAATGAAATGTTGAAGTATGAAGAAAAGAACTGTCTAAACATGGAAGCCAATTCCAATAGCCTTCCAACTCTATCAACAAGAAGAATTTTTATTCTGCTAGAAGTTCCAACACTGAAAACTGTGGTTATAGTTTGTATTTGTAAAAGCAACCTCCTTCCCACCAATGCTTAAAAAAATCCTGGGAAATTAAGTTGTTAACATGAAATTGTTACAAATTATTCTGAATTATTTATTTCAGAAAAGCTGAAATACTCCATTCTTACTTTTATTGAAAAATAAAAAAAGAGAGTGAGTTTGAAATGACCATTTGAAATAGAGTCTTCTGCTAAACTACTTCTAAAAAATTTTCTAAATATACTAATGACATGTTGTTGAAATCAATATGCTCCCATAAGACATTGTGATTTAGGCAAAATGTCATTCACTGAGTTAAAAAACTTTCAGTGAATAGTATTTAACATATAGTACCTTTGGAAGTTACAGTAATTACCATTATAAAAATCAACATTTATGGGCCTAGCTGAAGATGCCTGGGACTTTTTCATACAGCAGAAATAGGCCATGTTAAGAGGGCTCACTCTTTTGGCCATTCTAGACTCCTATCTGAAGGTCACTGTGTATGCCCACACAACACCTAGGTGATTTAGCAGTGTGCACAGATTGAGTAAAGAAATGGAGTAAAATAATGGATTTGTCTCCTATGACTCAGTATAAAAACGTGGTTTAAAAAACAAAGACACAACTCTCATCCCAAAATCCCAGAATTTCTGAAGTATTGCAGAAGTAGCAAAAAAGAAAGGAAAAGGAAAACCGACTTTGGCAGTATTGCCACTCCCTATTTTCTCCATGCACAAGTCTATTCCCATACGCAACTTCTGCCTCCCGTTGGCTGCTGTATTGCTGTTAATAAGCATGTGCTGTACATTTGGCACTCTTTCCAGCTTCCACTTGCCATGTATTCCCTTTACAACCTCCTTTGTTATAGGTCTAGTGTAGCAAACTCCTGCTTTATGGGAATTTGCAGCCCACTTGACATATGGTGCGGCATCACTGGCCAAAATGGCAGAATAGTATACAGTATTTTACAACCCAAGTTCATTATCTGTCTTGTTCCAGGACTTTCTTTGGTCTGTGCCCAATAGGGGCCTAAAGTCCTAATCATATGATAACAAGACTGGCTCCTCCACACTTTTGTTGGGCATCTTAATGGTTTCCACTGTCCTTGGTAGCAATAGTGACTGTACTGGCATTCAATCACCATGACAGCTGTGGCTGAGGTGTGTTAACTTTTGCTATTCTTTTTCTGCTGGTGATCCTATGACAATGAATCCATGTTCCTGTTTGTTTTTCCACGCTGAACTTTCTGTATTTTGCAGAGTTGTATGACTGATGCATCAGGTCACTGAAATCTCCACTTCAAATGAGTTTATCAAGGGTCACAATTTGATGACTTGCAATATGGATTTATCTTAGCAATGGCACCACTGCTCTTCTCCTTCAACCAGCAATTAGAGCAATTTTTCTCCTCATAATGGCAGACTTGTGAATTCATATCTCTCCTGCACCAAAGGCACGCACAATAACTTTGGTTTCTGAACTCGGGGAAATGTTAGCATTTTGTTCAGCATGTGACATAAAGAGATGCCCTGTCCTATACCCCACTAGAGGACCAGGTGTAATTAGACACCTGGAATTTACCACATGTGCATAAAATATGCAAAATTAGTTCAGATGTGATTTTTATTTGTGAGCAGGAAGAAATTTAAGTTAAATATTCCAGCTTGGGTCGATTTTCACTGAAAAGACAGCAAGTTGAACTTTTCGACAACCCTTCTTATATTCTTCCTGCTCAAATACAAATTAATATAATTTTTATTTAAATTGCATAACTACACGCTGTGTAAAAATCTCTTCACTAGGTTCTCTCTCGCCTTCTTGCCATTGATATTGTTGACATTTTCATTGAGACACTCTGTGCTATGGGCGTTCTGCCCCTTACACTGATTGTCAGGAGAACCACATGTCACTGTGAATTAAAACATTCCAGTGGAGACATTCATAGCACAAAACATTAGTTGCTCAATTTGATTCAAACCACAAACATCTATCACAAAACTTCTCTCTGTGTTTCAAAGGGGCAGCATGTCTGTCTCCCTTCCACCATGACACCAGTGAAAGGCTTACTTTCTGGAAATTGTTCAAGGTCTCATTTCAGCTAAGACTTCCCACTTACAGAACAAGTCCACACGAAAAAACATATGAGCTGTGAGTATTCTGATAAACAAGATGAGCAGCGTTTTGAATTAAAAAAAAAAAAAAAAAAAGCGCAAGAAAAATATATGGTTTCCCAGTAAAAATACCTGGTGGTGAAGCAAAGGCAATAGCCAAGTCAGGTAGTACAGCCAGGCCTTTTCCTGTGATCATGCGTGTGTTACATCCCAGACTTCATCAATATCTACTAATTATGGATTACTGCTTCCTTGTACCCCAACTATACAGCTTTTATTCTCTTGCTTTCCTTTTCTTTCATTCTGCTTTCTCCCTATTGTTGTTGCTTCTTTGAAAAGATCAATGAACAGGTCTTATAGTCTTGGCTTAAAAAAGCCACTATTTTCCTTTAAACTTTAAAAGAATTCATTATTATTATTATTATTCGTAAGAGGGATGTTTGTATCTTCCTTCTTGCCTGTAGCCCCCCTGCAGCTAAACTTTATGATGGTGCTTTGTGTTTAAAAGAAAATTAACAGCAAAGAATGCACAATTTGACTTAAAACATATTGATATTGTAAAATGAAGAGCCATTTAATGAATTTTTTGTCCCCAGTGAAGAGCCAGTGTAAGGAACAGTAGGGGCTGCAAACAAGACTGACAATGGCACTGTAATAGCAAAATGCATTTGTTTGAACACTGTTTCCCTTTTCTTTTCTAATGATTTTACAACATTATCTCTCCTTTGTTCTCTTCATTAGTTGTCTGTGACCACAAAGACATTCCAGTAAGAAAGGTAAGAAAAAACCCTATCCATCCAAATGTTTTTGATATCGGGAAAAACACCTACTAGTACAAGAAAACAGTTGGTTGCTGTCCTGTCTTGGATACACAAAAAAACCCACAAAAGCAAAATCCCAAATGACCAAAACTCCCCAGCAAGCTCTTTGCCTTGCAAAATTTTGCTTCCTGCCCATGAGAAAGCAGGGCCTGGAGGAGGGGAGGCTGTTGACAGAGAAGATGCCATTAATATTTCTGGAATTGCAAGAGCATTGATACAACTGTTATTATTATAACAGCACTTACAAGCACTGTTGAACGTTAGGGATTGAAATACTGGTAGCTGTGTTTAAGGCTTTATTTATTAATGCCTGTAAAATGCTTTGAGATCTTCAATTATAGGATTTTTTACAGAGAAAACTTTTATATTGTCTGTAGCCACGCTGGCCTCAATCCTCAGCTGAAAGCTAAAACAGCATACCACGATAAATACAAGGGCCATACTGTCCTGTAATATAAGTTAATGTAAAATAACCACAGACCTCTCTAACTTATATTGTTTATGGCTGCTTGCATCCACTGGCTGGAGTTCATTAGGGTTCATTGTGTCAGGGTCAATCACAGCATCTCTTTTGTTTCCCCCACTGCTCCCAAACCATCATACTTTCTGCCAAAACATGATCCCTCTTGTTATTTTGGAGCATCTTTAAACATATTCCGTGCGCTAGGCCCGAGATATCAGTGGAAGAGAAGCACTTTGACTTTACTAAAGTATGAGAAGGACAGAGAATACATACTTCCTGGTTTTACATTAAAAAAAAAAACACCACAAAATCCCTTCATGGCTCAAACTTTTGCCTTCATGGCCTACTGGGTGTGTGTAGTCGGGACATGCCAATGGCAGACAGGAGAGTTTTCTGTCTTCCACTGGCTAGATTAAATGAAGGGTGTCATTGAGTACAACTCCAGAGCCTGCTCAAGTTCATGCCCTCCGGATGCTCATGTGGTTTTGCTGCTCTGTCCCTGTGCCACCTGTTTTGCAAGGATGTTCCCAGCTTGTATCAGTACAACCTCATCACATACCATTCTCTTCTATCCACACCCTTTAGTCCTGGGAACATGGCCTCGCGCTTGTGCAGGAAATGTCATAAACTTATTCGATAGCAGCAGCTGTAAAAATAACTGCTCTTGTACCACTTGTGAAAATTAATACTACTCTTCAACAAGTTCTACTTTCAGATGTAACTCTGGGCCCTTTCAAGATCTGTCCTCAACTTGGGGAGTGGCTGTTCCTTCCTTTTGCTTCCATTACATCAAGCTGAGACCTGGAGGTGTCCAACCCCTGCTGGCACTTCACCTTAGCTGAAAGCTGTCCTTGTCTCCACCACCTCAACCATTCTCCCTCTTCTGACCCAGTCAATATTTCTTTGGCATCACTAACCTACCTGGAATTTTCTCATTACTGTACATGGCAAAGCCAAAAGTCAGTAATATGTGAGAAATTCCATAGAGAATTTTTGGCAAATCCAAACATGGCACATATTTAATAGGCAAACCATTTCAAAAGCAGTTGAACATTTTAAAAAGAATTATTTATTAAAAGAGTTCTATCTTTCTTTTTTTATATATACTTTGCAAAGCCAAGCTACCTTAACTTGCCAAAAGTTCAATTCTCCAGACACAGAAGTGGAATGCATTTTAGAAACCTTGGACAAATCCCTCCTCTGCTTAGCCATTTAACATATAGCCATTTGAAGATACAATATCTCAAGACATGCTAGAATTGGAAGAAAACTGTAAGACTGTAGGAGTTTGGGACTGTTGTTTTGGTATTGGCAGTGGGTAGCAGAAGACATTGATTGGGTTTTCTGGGAAAAGCGGAGAAACTCTTTTGTTCTGTGTTTATTGTGTGTTGCTGCTTTCTGTAACCATGGCTGGGATTTTCTGCTCTGTACTTATGGAAAGGACACCATAAAATCTATATTCAACCCATTTGTCTGTAGTGTTCTCCAGTTTGAAATGTTCTACCATTTATTGACCTTAACATGGGGAACAGCAAGGAAGCCAGGCATTATTCTGCAATAGGGGGAGGCATTTTGTGATGTCTTTAGTATGCGGAGGTCTAGTGATGACTAAAACCCATTCCTGTCTTTCCTGTACCATCTCCCCCTGGCATATCAGACCGCAAATCTGCATTAACTTGCAATTCCAGGTGTCATTTTTGAGAGGATGCAGGGAGGGGTGAAATTTTTCCTTGTGTTTCATTTTTCCTGAATTAAATCCCGAGTTGCATTATATTAACAAAGGCTTAAAACAACACCTTAGCACCAGAGAAAATATTAGTAGTCACTGTGTAATAAGACAATCATGAAATAACAACAGATTATCTCAGTTTTCCAGCTTTTAGCAGGCCTCCTCAATCTAGCAATTTAATTATTATTCTTTACCTTTTTTAACTTTTTGACTACTTTTTTAAAGAAAAAAATCTTAAATTCTAATAAAGCACACACAAAACACAAGCTTTCTGCAACAATCAAGGACATATTTAGATCCTGACTTACACTAGGATATTTCATAACTGATTGATAAAGGACAAACTGCTGTTTAGGTACATTGTGACTAACAGTAAATATTATGTGATGGTTGTTATAGATAGTAAATGAACAGAAATCATATTTACTCACCATCTATAACACTTCATATCTACTTATAACATACTAATACTTTTCCTGTAATAAATAACCATAGCAAGGCCATAAATCAGCACTAAATGGGAGCACTGTGTTAGAAAGCCAAACTCTACATTCTGTGTTAGAACAAAGTTTTTCAGCTTTTCTTATGAATGATTTCTGATTTGATTTCTTCAGTCCCATTCGCACTACTGTTTTTTCCTTAGCTAAATTAATTTTAAACCAAGCATAACCACATAGGATTTACCTACTAATAAAAACACCATTAAAAAACTAAGTCCCAGTTGCATAAATGGATTTCTTGCCTGAAATTAGCTCCGAGCACCCAGTGTTATCACCTTTCACATAGGCAATATGTTTTTTTACATACTGAAGACTTGTCTTAGACTGGCTACAATCCCTGCTCAAGACCTGTTTTATGGGGTATGCATTCACTAATCTGCTGCTGCTTAAGACCACCTGCCTTAAACCTTCATACCTGCTCAGATGTTCTAGCTAATTACTGGTTAAAATAAAAAATTCAATAACACAAAGTTTTATAAACCTGCAGCGTGGCCAATAGGATGACAGCCTCCAGTTGTGTGTTCTCGCTTTGCCTAGCCGGCTTCATACAGGGTTGCATGTGCAAAACAGTATCAGGATAGGGCCATATGCATTTGGTGATAAACCTCTCAAACGTTAAAATTCTGCAGTGGCTTAGCTGAAGGAATGAACAGAAATGCAATACATTTATCTGTGGTCCATCATGACTGCAGAGGTTTTTGGTTTGGAGAGGGAATTTTTGGTTTTTAACAGCCTTCTGAAATAAAATGAGCTAGAGATAAAACTAAAATGCACTGCTATCCAGCGCTCCAGGGTGCTCCCTGACTGATCCAAGAGCTTTTGTTTACAACACGGAGACCAATTGATTTACGTTTTTTTGCTTTCAACAAGCCTCTCATGAAGAACACAGTGACATGCTAAAGTACCAAAGAAGAAGGAAGGCACACTGATGAAAAACAGACATTACAGCCATTAGCATCGATCAGCAATTGATCAGTGTATAAGCAAGCAAAGAGGTACAGGATGATTACCGTGTATAACAAAACCTGATTTAATCTGGTTCAGAAGGTGTATTTCCTGTGAAGAGGCTCTTTGGTCAGGAGGCACAAACTTCATTAGCACAAAACCAAGTCATGTGAGAAGCTTTGTCTTGGAGATTATGGAGGTCCATCCTTTTGCAGACAGGAGATTATGAAAACATTTTTCAGATGATACATTAGTCAATCAATAGCTTCATGTCAAACAGGACCTTACCTATGTCCTTTGCTTATTTAATTAGATATTTTTCAGGACTGGCTAAAACCACACTATCACATCACTACAAGAATACAATTGATTTTGGAGAATGAGTAGAGGAGGAGGACAGCTGAGAAAAAATTTGGTCTTCTGAGATGCTAGGGATCCTGCACGTGCATTGAATAACAAACCCTTTCATTTACTAGGTAGCACTGATTTTGTTATGAGCAGGTTCTTCAAACTTAGACAAACCGAAAGGGCTTTCTTTTAACTGGAAAAACCCCACCCAGCTGTCAACTTGACAGAGGCATGTGAGCTAACTCCTATTACGCTTAGTCTCAGCTAAAATGACCTCACTTTTCACTCTCAACCTGAGACCTAATGAGCTTCAGCACTTGAGATGTGAAAGACCAATAACTTAATCCACTGTTTGAAGTGATCCCTATTTTTAAAGCAGTGCTGTATTTGATTAAGCCACTGTAAAGCTCAGCAGAGCTGTGTCAAGTTAAATTATATTCTTTAAAGTAAAAATGCCATTTTACATGAAACGTAAAACTTCAGTCTTACTGCATTTTTATAAGAAAACCAAGTACCATTTATTTACATCCAGACAGCCCCCGTTAATAGCAATCTATAGCTGGCAGACGTTACAGGTTTGGATGTGTCTTAAAGTACTAGAATATTACCTTGCAGATTTATAGATTAAAAATATTGAACTATGTTTTCAAAGGTATGTACTGATTCCCTAAATTCAAAGCCAGAAGATACCCTTGCGATGATCACTGAGTGATTATGCAAGTTCCAATATGATATAAACATTGCTGGTTTTACTAAAAACCTTTTAATCTCATCAAAACTGTCCTTGTTAGCTCAACAAAGTGTGTTTCCCACGATCCCACATTGACTGGCATTTGTAACATTGCCTTTCTTAAACCCGTTACCCGGGTCACTCCATTCACACTCTCCCAACATTAGATTTCTTCTAGTCCTCTGGAAACTCACTAGTGTTCCAAGACATTAAAAATCAACACTCAATGCCCGGACAGTTCCTTGGCCACCTCTGTCAAAATTATTGGATGCAGGTTGTTCAGATTTTGGAAAAAGAACTATTTCAGCAGCGTCATAGCACTATATGACTACGTATCTTGGCTTTTCCTCAAATACAGAACAGAAATGTTTCTTGAACACTTCTGTTTTTTCTGCATTGTTATTAAACACAATACCATATCCCCCTAGGACTAGACTAGCACATTGTTCAGGTACTTAACCCCCACCCCACAATGCATGCATGTGCACGTGAAGACAAACACACATTTTTTGATGTTTCAGTACCTTTACTAGTTCTCTTTGTGTACTTTGGTTCTCATCATTTTTTCTATTCTTTCTAGCACCTAGGGCGTCTGGTGTTACCTGTTTACCTTTTCCCCCTTTTTTATATAACAGCAATAATAAATAGTCATTTTCCTTCCAAGCTGGGCTGTTTAACAAATGTTACATTTTTTCTCGAATGCAGAAATTCTGAGACCGGCTGCAGTGAGGCTAGGACAGCATTCCCGCCGAATTTCAAAGCTTATGAGGATGAGATAACCAAGAGATCTCTGCCAACAGATGGCAATCCAGTTCTTGTTCTGTCCAGGCATCCTCCAGCCTTTAATCTGTCATTGCAGATCTATTCAATGGTGATAATCTATGGAGAGCAATGTTGTCCTGAAATACTCAGACTTCATTGCATTTGTGACCTGAATCGTATTTGCATTTTCATCTGCCAAAGTAAAGGTAAAAAATACTAGACAACTGAGATGAAAATGACCAACAATGATACTTACTCTGTATCTAATTATTTTGTTATTAAAAAATACAGCATCACCAGGACTTGCAGTGATTAATTGCTGAATTCAGAGATGAGATACACCATCAGTCAAGTCTGAGACTTGTGCATCTCTGAGAAGAGTTTAGGGGAAAATGTATGCGACACATTGGGGCAAGTGTGTCTTTGGCATTGGGGATCTCAATTGCCTAATACATTATTGCATCAGCAGCACCTTTCAAACATGCAGATGTTCTAGCAGAACAGTTATAGTTAGGAGAATACTTAGACACTAAAGGTTACTTTTATTCAAACTTAAATAGGAGCTGGAGGTCTTCAGGACTTAAAAATATTTGGCCATATTCTTCGGGTGTTTAAACTGGGGTTCAGCCTCATAATTACTCAGAATTGCAGATACTGGCCAAAAGCCCAAACCTCAGCAACCAACCTCAAAGTATCTCCTAAATGCATACCCACATGCATTCTATTTAACTGGAGAAGCATCCCATTTCATCAGCAGGCTGCTGTGGGGAGAGGAACAAAGGTGAACAGAAGGACTATCAAATTGTTGTTCCACCACTTGTTAACTGAAAGAGTGACTGCCCTGGGCTGTACCAGCAGGGCATTTGGAAAGACAGCAGGAAATCTGATAAAGCTAACCCCACTTGTGAATTCCCTTATACTTTATAAATTGACTATACATATATATATGGTGTGAAATTCAGCCATTAAACTGAGAGTTTGCTTGCTGAAAGAGAGCAGACCATTTACCAGAATGCCTTGGGAAGCTGAACAAACTTTCTTTCTGTGCTGTGCTCATGGGAACGTGAAGTTTTCTCTCACAGAGGTTAAAATGCTTGAAAAGTGGAGCCCTATATAAAATTCTGTTTGTGCAGCTGAAGTTCTGACGCTGTTTACCTGAAATGTTTCTATAATTCCTAAACTTTTGAGTTTCAGGTTGGTGATTTGCGAGTAGCAGATTGCACTCTCCTGAACTAAATCTAACAAGCGCCACAAAGTGAAAATAAACTGGAGAGACTTGAAATAAAAATCACTTCAAGAAATCTAAGCATGGTGGGTTTTTTGTGGGTTGGTTTTGTTTTTTTTTTTTTTTCCTCCCACTTTAAGCCAACTAAACTCCCAACACATTCTGATCATCTCGCCACAGTGTGTCTGTGCTGGTGACAACTGATTCATGTGTACATTTACATATCCCCTCAGTGCCAGCAGCAGAATACAAAATGGGTCCTCCTGCTCTGGCAGATGACACAGCGCTGGCAAATCAGGAGGAGCTGTCAAAAACAGCTGTCCATTAAAAGAGTTTGCTGAAACAACTAAGAGCTGTTTGAAAATGCTAGGTGGTAGAATTTAATTGGAGTAGCAACTGTTCAAAATTAAGATTAAAAAGGACCAGTCGGTACGGGTGGGTTTCAGGTTTAAGGGGTGTTTTTATATATGGATATTTACATTTGGGATATAAACAATTAAGTTTGCTGATTTCCTCTGCTTCTTTCTGCTGATGCTCACGCTCTGTCCCCTGGGTCAGAAAGTTCAGGCGTGTCCATAACTGATCTGTTGTGCATTAAGCACAGCAACTATCCACACTGGTACCCAGGCAATGTTATTTTAGAGATAAAGGGAAAAATGTGGAATTCATGTTTTTAAAAACAGCCTGTCTGTGTGGGTGCAAATGCTATTATGCCCCACTGCTGGTACGTTATTAGCTGCCCATGTGGACAAGGGATGTGGTTAGTTTTCTATAGTGGGAACAAGATGCTGGCACAGACGGCCCAAACAGAGCTTCCAGCAAATGTGTTTAATTACACCATGCACCCTGGTTAAAGACCAAATTTGTCTCAGCACATAAAATTGCATGCACATAAATGAAGGACTTTATGAAGTTTCCCTTTTAGTATGAATGTAGTCTTGGGAAAAGAAAGCATTATAACAGCCCAGAAAATTTCACTTTTCTCTAGGACCTTGATTTGAATGTGCTGGAGGCAATGATAAGCCCCGGTTTGGCTAAGGTGGTCTCTGAGTCAGAAACTTGACTATGGAATAAATGTAGCAGAATAGAAACACAGGCAAGCAAAACTGCCTGGGAAACTGAGAGATCCTGCATATTCTCCCTAGTTTAGCTGAATATTTTGTTCACCAAAAACATCTGAAAAAATACTGAACTAAAGTCTGTGTGTTTCATTTTGACAGTGTTAAAACAAAATTATTTTAATTTTGCAACTTAAAAGGTTTTACAATTCAAAAATTTGTTCATTTTTTTTTCTCAGAGAAAAATATTCAAAAACGCAGGAAAAGGTTTTCTTCAAGCTCAAATAAAAATGTTTCTCTTTTTGACTTCTTTTTTTCTCTGCAGCAGGCTCTAGCACAGGCAGGCAGAAGATCTGCATTTAGTTCTTCATTTTGTGACCAAGTCCTCATCACAGCACCTCAGGCACCGACTCGACTTACGTGCTTTAACCTGTCAGATCTGTAAGTGTGTGTGTAAAATTTTTCTAGTACTTTGCTTATCTGGTACTTATTCTTTTCCTCATACAAGTAAAAAATCTTGGTGTTTCCTTCTAGAAAGCAAACACTGTGGGATATTAGCTGTGTCCTGTTCATTGCAGGTCAATGAACTTGGTCTCAGGCACTGAATCAAAAGAGGCAATAAGTATTAAGTACATAGTCTAGATTTCTTCTTGCTTGGAATGCAAAGATCTATGTCCTGAAAGAATTCAGAATACCCATGGACATTTTGCAATACTATTTCATAAGTTTTAGTGCCATTGAACATCTTCACCTCAGTTATAACTTTTTAGTATGTTGGAACGCAGTTTTGGTTTGTTTGCTTTAAATAAAATCTGCTTTAAATGCAAAAAAAACCCCAACAACCCCACCGTTGCAGCAAATAAAAAAGCATGCAGGCACTAAAATTAAATTTCCCATTCTGGAAGAAAAAAATTGAAGTTGCAAAGGCATTAGGCTCAGTTTCCCAGCAGAAACCTTACAGTAATGCCTGTGACTGCA
Source organism: Falco rusticolus (assembly GCF_015220075.1). NCBI lineage: Eukaryota > Metazoa > Chordata > Aves > Falconiformes > Falconidae > Falco > Falco rusticolus. Next base: position 8,138,348 of record NC_051193.1, read on the forward strand.
AGTATATAGCTCAGTGTATGCAATACATTGCAACTAGAAGTAGCAGTGACAGCTGGTGGGTTAGTAAACAGATCTCATTTCAGTTTTTGTCTGAAAATTATACAAATTTTTCTTTAATACGGTTCTTCATTACATCTTCTGTTTCCATCCAATGATGAGGCCATTTCCAATTTGTATCCAAGCTCTGTTAAATATTTTATTGGACTTAACACACATACATGAAACAAACAAAAATAATTTTGAAACACTTGAGTGAAGTTTGTGGTCTTTTGGAACAATTAAAAAATGTAGGTCCTAGCACAGTTTGGAAAAGGGTGGGCATAAATGGAAAGCATGTTAACAGCCTCGTATGCACATAGTGCCACACACACCAATAAAACCCAACACATACTTTAAGGGTGTTTTACTTAAACAGAGACGCATTTTTTCTTTAGTATTTTCCGAAATTTGCTTCAGGAATTTTCTTTTTTTTCCCCCTCCCCTTCTTTCCCTACACTGTCTCAAAAGCCTCCGAACTGTTGTAGGCTTGTGGAGGGAAAAAAAAAAACAACCAAAAAACCAATTTATACAAAAAAAACCAGAAGAAACAAAATGTCTAAAGTGATCCAAAAGACATTATCTAATGACACAAAACCATGAAGTCTCACTCTATTTCTTTGCATGGATATATACAGGTAGGAAAGGAGACAGAGGGCTCTCCAAAAGGGTTGGGAAATTTTAATTAAAAAAAAAATAAATTCCTATTTACATTTGCATTAAGAACCATACTTCACACATCTCTTTTATGTCAAACCGCCTATACATGTTCACTGGCCAAAGAGTAACTTTTGAGTCAGCCACATACCCAGCTCCCAGGAGCAGTAACGGGGTGGCTCACACAACTCTGTGCAGGTTGTAGCCTCGGGGCAACAGACAGCCATGTCTAATATGAAATCTGTTCATTACTTCTTTTCATATCCAAATAATTTGCGCATACAAGCAGATATATGTGCATTAGCTAGCAGCATCCCAAGGTGCAATGCAGCTTTACTGCTTTGTTTCTACCACTGCAACCTCTTGCTGCAGAGACTTTACAAAAAAACCAAAAAAACCCCAACCTGATACGAGATTATAAAGCAACTCTGGACTGAAACTCTGAAATACCACGTGGCTCTTGTGTGATGTGGGATGCTGTTGAGGCAGGTAGGGCCGGCCTGTACTACAATCAGAGCAGTGATCATGGAAGAGAAGCACTCATTAGTTTGGACATTAATAAACCTTTTCCCTCTTCTTTAACCAGCCACTAAGTATGGGTTTCATGTCCCTGAATGCTGCAAAATCCCACGTCTCATGTGTATTAGCAGCATGTGGACCAATACATGGAAGAACAGCTTTCATATTAGTTTGTGTATAAATCAATATACAACCATATTGAAATCTAATACATTGCACAGACACTGATACAATCTTGCCATTAAAACATCACTCTCTATTTACTTTTATTAAGGCCTTTGCTTTTAAAGATCCCCCGCTCTGCATGCTCTGTACTGCCTCCTGTTTCAAAATGCACAGTTCAGCAAGTAACGATAATCCGTCCTGGGTACCCCAATATATTTATCTTTAGAATGTTGGGGTTTTATTGTTATTCCAGTCCACAAACATCCTTGTGATTAAGAAGAGGTGAGTCTAGCTAACGAAAATCAATGCAAAGCTGGGAATATCTGATATCTGCACCAAATCCTGACGGAATGTTTTTTAGTGCCGCCACCAGCTGATTCAGTATTGCAACAGCACCGCTAACCTACACCACGTGTTTTAACATTAACGAGTGGGACCCAAGTTTAAATTCCAAAGAGAAGAAACAACTCTGTGCATTTATGAACATGAGTTCCATGAAGGGAACAAAGGTCTTTCACCCACAGCTGAGATACTTATAGGCCTTAATAAAGAGTGAACTCACGAGGTCTTTTCCTCTATTGCTTAGAAACATGGGCAGTATTAATAAGTTTTATAAAGTTTTAAGAGCTGTAGGTCTATAAAATTACTCTAACAAGGTCCAGTGAGAGGAGATGGAAAAGGGAATTTAAAGGAGATAAAGAATGTATAAGTTAACTATGATTTTCTTCTACAGGGAGCTTTAATATTTAACAAGCTTGATCATGTAGCAAGCGCAAAGCAAACGCAGTATTGGATGCTCTCTCGTATACGCGTTTCAGGATTGCATCATTCACTAAAGAACAGAGCACCATCACTGTGGTGGAAGCTCAGTCTTCCTTGAAACGATACTAAAACCTCCACACCTCAGGCCACTGAAAAGCTATTTGAACTAAGCAAAGATGCCAAGATGTTATCTACAGGGCAAAATCCAAAAGCAGTCTCTGGGTCCAGCCACATACAATGGGGTCAACTGCACAGGCAACACCGATCTCAGCCAGAGCTAAGGCAGCTCTAAATAGAAATGTAAATTGAGAAACAAGAAAGAGGGATATAAAGAAATGAGGGATCATTCTTAAATCAGAAGCTATGGCAGGTCACACCGCTCACTCGTCTGTGTGTGCACTTCGTGATTCTCATTCAGTTCTTCTGGATTCTCAAACAAAGTGCGGACTCCTAAAAATATTTGGAACTATTACAAAGCATAAATTATGAATGTGTCGAGAAAATGGAAAAAGGTGTCTTGGGCCTACTTAGAGCACAAAATGATCTCAACCATTATTCAACAATGATATGAAGATCTTTTATTTCATTTCTTCTTAACAGTTCCCTGTGTTTGCTATCATTTCTTGTCCAGCACCGTGTCAATAATTACTAAATTAGCAGGACGCCTGTACAATTTCAGCTAAAGTGTTATTACTGACAAGTCAAACAAAGAAAGCTGATCGAAAAGATGGGACTCCATCTCCTTATTTAAATGGACCATGTTCACAGAAGAAGATTGAAACTCCTTTTTCTTCAAAGGAAGAAGGGAAGGGTATAGTTTACATTTTGTGCTGCTCAAGGACAGAGAGTCAGAGGAAATGCCTTTTTAATGTAAACCTCTTTTCATTTCCAAGGGACAAAAATGAAGGTTATTTAAAAGAATCATGCTTAGTGGAAGAAGTAATTATGTATTTTTTTCAAATCTCAGAGGAATAATGCTTTTATATTTCCCTGAGATGACCCAATTCGCTTTGTGATGTGCTCCCTTAAATGTAAGTGTGCTGACTTCTTTGAACCTCATTGTTTTTAGTGTCTAAAGAAGCTCCTCTCATACCACAGCATTGATTGCCTTTGGCTCTCTACCAGTGCCCAAATATTCATAAAACTATTGCTGGTTTATACAACCCACAAGTGAAAATGGTGTAATATATACCTACTCCTGGATATCTCCAAAATACCCACATGAAATGACATGTTCAAATTAATTTTTTGAAAAGTATTTCTCCAATACAGCATCCAAATTTGCAACTAATCTGGCCTGGAGAGGTCCATAATCTGAAAGATCCTAAAGGATTTCCAAGATTGTGCAGACCTTTCTTAATATTTATTTGATTTTCTCTCTTTGAGGTAATTTTTGGTGGAATAAATGTGCGTACCTATTGGCATGCCTAAACATGTGAAAGAGGATGCAGTTCTGTAACCTTCCTCAGACAGATACCTACCTTTACTGTTTCATTACTCTAGTGGCTCATTCCTCAACAAAAAAGAGGGTTCATAGTCAAGATCAACACCTTTTTTTTTTTTTTTAATCCAAATCACCTACTTCAGCACTGTTGAAAGTGTTCTGGGATAGGTGTTTTAGGCAGCACCTATGAAAAAGTGGCAAAAAAGAAAAAGAACCATAATTTATAAATATAATATAATTTATAAATATAAAAGAACATATAATTTACCTTATATGGTAAAGCAAAAAGGAGACAAATTCCATCACTCCCAGCCATCTAATGATTAGTATGTGCTACTTCCCTAAATCTGGAATTTATTTAGTTGTTGTCACTTGTCATGTAAACAATCCAACAGGGACTACTTAAATCTATAAAATTAGACATTAGGTTTTAGGCCATTTCATGGTTTTTTGATTAGGCCTAGAAAAGGTCCTAATCACTCTACTGGCTCTCTGGGCACTGCCTTAATGCAAATAAATAAACGATGAAAAACTTAACTACAGCATCTCACTGACATTTTCTCAAACCTTAACAACTATTTTATTTCAATTTTTTAGAAAACATTCTGAGTTGAGTTCTCACTGGCTCCAAAGCAAGTAATTTCTATTCCCACAGAACTGAATCCAATTTCTAATTTAACTTGTATTACACTCTATTCTATTCCTTAATTCACAATCAGAGGAATAACTAGTTTAATGTCTGTCATCTGCTACTTGCAATTCTACAGTCTCACAGGCCAGGGTACAATTATGCAAACTCAACCATTTTCTAGGCTAGAACCATTTAGAAGTCATCTTTTTCTGTTTAATCTGTATGATTTTTTTAATTTTTTTTGCAAAATAGGCTGTTCTCAAAGCTTTAATTTTCATGAAAAGACTGAATACAGAAGACTTTTGTCCCAAAACACAAGTGTTTCAAAAAATGTGACCAACTGAAAGCAAAGAAACAGATTTTTACACAGATTTTTGGAAATGAGTGGGGATATTGCAGTAGACTTCACTTCAAAAAAGCACCATTCTTTTTTATTGCTGAAGCTATTTTTGAGGCTAGCTGCAAAGTGATGTAGTAATGATGCTAATGACTTATTTAATTATTTGCCTTTTATTCAAAATGATCTGTAAGACCTTCTGGTATGCATCTTTGATTTCTGAATAAGCCATAGGAAATGTAAAACAAAATTAAAAAAAGAAAGAAAGAAAGAAAGAAAGAAAGAAAAATAGGTCATGTATCAGATAAGATTTGAATTTTCAGTTTATCACACAAGGAGAAGGGATGTTCTGTGAAAATGGAAGAGAACAGATATTTGAATATGCTTCTTGCAGAATGCACAAATTAATCTGTGGTGCTCTAGGCCACAAGATATTTATTGAGGATAAAAATCTAGCAAGAGACAAAAAATTACTAAAGCTGTATCTAAGACTTTTGAATCAATTAGACAATTAAGTACTTTGGTATTTAATCTCCACAGAAAAAGGAAACGACTTTCTTCAATGGGTAGATTATACCGTGTTATTTATTAGGGAGTTTCTTGCACCCTCTTGTGAAGCATCTGGTCCTGATCACTGCTGGACTCAGTCTAGGGATGTAGATGGAATTGGTCTGATCCTCCGTAAGCACATTCACTGCTACCTAAACAGAGCCGTATGTAACATGCAGCTACACCTTAGTAATGAGTAACAACATCATGCAAGGAGAAATTAAATAAACGTTCCCCTGGTATTGGGAGAATTTGACAGGAAAGGTATAGCTATCCAAATTGACTTAGCAGCAAAGAATTAACACCCACATGTTTGGGAAAAAATATAATGCTATCTAGACAGCTTTGTGTGAGATTCATGTAAAGTCATTTTAGGCAGTGAGAAAATGGCTGTCTACTTAACCATCTGTACTATTATTCCAGGAGAAATGTTCTCCTTATTCATACATTCCCATTCCATGCAGAAAGGAAACAATGATTGCTCATGCTAGGATCGATTTTCTTTTTAAGCAGAATTGTGATGGTGTTTACTTTGCAAGGAACAAATTTAGTGCTAGTTAAAACCTTTTTTGTTGACTTTTACACTCATTACATGCTGTTGCAGCAACTCATGAAAATTATTAATAGAAATACAAATAGCCACATGTTTTTAAAATCACTGTTTGTTGCCTTTGAGTCAAGTAACCAGATCTTTGTATTTAGAGAACTGAGATATTGAAGAAAAGTATGGCATTCTGGGGATCTAGTTCATTACAGTCTATTTTGCAATATTAATACTGTGTAATGAAGCTGAGAGTCTGGTATAAAGGTTTAAAGAAACTCTAAAGATTTCTTAGCTTATCTCTAATTATTATTTTTTTATCACTAAGATTCCTGAGGGAATGTTCATAACCTCAAAGCCATCACAGCAACAGTGCCATGTAAACAGTTACTTTCAACATGCAATCTGTTTGGCCAAGATTTATCTCCCCTATATGAGGCAGCTAACAGAAGTACCCACCGTAAAAGCTTTGTCACTCTACAAATAACTAAATAGGTGTTGGAGGAAAACAGGAATCTCATAAGGACAATTCAGATCACAGACAGGCTAAATTGCCTCCTTAAGGTGCCTCTCTCACTGCTTTGAGTACATGGAGAGCCACAGGAGAGTACAGGCTTAAGTACCTTACTGAAGTGCCTGAAGTTTGGTGGAATAAATCTGAGCCTTTGTGTGAAGGTATTTTTACATGGGACCAATTCATATTTACATGTTTGCCTCATGACACTGTATGCTACACATACAAACATCTTACACAGTTTAAATGTGCACTTTGTCTGCCTGGGACCATTATTACATATATTTTCATCCTGTTACAAGTGGAGGGCAAAAAGAGGGTTTAATGAAAATGGCAGTTTGATCAACGGCATTTATTTCAAGACAATCAGCTTTGTGTATATATAGTGGGCTTTTTCAGGGTGTTCATCATGTGTCTAATCCTGCTCCTGTTGAAATAATGTTGTATCTTCTTTGGGAGACAGAGACTTGGTCTACCACAACACCGTGTTAAAATCTCAGTAAGTCCAACTCCATGGTGTCTATTAAGCAGGTGACTTTACTAAGTGATCATCTGGTTCTGTTTGGTCTTCCTTCAAAATCTATAAAAATCTATACTGAACATATGTGCACACATACAGATGCACAAAACCATGCATAAGCATTATTGGCTTACACTGAATTTTAGGCAGAAGATAATTTCTTCTGGCAATGAAAACCCACAGGAGATAATGGAATCTTTTAAGAATCCCCTCATGGACCTATCTTGTAAATGCCATCACCAAGAAGAAAATGTTTTATTACACTAGAGTTTATAGAAAAGTGATCACCAACAGTTTTCAGAGCAGGCATGGGCCTCCACAGCTGGTATTTTCGTGATTCAACCATTCACACAGCTGCACATCTAAGTTTCGGCCACCCCTGAAGAAGGACTTACATGCTTAATATTCTGCATACTGGCTTTTCCCTCAACAGTAACTCATAGTTTCCTGCTTTCTGATAGGAAAATGTTGATCTACTTGCAAGATCCTAACAGAACTAAATCTTAGGGAAGATGGAAATAGTGTGTAAAGACAAAAAAAACCCGGTACCATGATCTCAGCGTCTGGTGTTATTGGAAGTGAAGTCTTCACACCTGTTCCAGGTCCAGCAATACTCAGCTGGACTTATACTGGAAGGAGTCCTTAAGAAAAGTAGCTGTGCAGGATCATCTTCTAGCAACAAAACCATTACGTCTGCCTGGGGCTAGTGCATCTTCTGTGACATTATTCTTAGGAAAGGGTGTGGTTCTGGTCATTTTCTAAGAAGATGACTGTTCATCGGAAGGTCCGGAGGGCTGGGATCTACAGCTCATGTGAGCTGAAATGGCTTCCACAAGCCATGCCAACTGACACCTGCTGAGGTCCCGGCACACCAAATTTTAAATAGATTTACAAGTTTCTCTGCCCAATACAAAATGCTATGTTGTCTACATCAAACAGTCAATTACGTGTGGGCTGCTTCTAAACAAAAGTTTTTCTAATTGTTTCAGATACACCATCTGTTTCTGATCAAAACCATGGTGAAACTGCAAACCCTTATAAACATCATCTCTTTTGAATCAAATCAGCTTAGTACTGAAGGGTATAACTTCAAAGAGCTCAGAGGTGCTGTTATCCAAATGTACAAGAAGCTCAGGGGTCTTCCTGGATGAGAGATCTCAAGAGAACAGCGTTCATGCTACTTTTTATTTTCACCTACAGGGAAAATACTGCAGAGATGGCCTTTTCCAGCTGGGTTTTTTTTGGTTGGTTTTTTTTGTTTGTTTTTGTTGCTAGAGAAAACTAGGCAGAAGTGGTTCAGAATTACTTTATTATTTTAATATAAAAAAAATCTCAAGATTGGTGGTTAAATAGATGTCGATAAATGTTTCAGCTGAAATCATCAGAGTGCTTTTTGTTTTACTATGGGCATCTCTTCCCATCTAGATACAAGTTTTGTCTTTAACTTCAGGATATTTCTTAATATACTGACCACAATAGTGTTTACATTCCCCAAGCAGGACTCCCTGCTTAGCCCATTCTTCTACTTAAGAAATATACTTCAGTGTAGCTGGCATGAGACAAAAAAGAAAACTGCCCTTGGACCAACACCAACACATTTCAACAAAGCTTCTGATCAAAGTGCAAGAAAGAAATGAGAAACAAGAAAGGCAATAGTTGCAACAGCTCCACAGCTATTGTGGAATTTCTTTAGGGAACCAGAAACCATCCTTAAAGAATCTATATGGTGGCATTAAAGTACGAGCAGCATTTCAACAAAACACCAAGAAGAAAACTTCCATCACGGAAGTTTAACCATTTCAGTCAGTTTAGAGGTCAAAAAGGAAGCATGACAATACATCCCAGGGGGAAAAGGCTTCCTCTATAGGAGGCAAAGAGCAGGTGAAAAGGAGGAATGTATCTGGTTCCAGAAGTCTGGGTACCATAAGTACAATTCAGCAGTGTGGGCTTGCAACGCTTTATAGAAAATGTGTTTCTCTTTGTGACAGTTACTATGATATTACGGGCAAAAGCTTGCTCTTGGTTAATCTGGTACAGCTCAATTGATCATAGTTGAATAACTCCAGATGTAATAATATGGAATCTGTCCCATTATGTATTTAAACCTGGACTTAATGGATGAAAAGAAAATCCTTTCAATAACGGAAGAATAAAGAACACACAATATGACTATGGCTTAAACACACCGACAGTGATCACAATCCTGGTAATGAAACAGTGTTTACAGGCCATGATATTTTTATTTTCACTTAATCCAAAATATTTCCTGTGCGTAATTGCTTTGGAAGTTACAGCTCTAAGGCACGACACATTTTTGTGACGGTAACATCAACGTGTAGAGAGAAACATTAGCGCTCAGTGTCAAGCACACTTGAGTTTTTCAATACACTTGGAGGAAGATACTCGTAAAGGCTCATCACAATGGCATGGAGGACTAATATTCCAGACAATTAGGCTTTCTGCTTTGGATGTGACAATTCAAATGCGGATGTCTTTAAAGCACATTTTCATCCCCTTTATTGCTCACAGGAGGAAGAGAGATGCCTTTTTTGTTTATAAAATGTAGCACTGAAAACTGTCTGAACAGATGCTGGAGACCATAATGTCTCACTTTCACTGTTGCAGAAACCACCACTTGGTCATCTCATGCCCCTTTCTCACTAAATCTCATATAAATATGATTATGACTTAAATTGTTATGGTTTGCAGAGGGTTATAGGGGTAAAAAACATGAAGCTGGAGTCAGACATCTGAAAATCTTCCCTTTCCCTTCATGGCATTTTCTTTAAAACTTACAAAATCTATGCTTGCTAAATAAAAGTGAAGGTCTTTGCCACCTGAATCTAAATTGAATATAATTGGATACTTGTATGTCAAAGCACTCAGACACATAAATCCAAGTATCAGCACATCAATAGGAAGGCAATTGGGTCACAAGATAACCTATAGTATATATGATATATCTTCTTAAAGCTGTTCCAAGAATCCAAGGAATTCTTTTGTTAGATGCTGAGTGGATGTCTCTTATTAAGGGGGTGTTTATAATGGTGGACAATGCAATTCAGATATAGAGCCTACACTAGTCTTCCATCAAAGGTAGAGAGAAACCTAGCAGCCTAAAATAAATCCCTGCAATACTTCAATGGCAGAACATTTGAGCAATTTTTAAATGTAGTCATGAGTATCAGAAATGTATCTGAACCTAATGGGGAGCGCAGAGGTAAAGGAGACCTTGAAACGATCAAAACCCACTTCTCCAAGTAATTATGCAGACAATTTACGACATTCATTTTTCATGCCTAAACTAGTGAAGAAGCCTCAGCCAACACAGGAAGGAACCCTGGCCTAGTGATATGGACAGAGGATTTCATGTTCCAACAAGGGATTAAAAAACTGAAATTATAATTGCAGGCAGAAGTCTTACAAAATATTCTTTTGAAACAAGTCAAGAATAAAATTAAGTGATGAAATCCTAAGCAGGTGAAAGTCTTTTAATTTTACCTTCTTCCTAATTTAACAAGCTCCAAGTTTAATCACAATGGGTAGGGCCAGTGCTTACTGTAGAACATATCAAATCCATAATCCTTTAGCTGAAAATGGGGTTATGATGACAGGGCAGCAGAGTCATTGCTAATGCTGGCTACTGAGAAGATCAGTAAAGCCAAGTACCTGACTCTGATAAACTGAAATGTACAGGCTTTTTGATACAGTGACTTAATTTAGCACAGCCAAGTCTACGATATACTCAGACATACATAACTCTGCTTTACGGCACTCCTTACTGCAGCATATGCACAGACTCCCCTCCCTTTCTACAGAGCTATATAGATTTTCCAAATGCATGCAAATGTATCCAGGATGGCTCATTTTGTTATCAATTCCAGAAGTGCTAACATTCTAATCATTAACTAATTGTCTCTGTGCTCTATTGACAACTTGGCCACCTTCTTGCTAATTTTTGCTGACATTATGGAGGCCCTGAAGAACTGGGTTAACCTTTCAATGTCCATTGAAGATCCACAGGTCTGATGACGATTGATTGACCTGGCCTCTATGTTAGATAAAACCTCGTCAGCTTTCCAAGTGATTTGTGTAATGAGGCGTCAGTAATTGACAACAGGTAAGTGAACTTAGAAGTCCCCTTCCCTATTGCTCTACAAAAATGAGTAGAAAATTTGAGTAACTGTAATAAGTGCAAACTTGTAAGAGTATAAAATATGGATGCATATATGTGCATTGTAATATCACGTATTTTTTTCTTACAGATACACACAAGATGACAGGTATAATGTGCTTAAAAGATATGGAGCTTGGGTTCTCCTCTTACATATATAAGTGATACATGTCTTTTATATATGCAAGTGTCTGTGCATATATATATTACACATATATATTGTATTTGGTTTGCTACAGAAACATATGCTCACTCCTGTGTTCTCATAAAATCTTCTGCATGGTTTAGGAGTCTACGTAGTACACATCAATCTAGATTATTGTAACATAAAGCTACAAAATATCTTCTGTTTCCAAACGCTTACCGAATGTTCAAGGAGTGAACTGCAGCTGGCTATCCAAATTGTTGGGTCTCCACCTAAGCCTGACTTTATTAAGAATAACAATTAAATGCTCTCAGATGAGCACAGGATAGTTGCCTCACTCTGGCTTCTAAAGGTATTCTACACAGCCCTACACCTGGTGCTATGCTATGTGGACTATGGAGAGTGCTGCATTCTCATCTCTACATGAGCCAGCTCTGCCACTCCAGTTTCAAGTCATTTAAATGTGCTTCCAAATTAATTTATTTAAAACATGGCTCACCTTTGTGCTCTCAAGATGTACCCCAAATGATTAAAATTATTCTAAAAATAGAAAGGGGAAAACTGAACTTGCTGTACCATAAAGCTCTGTGCTTGTCTTATTTTAATTTTACATTAAATAGCTATAAAACTATCCACATGGGACAATAATACAAGATGAAATAAGAGCAAATACTATTAACAAAGAGTTACCTTCTAGCTGACTCATTACAGCCAGCCGGAGAGCATGAAACGTTCCACCTATGCAGAAAGGCTCAGAGATATATACATCAAAAGCACACACACGTATGCTCAAAAGAAATATAAATGTAGTCTATCTGTTCAAAATAATTTAATTGAATTAAAAATAAAGGAAAAGGGACTCTCCCCTCCCCAGTTCTGGATTTTGTATCCCAGTTCATCTGTGGAAAACCAGAAAATCTCCTGTCTTCCTTCTTTAGCTCTGTGTCTCTGCACTTTCTCCATTGCTTTCAATATTTGTGCCAAAAATACTTGTAGTTTCCAGATAACTCTGTGTTGGTGTCCATGTGGTCATCAGTGCTTTTCATCTGATGACATAGACAGAACTGGCAGCTCTTGTCAGAATTAAGCCAATATCATCTCACAAACGTTTGTGCATACTATTTGATTATTATTTTTTTAAAAAAATTGCATTTTGAAAGGTTTTCAAGAGTCCATATACTTGATCTTTATAGCCATTATTTGGATTTGATATTATTTATGGTAAAGTTTATTTGATTATAATGAGCATTAAAGAAATAGAATTCTATAGAAAATGAGACATGTTTCTGTAGAAATGAGGAATCTGTAAGAAAATGGAATTATCTTATTTGCATGTATGTCCTTTAAATGACCACCTTTATACAGGTTTTATCTGTTTTGTAGAATTTTGGAACAGGGGCCCAAGCTGCTGTTTCTTCCTGTATAATGATAAAATGTGTCTACTGGAAAACTATTTTTAGTTGACATTTATAGAATAATAGAATCATAGAATCATTCAGGTTGGAAAAGACCTTTAAGATTATCGAGCACTGCCAAGTCCACCACTAAAACTTGTCACTAGAGTGTCACATCTACACGTCTTCTAAATACCTCCAGGGATGGCAGCTCAACCACCTCCCTGGGCAGCCTGTTCAAGTGCTTGACAACCCTTCCAGGGAAGAAATTTTGCCTGATAGCCAATATAAACCTCCCCTGGTGCCGCTTGAGGCTGTTTCCTCTTGTCTTATCACTTGTTACCTGGGAGAAGAGACCAATGCCCACCCCACTGCAACCTCCTTGCAGGCAGCTGTAGGGAGCAATAAGGTCCTCTGGAGCATCCTCCTCTTCAGGCTAAACAACCCCAGTTCCCTCAGCTGCTCCCCATGGGACTTGTGCCCCAGCCCCGCTGCCCGGCTCTGGACACGCTCCAGCCCCTCAGTGCCCCCCCTGCAGTGAGGGGCCCAGCGCTGAACCCAGGAATCGAGGTGCAGCCGCACCCGTGCCCAGTGCAGGGGGACGGTCACTGCCCTGGTCCCGCTGGCCACACTGTGTCTGATACAAATTTATAAGGCTTCTCTGCATTTTTAAAACATCCATTTTAAAAACGTTAAAAAACCCCAACGAAACATCCTACTATTATTGCCCAACAATATCCTCTATCATAAAGAAAACAAAGTATTTTAAAACATTGCCAAAAATGAAAACAGTGCTAGCTGAAGTGAAACATAATGTGTAAAATCCTGGCACAACTGAAATCAATGGCAAAGCTGTTGTTGACTTCAGTGGGCAAAGGATTTCTTTAATGTTTCTTATGTACCACAATGGGTTGTTAAAGTCCAGTCCTGATTTTATTGGAGGAAACTACCAATTCCTTCAATTGAAATGATTGGGGGTTATGTCTTGAAAAGCAAGAACTCAATCAAACAAGAAAACGAAGATACATTGACCGCTTTTCACTGGCCCATTATCAAAAGATGACAAACAGCCCCCAATCCTTACAAAATGGCACTGTTCCTCTTTATGATGCTAGGCATAATTTCCTTGATGATACAGTTGATTTTTCTCCCCTCTGTTTTCATACAGCAGGCATTGCGGTTCTCCAGGGGCTGTCCTAGTCAAAACTCTCTGCCAGCGTCATATGAATCCTACTTGGCACAGACCTCCCTGCACCTATGCTTCACCCTGTTCGCTTTGATGAAGCCACAGATTAGGTCTTACCTTTCCATAGGCAGAGACCATCAGGCAGTTCCTAAATACAACCAGAGATCACTACAGTACAGGCCTGGAGAAAAGCTGTCTGCTTTTGATTCTAGAAAAAAGTTGAATTTTGGAGAAGATCAGGCAGAGAGGCATTTTTGATTTGGCTTGACAGTGAGATCATTTTCCACAATGAGTTACTGCCTGTCTTGGCTGTAAAATCCATTCTTCATCATGGTCCTGCACATCATCAGTTCACAATAGTAGAACAGTGAGGTTCTACAGTGAGGTACCTTTTTATGTTTCTTACTTTTCTTATTTTTTGAAAGTCTTTAATTTAGTTAAGGTAGATAGAGATCCAAATCATAAATATGGGAAAGTAATTCAACATATTAGCATATTTTTAAAAAGGTCAGAAGTGTCTTGAATCCTCAGAACTGATTCTATCACAAATTTACAAACTGAATAACCTAAGTCTATGGGAGATTTCTTTTTTCTTAAGATACTCATTACTTTCTTGTTTTAGCATTTCTATGTCTAAATAATTAATAGTTTCTCTGTTTTCAATTTGGTGATCGGATGTAAATTATTAAATTTTATAATAATCTTTATACTCAATTATATTTACCTGCCTATATAAAAACATTACATCAATATGGAAGCAATAGATTGAAATTATTATAACATATATATGCACATTTATATTAGTATATACTCTCTCAGCAAAAAATCCCAGTAATAAGGATATACAATGGCAACTCCTACCCATCATTTTAAAGCTTAAGTGTTAACATAGAGAACTTTCAAACTGCAAGTAACTCGTAATATTATTTGCTCTATAGTGAAAAATATACATATGAGTGATGTCCAATATGTAATAACATTAAAAAATAATCTAATTGCATTTGTATTAAAACTATTGGAAATAGCAGCTTACCAGCTAACTAAAAACAGAAACATGAGGTCTTGATTGAATGTATTACATTTAAAGTACTGATTTTATTGATAAAAGATGTTGCATATTCTACATTAGATGGTATGTAATAAAGAAAAATCTAAACCGTGTGATGTTTATGTTAACAACCAATAGTGAAGAAGGACATTTATTAGTTAACTAAGAATTCATCAATTTAGATCACCACATATATTTTTAAAACTAATCCAACAGCAAAAGTTTGTGAGCAAATGTTGATCGTTGAAGTGACAGAGACTTCACATAGATACAGAGTATATGGGTATATTTCTCAAGAGCACTTAAATGCTTTAGGAGTTTGAGTCTGACTGACTTTCAAAGAAAACCTTTTAAGCAGTTTACGTAGCACGGACCTCCTCCAGAGCACACATGACAATGGGAAGTCAATGGAAAGATTCACACTTTCTTCAGCTGCCTGAGATCTATACCTCCTTCCGATGTGATTGATGCATTACCACAGTTTACAGGCTGCAGTGATGAAGTTGTTGTGACTTTTTGGGATAGGAGTGGGTCTGGTGAGTGAATTCATCACGTGGGTTGTATCTTTGGCTAATATGAATATTAAAAGTAGCTCAGTGTATGCAATATTGTGTTCCACACTACATTTCCTTTGCACACAGCTGCACTTTTTATCTGTTTGCTCCACCCTGGAATGTTTCACCTTGATGAAATCCCAGACAGTAGTGCGAAGGAAAGCTAGGAGTTACTTGGATGGTACAACAAAGGGCCCGTATTTCTTATCTTACCTAAATCAGCTTACAGAAATCTCAGGTTTAGGTTGAAAGAACAATGAATCATGCAGCAAGTGTTGGGTGAGGACCATTTGTGGTTATGTTTCCACATTAAAACAAGGTAGGTGTGAAAATTCCACAGAACTAGTAGGACCAATGCTCACAGTAACACTCCTTCCTCTCTGCTGGTTCTTATTACCATAGGCAAAGCAGAAGTCTGGCATCCATTACTAACAACAATAAGTAAACCTGGTGCTTAATCAATCTAATAAAGAATGTTGTTGCCTTGGGCAATTGCTTATGTATGTTCCCTACCCACAGGACCACCAAGCTGAGCATCAGCAGAATTCCATCTTTGGCTCAACCCACATGTGCTCATATTTTCCTGTTTCTAATGTAATTATTTTAAGATATTCACAACATTATTAGTCTTCCATATAAAGGGTGTTTTGGTGGTTACAGTTTTCTTAGAGGTGATCTCTTCAAACCTCTTTCACTATCTCATGACCTATCTTCTTAAGCACTTGGTCTGAAAACAAACACATCAGTACAAAAATAATTCCTCCTCTGTATGGCAAAGGTATCGGCACAGGCTGTGTCTGATGTAAAGCTGGGAAAGGAACTGTCTGACATAATTGACTTTAGGCACCAGACTAGAAAGACATCAAGTTCCTGCTCTGTTGTACTTTTTCTAAATAATTATTCATGTGAGTAGATCACACTTTCTTCTGCTCCCACCCACCCCACTCAGGCTTTGACCAGGAGTTCTTGTCTGAAACCTGAGAAATCTTCATAAAAACAGTTCTGTGAAACTTGATGTTGGCCTCACTGGCAGGTACAGCCTGGGATGTTTTCAGTAACAAGTGTTTTCTCAGAAATTCCCAGCTGGCTCTTTTGCAATTCTCAGTCCACTGCCCATAACTTTAGCTCTGTGTTCCCTTGCTCAATATATTCTTGACTTAATACAATGGCTGGAGCTTCAGCAATAGCACCTTCCCTAGATTCAGTTTTCTTCTATACCTCTCGTCTAGATTTCCTCTGATATGAAGGCTGAGGGAGCTTCCTTCTCATGATCCCTGTGGAAGGGAGACAAGGCTGGTTCTCAGACCAGGTGCTTCTCAGATGATCTGTTAGACGAATAAATTGCTCCTGAAACTCTTCTACTAAAGTTTTGCACTTAGGGGACCTCTTACAAAGGTGAACGTAAGTTTGGACTCAACTGCACTTTCTTACCATTTCCTAGTAGACAAGGATCTCAGATCCAAGAAGAGCAGGATGGCCTCCAGTGGGTCTGCAGGAGATGCAACGCATGACAGGCACCATGAAACCCACCTTTGCTTCCCACCGAGCTCCATAAATACCTGGGGTGTATTGCCTCTAGACAATATGTTGGGGCAAGGTCCCTCTCTTGAAGTCTCTGTGCCAGATGAATCCTAATCTTGCAGAATCAATTGCTCTCCTTCTCCAAGTGGTGCTTGGAGAGATGTTGCTCTGCACTACCCTGAGGTCACAGAGTTTTAGAAGAAATTCATTAGAGACAACTTTAAGGATGCTAGCGACCACTGTTTTCTACTTGTGCAGCACAAACCAATTGTTACCTGACAACATAATGAAAGCCTAAATACAGTCCTCTGCTGTGAGTACAATATCCTATTGCCAGGCTGGCTATTTATTTTCTGATCACAACAGCGATGTCTGAGACCCTCAGTGGAGGAGCCCACAGAGATGCTGTTTCCACCTACGGTAGGGAGCAGCATTCCTGTCGCTGCCCGAGCCCAGCCTGTGCCCTGCCAGTCCTCGTGCGGTTTTGCCACTGCTCCCTACAGCTGTTTTCCAAAAGGTCTGAAAACCATCAGTCAGAACCAAAAGATCTATTTTTGGTTTAACACCTTAACAACTTGCTTTACCTTGCGCGCAAGCCATTCCTTCCATAGTCAGCATTGCTACCTGCTCTGCTCTGCTGATGAGATTTCCACTGTTTTCTCCCCTAAGTTTCCATGGAAATAGTTTATTATTGTTGTCAAAGATGGACAATCCAAATATATTTTACAGAAGTAGACTGTAAAAAATTTGCAAAACATACCTGCAGCTGTCAACTTCTTCCAGCAAAATTTTATTTCTTTCTTGTGTTTTTTGGTTCTTTTTTTTAATGAGCAGAGTCAATGTTTGCATTAAATTAGCAGTGGTATTGCAAGAAACTATTGTTTTAAAATACTTAGAAATGGAAAAAAGCATTAGAAGATAAAATTTCAGAAGAGCATATGTTAACTTTCAAGCACATTGGTATAGATGACATTTTTGTCCATTGCAAGGTAGAAGGGGGAAAATGTAATCGATATTATTCAAGGCTCATTTAAGTGAATCAAATTCTTAATAAACAATCTAACATTTTTTTCTTTAAAAAGACTTTCTTGCCATTTAATATTTACAGGGACACATTACCAATGAGAGTTCTGTAAGTACACAGCACAATTACTTGCATGAAGGGTATGTATTTCCAGGGTTGGAGCTATCAGAAGCAAAGAGAAAAGAATCTCAAAATATTCAACTATTTTCAAATTATTTCTACAAATACCTGAACTCCCAATCTACTTTTTATAGTTGCAAAACTCCTTACAGTGCTTTATTTAAGCAAGTGCTCAGATTAATCCGTAACTCAGCCAGGCACATAGCCACATGCTCATCTTTAAGTTTGTCTTTAAAAAAAAAAGAAAGATTCCAATATGAGAATTCCTCAACTAGCTCATAATTTCCTGGCTATCAACAAATATTAAGCATGTTACATAAGCTACATTATATTTACTGTTGCTATAAGATGTTGAAATAATGTTTTAATAGAAATGACTCCAAACAAGCGTGGAGTTTTAGTGATGATGACATTCTTCCTGTACATTATCTCAGGGCACTCAAAGAACACTGTGGAAGAGAAACCAGCCGTTGCTGCATGGTACTGAATGGCTCAAAGCAAAAGTATGAAAAGTTAGAAATTTTCCCTTAAATTTTTAGGACAGCTTCACAAGGGGCTTTATAATGTAAACTGATACTAGAATGGCTGTGTGTTTGATTTTTTTTTTCCCCTTCAGTCATGCCTTTTTTACTAGGCTTTCATTTGTATCTCATTATTTCTAATGATTATGCCCAAATCAAAAGTGAATTCTGTCAATAGGGAAACTTCTGTTCCATTCAACAGACTTTGGAATGTTAATTTTGCATTTTCCTATTCTTAACTTTCTTTTAAAGTAATTGTTATTTAATGCCTTCAGCACACGGATAGGAGACATATTTCAATTGAAATTATTCCTAAAGAATAATACTGTCTTTATATGTCTTTTATAAAATGCATATATTAACATTATTCATGTGCAGACTTTAAAGTTTACATATATAATACATGTGCATAGAATAGTAACATACCTACTTTCATCCTTTTTTTATTTTCCTATTTTTAAAATACAATGGGTTCTTTTTCACTAAAGCCAGTCTGTAGCTGGTATCAAAATCTTATTCTGTGCCTAAGAGATGAGGTGTTAGATGAATTTCCTCTTGATTTTCAAAATAAGCTGTGTGTTAATTTATAATTTTCTATTTAGCAGCTGATGAAAATTGACAAATGGGAATTTCCCGTGCAATTTGAGCTTTTCCAGTGTTATTTCTGTGGCTAGAACCTATTAATACAGATTGCATTAAAAACCTCAGCTTCCATTGATGCTGTTCACACAGTCAGAGCTTTCAATATAATTTTACTATTTGATAGATGTTAGGTATTTAACTCTTGTGATTTTCTTTTTAACAGGCATTCCAGTCCAACAGCAGCAAAGTGTCCTTCCAAAGGCTTTTTCTGATAAGGCTCTTTTTATTTTTGTGCAGCTAAGGAAAGGGAAAAAATAATCCTTACGTGTGTGGCTTTTGGAGATTGGTAAGAAAAATCTGAGCAGAGTAGGGAGCACAGGGAATCTTTTTCAGATGTTGTGATGTGAAGGATTTTCTCTCTCATCTCCCAAACCCTGTAGATGGAGCCCTCCACTAAGATCTTGCTGTATCTCTAGCACAGATTGACTTCTTTTGGGTTGATGATGATTGATCGTGTTGTTTTCTTCATTACTTTAAACCTAATCAGTGCTTGGTGTAATTTGAGTAATGATTGCTCATTATTGGCAATTGTGAAGTTTAAGGCTTTCTTCATTTTACCTCACAAGACAGCCAGTTGGGAGATGCTCGTACATCCCCACTTGGGCAATGTTTGAGGTAAGAGAAGGGGGAACCATCAACAGAGATAGGCGGTAGTGAAAGCTTTCTGCAAGTTTATTACTGCATGTTTTCTTGGCAGGGGGCTCCTAGTGTTACCCCCATGAGCAGATCTGATCATGAAGAAATGAGTTTCTGAGCAGACGATATCATTTAGGCCTTACTGAAATTCATTAAATCATGCTATGCCCTAATAATGTGCCTTAAAAAGTGATATGGATGGATTTGCAAATAAGAGGGGGTTTTGCTCCCCGAAAAAAATGGAAAGAAGAAAAGCTAATGAATGAGGATCATGTACAGGCCAAAACTATATTGTTTCTCATTATCCAAATTCTGCTGCTAACTTTGTTATTTTGAATTAAGAATAAGGGGAATTATTGGGTAATGGAGTGGCTGATTTACAGGCGTTAAGCCTGGTAAGTGGAGAAAAAGATGTTAAATGGTTCAGTACCCAGAGGAGATACCATGGGAGTCTGGCTAAGCCCTTCGTTTGTGCTGAAATTATGCTAAGGACATAATGCAAATCTATATAAATCAGAAAAATTCAGATTTACAGTTCTTGGAGTAAGAACAGTTTTTCTTCCTGGGCCTACTTCCTCAGGTACGGCACTATATAAGAGCAGGTGATGTTGTATAATGATTTATCCAAACGTAACAGTAAAGAAAAAAATGGATCCTTTCCATATGATTGGTAATTCTTACAAATTGCTTCAGCCATATTAAGCCAAAAGTTACATGTGATGCTTCGTGAAATGTTTTATCAATTCAAAAAATTGCTGTGTAGCTCTGTCGAGGTAAAATATATGAAGCCTACATTAGATGCCACAGTTTTATTCATCCTGTTTCCAATGCTCTTCTTTTATGTTTGCATTGACACAGATCATTCAGAGAATATGTTAGTCAATATTTTAATTAAGACATTGGGGTTTTTTTTCCAGTTGTCTTTTACATCCATAAAGAAATTCGCACTAAACACAAAACATATGAACCTCAATTTGTTCTACAGTAAATCAGCTAATTCTGAGGTGAAAAGGCATCCAGAGACATCAATGGAGCTTGCATGGAGCTATTCTCTCTTTGTAATTCCACAAGGCATTTTGTAGTAGAGAAAGCAGGGATGCTTTCTCTCTCTACCTTACTGAGCTGACATCTAACAGCCAAGAGCGTAGTATCAGTGACACACTCCGTAACTGAGGTGCCTTCAAATAAGGAGGTTATGCGTTTCCTACCCGACATGATCACAC
Organism: Falco rusticolus; assembly: GCF_015220075.1. Lineage (NCBI taxonomy): Eukaryota > Metazoa > Chordata > Aves > Falconiformes > Falconidae > Falco > Falco rusticolus. The sequence goes on from NC_051193.1 coordinate 8,159,211, forward strand.
TCAGCCTAAGGGGCAGTTTCAATGCATGCAGCAGCACTGATAGAAAGAGTCTTAGCAACAGACCAAGCGCTTGCTGGAGGGGACAAGGTATCTCATTTGCTTAAGGTAGACCACAGGACCCCAGCATGGATAAAGCTCGGCGCTTTTTTTTTTTTTCTTCCCCCCCCCCCCCCCCCCCCCTTCTCCTTTGCTTTTTTGTCTGGAGAGAGACACTGCCTCCTATAACTATGCAAGTAAAAATAAATACATTCTGATATTATAACATCACAATAATGTGATCGTTTGAATTCATACTGAGAACAGTAAAAACAATATGCTTTCTGATTGAATTATTCAAGCTCTTAGCTTTTAAGTTTCAATTATAGATACAAACACTGTATGCAAGAGAAACTGAACAATAAAAAGCATTTTCTAGCTGAGGTATAAAAAGCAGTGAGTTGTGGAAAATGATTTTTTTAAAGATGAAAGTGTAGCCCATCATTAAGATCAAATCTATGAGAGTAGAATCTCTGCAAAGCACAATGTTGCTATAGTATGCTACTCCAGATGCAATACCACACAGACTTACTTGGCTATGATTCTGACTTATTCAGTAATTACAAGCAACAAAGAAAACAGGCGTCTGATAAGTGTATGTTCAAATACTGAGTTTAGATGAAAAGTAATATGCAAAACCATTAAAATAAGTATAGAGAACAAAATTATGTTTTAAATTCTCCTTCGAAATGCAAAAAAACCTCACACATGCTTTTTTTTTTTTAAAAAAAAAAAAAAAAACAACAAACAACACAAATGGTTTGCCATTGTTTGTAAAAATACACAGGGAAATACTAAAGACTAAGTGTGTGTTTGTGTCTGTGTGTTTTCTCACATAAGGATTTGTACTAACACTATTTATGTCTTAGAAGACTTTTGAAAAATATGTTATAGTCTTACAAGCCTGTGTTTGCAGAAACAAACTATATACTGGAACATATGCACATGTGAACTAAAATAAATAAGAATCACTCAATTTAATAAAGATTAAAACCATAACAGAAAAACAGGATATTTATAGCCCTAAATTAACTCACCATGTTGTTACTGATTCTACACCCCCCACCACCCCCCGAACAATTCTGCGATCTTACGGCTTCTTTTGAGAACTGATGCTACGAGCATGTGTACGTGTATTTATAATTTCTTTAATAATATCCCAGAAGCCAGCTGCATTGTCCTGGTGGCTGATTTTGCTGACCTAATGAGGCAAAGCCATGTATGGCTCTTTAACTTTTTGTGCTATGAAAAGCCATACTTAAGTCAAATGTCGCAGTTCCCCTTTCAAAAGGCACGGAACTGAACCACCTGCTGTTTTAGCAGGTCTCATGATTTTTCTTCTTAACTTGGAACAAAAAATATTATTACAAACCTCAGAAATAGTTATTAGCAAATTCACTTTTTATAGGGATTATCCTTTTGGATGCATTTTAAAATACAGAAGTAAAGAGGTTTTCTTCTGTGTGAGAACCCAAAAATTCAGTTACTTTGAAAATTTAATTATTCCCCCAAAAACCACTTCTTAATTAAAAGTAGTCGTGGCCCAAATCGTTCAATTTCCCACAATGCCTAGAAATATTTTGGCTGTGCAGGCACATTAGAAACTATTGCTTCTCCCCCATGAGTTCCCAGAGATACCAGAACCATTAACCCCCGGGTACCGGTCAGAATGGTTTCAAATGGCAATGCAGCCACCTCCTTCTCCAGCCCTCAGCCACTCACTTCTGCTGTGATAGAAAACTCCTGAGACAAGGAATGTTCTTCTCTGACAGGTTAGTTTTCAGCTGGATCTGTTCCTTGATCTGATTCCCTGGGTGGCTGCAGAAGTGCTCACCCAGGCACAAGCTGGGGCTGGTAGGTCAGTAAGCCACCGACGGAGCAGGGACGAGACTTCCCTTGCTAGCAGGGTGGTTTATACTGAGTTAAGCTGTTCATCAAGCCACAGTCTAATTTATCTTTAATGGCACTCACTTCTCTAATAATGCAATGTCATTTACTTCTAGTCTGAAAGGAAGTCAGCAAACTAGTTGGAGAGATGTAAATATACAGAAGAACAGTTATGTTTCACAGCTTAAATTGCTTTACAGTTCTAGTTTGGAAGAGAGATTAACTTGGCTGAATCAACCTTTTTCTTTTTTTAACATGCACTTGTGGCCATTTTCTATAAAGGTAAATAAAATATATGGCCAGGTGACATTTAAATAGATGGCAGATGCATAAAACTAAACATGTGAGGTTTAGATATGAGCACAGACTTAAATATTGGAAGTATTTCTTTCCGTTCTAATTGATTTCTGATTTGAGATCTATTTTCTTGGTAAGCAATATATATAAATAGATAATATAGAAAAATATAAATAGATAAAATAGATGAAATTGATAAAATAGGTAAATAGATAAAAATAGATAAATAGATGCGTGCATATATATATGCAGGTAGATACATATACCCATAACTAAAGAACTTCTAAAACCAAGATTTCCACTTTTTGGCATATTTTTCATCATTTATCATCATGATTAGTTTTAGATTAGACCAATATGTATTCCCATTTTAAGTTGTTTTGAAAGAGATTCAATATTGATTGCACGTGTTTTCCCACATCAACATGAACAGAAAATGAATGATAAATACACTCTTTATGGATGTTTTGAATACAGCAACATTTGGGGGTTAATGAAGGTAAAGGAAAAGCTCTCAGAATCATTGGCCTTCTGCCACAAAACTAGAGAAGTAAGCTGGAGCTGTAATTTCCAGTTCTGAGGGAGCTGAAATAAGAGCAAAACTCCAGGTCTCTAAGCACAGCACATCGCCCTGCACACAAAGTTCAGGTCCATGCCCTGCCACGACTAGAGAGCCATGAAGTGGTATTAACTGATGGAAACTATGGTCTAGTGGCTGCAGTGGCATTCCTCTTCGTTTTTTTTTTTTTTTTTTTTTTTGGACATATTGGAAGAAGAGGTGGGTGCCATATGTCAGAAATAATTACAGTGCTATCAAGTCTCAGTAGGACAAAGAGGAAAGTAATGACTTTGGCTAAGGCCAGAGACAATACAAAACAATATTTTTTTTTGGGAGTGGGGGAAGTCAGCATCTGGGAAGATCACCAGAACTGGGGCTGGGTGAAAATAGCACTTTTTGAAGCCAATTCTTTAGCTTTTCAAGCAAGACAACAATCTACATTGCTGATAATTCATAGGAAATTTCAGTTTGCTATTTGTTCCATCCTGGAAGAAGCTAGAAGTGTCTTTTAAGCTGGATTTCCACATTCCAGAGCTGGCTGACTGATATCCTCAAAATATAATGTGATATCATCCAAAAGCAAAACCATACTTGCTGCCCTCAGTGTGGTTCTCCAGACTGAGACCTCAACATGTCACAAGAGGAACCCATAGGAGTGAATTGCAGCAGGATTAGCTTTTGAGGAAGCAGATTTTAAAGGAACAAGGCACAGCCTTTGAAACCTTTCCTTTTGAAACCCCTAAGATTCTCCCACTGCAATCAACAGATCTCCCTACTTACACAAGCTAATTTTCTTCCAATGACCCAATGAGCTGTAATTTGAGATATTTGTCAGTCAGTTCATGCCTAATTCCACATGGGTCATTGAGATTAGAAAGTTTTCCAGCACAGAAAGTTTAAGCAATCCTTTTCCCCAGGAATTGGTCAGGTAGCATGGTCCACTGGCCTGCCCTAGCTTTTATTAGCTTTCCCCACTGGTGCCTCTTCATTGCTACTTGGGCAAATGTGCCTGAATTGATTATTGAAAAATTCCTACATGCTTTGAATGCATTTGACTGGTTTCATTAAGCAATGAAAACTTAGCTAAAGGACTCCATGGTTGTCCTGAGAGATGATTAACAAGGGTAATTTGCATGAGAAATCTGTGAGATCCTGGAACAGGAAAATATTGCAGCAACACACCCCTCAGAGAGATAAATGAAGCCAATCAGATGAGCATTAAAAAGCTGAGAGTGATCCTTGCAAGACTTACTTAAAAATCAACAACCAATCTGACTGGAAAGTTGAGAGGCCTCACTAAAATATACGCTACCTTTGCTAAATTACTCCTGCCAGAGGATTTTTTGTCTCTAGAGTTCATAAGCATTCCCACTGGGGCAGAGCAGCAAATACGAGCTATTTACTAGAAGTTGTCTAAGGCAAGCTGTACTTTCCAAATCTTTCTTAAAAATGTTCGGTCCTATCTAAAATGACAGCAAACATTGTACAGCAGTAGTGTTTAGTACAGGGCCAGATCAGAAGAACAAGGCCAATTTGTACCAGATGAAGAGCCAGCTCACAGAGGTAGCCTGCTGCTACAGGGCTGTGTCTCTGGCTGCAGGCTTGAAAGCTCGCACTCCAGCACGCTAGGAGCTTTGCTGATAAAGGGATTTGGGAGCTGGTTTGGACCAGTGGCAGGAATTTCTCCAGCTGTAAGAAATGGCCGGAGTTTTCAATTCTTAGGCTCCCTAGAAAATAGAGGCAAGTTGTGCCGAGGTAACCAAGCAGTTTCTGAAGGACATTATCGATCATGTAGCTGTCTGCTATAGCAGGAGGCTGCTCTCCCTGGCTGAAGTGGCTCTGCTCACTCTTATCCTCCTAAGTTTTTCAACTTGCTGCATAAGTATGTCCAGTTATGCCACTCAACATTAAAATAGCTGTCAAGTGAGTCTGCTTCTAAAGCTGGATTACTCTAGTGGGAGACTAAACTAGTACATTTCCCAGACCTTCCCCCTCTCCTCCTCGCTAGCCAACGCACCCATAACATAAATGGTTTACCCTAGACCAAAGGGCAATATTTTGTGAAGCTTCTTGTTCAAGCCCTGGTAACATATAACTTGCAAGCATGCACTTTGACCCTCCCTGAGTTGGAAAATTTCTTTCTGGCAAGTAAGAGAGTATTTTTCCATCCTGATGATGACTTAAATAAATAAATAAATCTTTGCAGCTTATACAGTTGCCTCTAAGTTTCATTCCTTGGATGAATGCCCCTTCTTCCCTGAAGTACTGTCAAGTATGGCTAGGACAGCATGGGAAAAAGAAGATGCTGGTCCCTACTACTGTTCTGGTCAGACTGTGCTAGTGGAAATCAGAGGCCTTCATGTGGAGCTGTAACTGTAGGAAAAAGAACTAGAATAGGACTAGGGCTACCCAGAGGCAGGATCAGGATGAAAATTCTCTTTAAAGCAAAGCGAAGAGCTGAAAATATGCTCCTTTATAAAAGATACCAAATCTTTGTAATGTTAGTGGGCAGTAGCCACACGCTTCAAAGAGGAGCAAATACATTCAGTTCAGTCCTTTAGACAACAGTGCTCCAAAGAGGAAACAACAATAACTATTTATTTTTTACATATTGGTGCAATACAGAGGGTAATACCAAATGTCATCTCTTATCTGCCATGAAAAGACACTACCACCATAAACACCTGAGTGGAAATGATTCCCTGCAATCCTACATCATCTCTCCTGTATACAGGCCCTTCCTTGGTTGTTTATTTGCTCAGATTATATGCCCTTGAGCAGCATGTCAGAAATCCGAACACTGATTAAACCTCACAGCTGACCTAACCTATTGGGAAGGAATGTTCATGTACTAAGCCGAGTAAATTCTGCCCAGTTTTAACTGTGAAAACCAAATACTATTCAAAATAGGCCAAACACAGAAACCTAGACCCAACTATTTGCCTCTCTCAGGATGTCTAAGTCTAGATCCAAATTTTTCTACAGAACAGCCACAGTAATAGTGCTGCTTCAAAATGACTGAGAGCCAGTTCCTTGGGGTCAGAAAGAAGTCATGAGATTTAAGATAAAATGGGACTTATTTAATACTAACAATACATATTTTACTCCACTTGTTTGGGGTTGGCTTTGGTTTTTTCTTGTTTGTTTTGTGCTTGTTTTTTTAAAAGCTGACTCTGAAAAGGCAAAACCAAGCTTTTCTGATACATGTCAACTGTGAGACCAAGCATTCCTTATTGGTTATTTATGAAAGACTTTCCTGGCTGACTCTTTAGAGTCCTCCTTATCAGTTTAATCATAATTAGTTTATTATTACTCAGTGTAAAGTCTAGGAAATCAAACTCCAAGTACAACATGACTTAAAAAGCTTGTTTTATAATTCTGCTCTCAGCGTTCTCTCACTGTGTTTTCAGATGGCAGGGAAAACTCCCTGGAACTCAACAACGTTCAGAAAATTGTTTGGATTAGTAAAACTGTTATCCAGTCCTCTTGCTTGATGCCCAGTTGATTGACTTAAAGATAAAGTTTAAATCCTGAAATGTTCAGCAACTACAAGGTGTATAATACAGCCACCCCCAGAGGGTTCAAGTAATTTACAAACTATTTCCAAATTGTGCTCCATAGTTAACCCTGCTTAAAATGCAAGCCACTCCAACAGGTGGAAGCAGTTTTCTACTGCGTATCTCCTCTGTCAGGCTGAGAAGGGAATTGTTTGAATCACAAGCACCACAAAGTACAGTAAATGACACTGTTTAGAGTTCAAAACACTGAACTGAGCTGGTGTTTTTCACTGTGGTACTGCCCAAAAGGGAGTGGTATATGCTACGGGGGAAAAAAATCACATTTAACCTGGTGCACCAGTGTTCCCTTACCCAGAAAATCCGGGGGACAGAAAAGCAGGTATTTGCATTTTGGATCTTCTACTCTGCTTTTATTAAACGCACTAGATTGATCTGCCCCAACATAAGGATAGTTCGGAACAGCTTTTGGTGAATTTACCAAGTCTTCCCACCAGCATTTTTGGTGGATGGCAATCAGGAGCATGGATTACCGCATATACTAAGAGCTGCAATGGACGTGCCTTGGGAAGTTCCTGAGCCTCAGCAGTCTGCAGAAGATATGCAGCAGCTCAGTGACTCAAGCACGTGTTAACTTGAAACAAATGAACCTGCTACTCTTATATTCACAGCAAAGGAATAATGGAATGCCAGCCTTAGCTTAAAAGCACAGGCATATATAAAGTTAAAGTTGTCGCTAAATCCTATTTTAGCATCTACTCTGTGTAGAAATTCTAATGGCAAAGAAAAAAATTCTGTACATGACAAAAACTATGAAAATAATGTGGAGTTATCAAACATAACCATTTATGGCAGGAAATCTTCTCTGATATATCTTCTGTATTTCCAGCAACAGTGTACATACATATTAAAAAGGAATTTGCCTGAAAGCGTGTGATTAGATAACCCGTCTCATATTTAATGTTAATTTATGAGCATTAGGCAAGTTCTTATGAAGCCTTTTTAAACCAATTCATTGCCACGGAGCTGATCATTTATATCAGTCCTTGTACTCAGGTAGTAAAATTCCATAATTCACTACACTAGATAACTCTCTTAGCAGAAGGCTTCGCTAGCACTCAATATATTATCATCAATACTAAAGAATACTATTATTTCTCACTAACGGCATTATTCATGATGAATGAAGATGCCCTGTATCTGCTACTGGTACCTTTGATGCTAAATATTCCTATTCTCTCTGAACGTAAAGGCACATAGCTGCTCAGAGGAACACAAAGATTCAGCAGTTCTGTGCTTTAGTCTCAGCTCTGCCACTCTTTCCCCCCTTAGGGCCTTGGGTGAATCTTTTAAAACTCCTAATGTTGTGGTTGCCACTCTGTGACAAAGAAAAGCTTGACTTTGTTGCACCGAGAGCATCCATCACTTCAACCTGTTCTCTATCAAAGCCTCTTGGCAGTAACTGGGGATTGAGTCAATGTGAAGACACGTAAGACACCTGCACCTAGGAGGTTATGGAAATCCAAGGCACATGGAGCTGGGGCTACTGACACAAAGATTGCATTGGAAGAGTTACAGAGGTATAGACAAAACCTGACAGCCTCGGTATCCGTACACAGCTACAAAGAGACCACAAATTCAGCCACAGCCCAGTCCTGCCCTTGCTTTTGGGTGGTATTTCCAGCCAACTTGTTCATGTAAGTCCCAATGGGAAGTATGATTCATTTGATAAATCATTTCAGAGTTTCTAAAATATTGGAGTTTGTGAAAGGGCAAAGTATTATTAGCATTACAAGAGGGTTTGAAACACAAAAAACCAGATTTGGATTTATGGCTTTGATTTCTTTGCCAAAGCTGGGGTCTGAACATTCAGTTCAGTTTACTCTGCAGACAGGGACCTGCTCTGACATTTAGATCCGGTTTTTGGTTTCAGATTCCAAATCTATTCAAAGTCTCGGTCTCTAATATTTATTGCAAAAGTTCAGAGTTGCTTCACCCAACAGCCGTGCAATGCTGCCATAGCACTGTGGCCCACTGGCACTCCAGTGCCAGTCACATCTGTGCTTTCTCCTCATGTCCCCACCGTTGATTTGAAGAGCTAGACTGAACACAGATACCTCAAGGAACACAGAAAGACACCAGAATACAAACATCGATGCGGGGTTCAAAGTGGCATTTGGTAAAAGGACATCTAGCAATGCTGGTACTAATAATATACTATAGGTTTGTGAGGCCACACATGACTCAATAAAATACTTGATAAATAAAGCGTGCCTCACATACTTGCCATGAACTAATCTACATTACAGAATAGTCCTATAGGTTGGATAAATCTAATGTAATGTCAGCAGTCTGTCAGGAAGCATCTCTTTTCAGTGAGTAGGGAAGAAACAGGAAATACCCATTCCCTTTCCGGTGTTGTGCAGGGCTTGATTCCGATGAGGCATCAATTAGCATTTCTCTTGATGAGTATTTGACAAACTATTATTTAAACTATTTCCACTGCCAGGTCTTTGGGAAAATTACACTCAGTGCCAAACAGTCTGTTAAAATCTTGCCTAACAAGTCTGCACGTTCCACACTTGAGAATTTAAGCAGATGCTTTATACAGCTAAGAGAAAGAGCTCCCTCCCAGTGTCCGTGGTGAAATTTCAGGTTGCTTTAATGGTGTACAAATTCCTTGCCACATTTCCTACCAGATTATGAATAAAATACATCTTCTGCTCAGGCATTAAAACACAAAGGAGAAAACACATCAGCTGTGATGAGGAAGGCTGAGAGAGAACAGGTATGAATTAAGACCCACAACACAAAAGCAATGCTGCTTTTTGTGGCATGTCTCTGCTGTATCTACAACTCATCATGTCAGCTAACATACAGTAGTAAAATTTGAAGAAGTAAATATTCTTTTATTCAAGAGATATTTGAAGATTTAATGCAAAGCATGCTAAATAAAATGCTGTAGTTGTCTAGTACTTAATGCATTAGAAAAAAGGCAAAGAGGTAATGCCTGATACTGGTGAAGACAAGGATTACAAAATCAGTTCAGAGCATTTGAAGCTGGGTAAAGTCTTTTTGAAAAAATCTGTTACTTAAATCCTAAAATTCTCAATGACTATGGACAATCTCTAAAGTGCTCTACTCACCAAATAACTGAAATGTGATGGGAACTGCTAGTTAATGAGATTTCTGCCATTGGGGGCTGCAACCTTACAAGAATAGGTTTTGTGAGATACCAGGCAGAGGAAGACCAAGGAATAAAGGTCTTCTCTTTCTGAATTGAAACGAAAGATGAAAGCCTGGGACAAATTCCACTCAGGGACTGAAATTTCACAACCTTCTTGTTACATTCAGAAGGCTGTTTCATTTCTAAAATAGAATAAAAGAATGTGAAATAAAATAAGAAAAACTGAAGTAAAATAATGGTTGCTGATTACTAAGAACCTTGTACCTGAGGGACAGAGGACTACAGGTGGTTAAGATTTACACAGTACTTTCCAAGCCTTGATCTCTGATTTTTTTAAAAATAGAATAATATTTTACTCTACATTACATGTATGTTAAGAGATCTGTTTCCTCTGCCATGTTTGCCAATAACTTCAAGTAGTTTTATGGGGGGCTGTGTTGGCTGTGAGTTCCCAAGTTAGGGCAATAGCCTCAGAGCAGAGAAAATAATTTCTCATACTCGCCGAGCTCCTCTGGCCGGTGAGACAGAGATGGCTACAACATTGTCCTTCTCTACCAAACCTCCAAATGGAACAGCAGTCATCTGTTCCTCTTCATACCACTTCTTGCTCATACCAGAAGGGAAATTAAACACAAAGCATAAATAACTTAGCATGAACGCAGACAGAGACACTTTATACCCTTCAGACAGGATGCCTCACCATATCTCTCCACAGTCATTCAGGGATGAGAAAATCATTATCAAATTAGATGTTTGCTTAAATAGTTATCTAAACTATATCCTGTAAAAGTCTCTCTTTCACAAAGCTAGATAGCTTTGTGTTTCCATACCCAACACCACTGGGAGAAATCTCTTCTTTTCTTCCCCCTGTCCTTGAGCTAAGGCAGTACCCAATGGACAGGTCCACAAACTGGGAATTCAGACACGTGGGTTCATCGCTGTGTTAACACTAAGTGATATTGTGGCTTGGTAAAAGCCACGTCACCCCTCTGTTCCAGCTTGCCCGTATGCAGACTGGTACCAACACCTACATATTGTCTCTGGCCTGGGGAACCAGTGCTGTGATCCCAAGGAGGTGTTGGGAAGGCCAATGCTCCCTGCACAAGGTCAGTCTTGGAAAGGAAAAATTTCTTCCCCTATCGCTCTTTACTACACTGCCACAATTTCAAGGGCAGCTTCTTCCCAGGTTTCCTGAAAACTTGGATATTTTTATGGTAGGACAGAAAGGCAAGAGGAAAGTTCTTCTGAGATCCTCATTCTGGTACCTCAAGTCAATAAACCTCGCCAAAAACCTTAACTCCTGTGAGCTCAGCTGTTCACCTCTCATCGGGTTGTGACCGACCGGTCTGTAACTGGTCTTGAATTTTTCACCTAAGGAAGGAGTTGAGCAGTTTTAAATCAGAAAAAAAAATCCATTTTCAGAAAGTTTTTTAATATTCTGAGAGTTTTTAACCTTACACTGAACATATGCTACAGATCAATGTGGTATGTTTCTGTGAGACTGGATAGAAAGGGTTGCCCTGATTTTCATTTTCACACCACGTATCAGCTCTGGATACTTCCTGCACTAATCAAGCCAATTACCAAATAGGCACCATTCAGTGGCATCAATGAAAAGGTTAACTGTTTCTTTTTGCTACGATAAATAACAGTGACATCTAAAATGGAGCAGTTTGAGAACCACTGGTAGAGGGTGAAGCTTATGGTAAGTGTATTGAGGTACTGCCGGCCCAGATTCCCTGTACAAATTAACACTGGTTTCCAGCTTTGCTAATGAACGGCTGTTACATTTTGCAGCTGGAGGCTTCTGCTGCCACAAATTCTGAAAGAATTTTTGAGGTAGAAGAAGAGAAGGGACAGGCACGCAGACCGAGAAAGCCTAGTCGTTGCAAGAGACCATCATTTGGATGTTTCCTTTAAGAGTGAATTATATATGATAATGGCTTCATTGTCATCAAATAGAGTACAATTAATTTTATTTTTTAGTATGTTATCAGCAAGCAAACCACCAGTATTAGCTAGATACCATCTGGGAGTGACAGTTTCCTTATTACAAAATATGTAAAAATATGGACTCCCTTAAGGAATCTGTTGCACTACATCTGCTCCGATTTTTGTTATATGCTAATGGATCTTAACCCAGCATATGAAGCATGTAAAAAAAAATAGCAGAAAATTTTCAACTAAATTACTTGTTTCACATTTAAAGTGTCACAAAGACAGAGACAGCCACATATGCAGCCTTAGCTACAGGGCACTGGGCAGAAACAAAGAAGTAAGGAAGAGGCATTTCTTACCTGCTGTTTTGCTATCCGAGCCTCCCTCTCAAGAGGGATTCTAGCTGCCCACATAATTAAGGCCACTTGATATGTGAAGGAAGTATTGGGACTATACACAGCTGAATCTCCAATAAGCTTAGGTGATAACAAAAGATTGTCACTGCTGAAGCACAATTATCTTCCTTATTTCCCTCTGTTCATAATATTTTAAACAATCACAATGATTAAAAGGGGCTATTACAATTAAGAGACTATTCTCCTGGGGAGAGGGTTGGGTTTTCGTGGTCTTCACACATTTCCTTAACTTCCCCTGCAAAGATCAGATCTTGAGAATCAGTTGGAATGACAGACTATTCAGTTAGGTAACGAGGAGCTGTCTAGATTACACTGAGAGTATGGTAGATTAAGAATCCTTTCTGCTGAAATATTGGTGTCATCAGTTTTGAGAGAATGACCCATTACCAGAGCTTGAAATAAATGTCTGTGCTGCAAACACAGGGCAGAGGAGGGCTGGGGGTTTTCTGCTTCCCCCCCCCCGCCCCCCCCCAGCCCCGTACAATTATGTAGCACTGTAGCTTTAGGCTAACAGAATTTTTGCACTTGTAAAGCAGTTTGGTATGAATTGCTTTTCCATGGAGCTGTGTCCCCAGGCCCTGCAACGTGAAATATACCAGGCATTACTTTTTCATTAGCATCAACATGGGACATTTCTATGTATTAAGCACTAAAAAATATTTCATGATCTGTTTATACTTCATATATATATTAATTAGAGCCGGCAAGTTTTTGACTGCACATAAGCTTTTTGTGTAAGTTTTCTTTAAATAAAAGTAATGCACTGCCAGCTGTGGAGTCCCAGAGATTTTCCAGACTATTTGGAAAGACTATCTCTTCTCTTCCTTCTGTGTATATACAAACATGCATATATAAATATAGACAGACATATATGGCCACACGCATATATGCTCACGCATACAGGATATTATTATTTACAGGTGTAAAGATGTAATTCACAACAAATCTCTAAATTCAGTATTTTCTAGGAAGAAATGTTGTATGATTGTACTCTAAATGTGTACAACCTAATTTAGTGTTTGTTGAAGGGAAAAGTACCCTGCACCTCTAAAAATCAGTACCTACACGCTTTATACAAGCTTTCTGGTGTGATAAATCGAAAGAGCTTTAGAAATAGAAATTAAATAAGTTTCACAACACATGAGCAAACTAGTTAGGTGTTCTTATACCCCCTAATATACCCAAAGGGTAGATTTGGGTGTAAAGAAGCTGACTGAGTGACAGAACCAGGAAAGAACTCAAGTGTCCCTGAGGTCTGTCTCCCCTTTTTTAACAACTGGATCACATTGCCTCCAAACAAAGAAAGAATTCCCTAATCAAGGCAGGTATATAAATTAAAACAGAATACTCTCTCTTTTATCCTTGGTGGCCCAAGTTCCAGATCTGCAATTTCCAAAATTTATATTCTGCTAATCAGGGAAATACACAAATGAAAAAAGCGATGGCCAGCTCAGAAGATGATGTACTAATAATAATTTTTTAAACAGAAATGGGAAAAAAATGGAAATGGGAAAGATACTTCTGGATAATGTGTGGAATAGCTTTTAAAGAATAAAGCTAAACTGAAACTCATTCCAAGATCGAATAACACAAGTCGTATTTTGGTGCTTCCTATTGTTACATGACTTAGTACCTGCTGATTCCAGTCTTACTCAAGCAGGTTAGACAGTTCAACCTAAATAAATCCATAAGTTTAGACACATGAGCGTCATAACAGGAAGCGATGGTTTATGGTAGATGTTTCTGGCTAGACATTACAGCTTGCCCCTCCTCGCCAAACGGGTGGCTGCTGTCTCCCCGCAGAGAAAGTACAGCTGGTATGACGACAAGGGATGGATTTCTGCCGGACCTGGGGCCAGCATCTGTGAACAACTGTGGGATTTACTACCCTGGCTGGCAGGGAACACGCAGCTTTGCATGGCCAGCCCAAAGAAGGAGCCTCAAGCCCCTGCTTTTGAAGAGGGATGGAGGAAACAAGAAATTAACTCACCCCGTTAATGGTATAATGAAAACAACCCTTCAGCGCCTCGCTTCCCTGTGCGCGCAAAGGGGAACCGACCCCTGCAGCATCTATTCCAATTTACATGGAGACACTCCGTAGGAAGCATCCGAGCCTTATTGCCTCCTTTAATACTCACTGCAACAACAAATACTTGTGCTACATTTCACTGCCTTAGTGGTGCGCCAAGACTATCTCAGTGAGCTGCAAATGTACTTCAGTGGGCTTGGGCAAGGACTCTGATCAAAGCAATTGCTTTCTCTCTAGGGACAGACTCACCCAAGAAAGCCCACCTCCAGTATTCCTCGTGTTTTGTACAAACTTCCCAGGGAAGCCAAAGATAAAACTCAGGCTGCCTTTGAAAGGGAGCACATCCTGGTGGAGACCAGCAGGCTCTTGCCCACGTGTCCCAACCCTGGCACCATTAGCACTTTGATTTAATCAAGGCATGCTCTCAGAATGCATAGCTACCTGCGACTTCAGCAGCTCCTTTTAGATGCATTTTCTGATTCTAAGCCAGCATCACCCTTGATTTCCATGTTGACACAGCAAAGTATACCAAAGTTTTCTGAATCAATAGTTGGTAGCATTGACTTTGTGTTGTGTTGATTTTGGATTTGAGCAGTAACAGCTGAGTGCTGGATGGGAGCTGAGGATCTCCCATGGCATAGTCAGGTATGTGTTAGAAAAGTCCAAGAGGGACTTTATAAGGCATCTCAATGAAGTCAGAGCCAGAGTATCATTCCAGTATATTTCGAATAAGATGTACAGGAACAGATTTAAGTGGTATTTAATGTTTCTCCACCTACAGTACTTGCTGTCAGTAGGTGCTAAATAAAAACGACTTACAACCTAGCTTTGAACTTTGTGAGCCGGCACAACTGAGTACGGCTTGCTGAGGGCCCCACAGTTCAGGTTCATGGAGACATAATTAAAATGCACAAGATAGATACTCAGTGAACTTTAGCTTTTAATATTTCACAAACAACCTGGATGCCTTTTCTCCTGACCTCTGACAAAGACTTTTTTTCCTCCTCAGTCCAGTTGTATTTAAGATTAATGGCTAGCCATTTGGTTAGGGGCAGTTTTGCCATTGTAACTTTTTAAAACAGTGGTGTGCTATTTTTTCTGCCGTATTTCCTCCCTAGTAGCAATGACTAAATGAGACAGAAGCATACGTCAGCAAATGAGAAAAGTCTTTTCCAAGTGATGTCCAAAAGCGAAACAGAATAATATAAGAAATCCAGCCACTGCCCTCAAGCCACTGAAGTACCCATATTTTCTGCACTTCCTACTCAAAGTAGAAAAAATAGAAGACTTTTCATGCACAGTTACATGGGGTAGCTCATTCTTGGTGCTACTAATTCATGCAAGTTATTTGTCCAGTGTTCCTACGAAGGGATTATGGCAGCCAGTAATGGAGGGGGGGGGGAGGGGGCGGAATGGTGGGGAATACAGAATCTAAATATGACTAATACTGCTTTATCGAGTAAAAAGAGGGTCAACATTGCAGTCTAGGGAACATATGAGGGCCTGAAATGCTCTTCAACAAGTAGGTCTGGAATGCCCAGTTGGGAACAGAGCATCAGTTTTCCCACACTCTTTTGGCACTTGTGTAGAGATGGTACTTGAGGTAGCTATTAGCTTAGTTTATACTTTTATTCCCTATGACAAAAAATTCCTTTGCAGAGAGAAAAAAGTTTTTGTGTTGGCTTCTTTCCACATGTTACATTGGACTGAAGACTTTCCATTTCTTTCTTGTCATGCAAGTTCCACCTATTACTGAACCAACACTTAGTCTTATGTGTAGTACAGTACCCTGTGAGTAGCCAAGAATGGTTAATGAAGCCTATGTTTATTATACAAGGTATCTAAAAAAAAATGGATGTCTGTGAATCCCAGGCTCCCAAACCAACTTATATATTCTCTCTTTTCTCCTCTTGGTATTCATACGCTTAATACCTAATCATCGCATCACTCACAACGGATGAGAACACTGCAATTCGAACCTGGCATTGACCTCCAAGTGTTTTTAAGGAGAAACTAGTGAAGGAACTGCTCAAAAGGCAGACCACAGCAGAGGAAGAGTGAGAGGTCTGTTTCATGTCAATGTTTCAAATTACCCCAAGGAAAGGAACACACATTTTCGCTTCTGGGAAGCTGGCTTTGGCAAGTGGGCAACACAGTGCAAGAGATCTGATATGATGTCAATACCGGACCAAAGAGGCTCATCAAGTCAGCTAGTGAGTGAGCTGGGAGCCCTGGGAATTGCTGCTGGATTCCCTCTTGCTTTGGTGCTTTGCAAATTTCTTAAACTTAACAATGCAACCAAGGGCTGTTCTTTTTCTTGTCCTTGCAAATTAACAGATTGTTATTAAAGATATTATTTCAAACTTTCCGTATCTTCGATTTCTTTAAGCACTCAGCTTTCAGAGCACATTAGCAGTCCCCCATAGCCTTACTTTGTACCTGTAGTCTCCATAGCTCAGGGACTTTGTTTTCTCCTTCTGCTCCCTCCCTAAAGTTTGAGAACTGGTTAGTTAAGAACTATCAGTATTGATTCAAAGATTGAACACATAAACTTCAGCAACAGCAAAAGACTGGCAAGTTGGGCTTTAGAAATGCTAAGTGGCTTTTCTTTGCTTTTGAGAAAAGAGGTTACAAAAAGAAACTGAAAGACTCACATCAGTAACACATTTAAGAACTCAGCAACCAACAGTTTAAGTTTTATATTTTAACAACTAGAATACTCATATCATAGTAATTTGAGACATAAAAGCAAATCATATTTTAGATGGGGATATACTAACTTCTAAGACATACTGTCACAGAAACTGCTTTACACAAAAAGCTTCACTATGTTTGTTTTTGTTTGTTCAAAACCAGGCATATCTGGATGTCTTGATATTTAAAAGACATGGGGATATGATCTCATGTTGCTGTAGATATATGGCATGAGATTTATGCAGGATAATTCAGAACAAGTGTTCTCAAACCCTCTTCTGGCCGTGGATCACAGCTTCAGAGATTCTGAATGGATCGCTAATTGGTGCCTGACAGGCAATCACGTACAGCAGCCACTCCACAACTCCCCATTTAGAGAAAAATAGGTAAGTGTACTGTGTATACACAGTTCCCTTATGGTATGATTACAAATGAGAGAAGGAAAACAAGCTGTGCTCAGAAGGAGCACTCAGGACCACTAGAAAGTGCCAAAAGTACAGAGTGAGAGCCACTGAATACAGAATATTCATCTTAAAATGTCAAATTGGTACAAGCTTAGAGCGACAACATCTGAGGGGGTAGCTTAGGGGTTGAGAAAGCATTCACTTAGTTATCGAGGGCTCTAACATCCAACAAACTCTTTCCATTCATTTCAACAGCCTCTGTGCAGGTTCTGCAGTGATCCTCTATCTTTATAATGGTTCTTTATCTATGTACTGGTGCAGGACACCTTCCCCATTGCCCACTGTTCCTGCAGATGTATTACGACCTGAGTTTGGAAGTACGTGTCAGCAGTAGGAGACTGCACCCTGTTTGTAGGGCAGCCATCCAGGCAAATGGGACACTTAGTGAGCAGATCTCTACTGGCAGCTATGTCAGTGATGATAGGCACAAATCTCTGCTCCCACTCCAGGCTCTGAGCAGAAACAGCAAGCGCAGGTGGCTTACAAGTCATGGATGTTCCCGGCCATTTTGTCTCCTTCCTTCCAAACTATCCTTCTCCCATTCCTGCCTGCTCTTCACTTCTTACATTCCCACGCTTCACTTCTCCAAGTCTCACTCCAGTTCCAGACTCCTGCATCTGCTTCTGAGAGTGGTCACCCTGTCCCCACACGTGAACCTGCTTTTCTTCCCATTTTCCTACTGACTTCCAGCTTTCCTTCCTTTCCTTATCTACGGCCCCAATGAGTAAAGGTTAGCAAAGCTGACACAACAGAAAAGAGTGCTGCAATAGGAAATGTCAGGTGACCTTTCACAATGCTGCCCACCTGCCTGTTGCGTATCTGATACTAATGAAGCTTTGCTAAAAATAAGAATGATGAAACAAGAAGGCAGATTTATTTAAATATTTAATAATTCCATAGGTATCCATGTAGCTACCCATTCTAAAGCAAATCTCCAGTAGCTTCTCCAGGTTCACTGAAATTATTCTGTGTTTATAGGTAGCAAAAACACCATGAGATTCCTGCAGAGCAATCTTAACTTACAAAACAAAGAGGAGTCCAGGTGCTCTGAGGGATCTACCCTCAAACATTTGAGACCCTCTGGTCATCGCAAAATTTAGAGATAAGCCAAGCTCGCCATTTATTTTTTGGTTGGTTTGTTTGTTTTCAAGCACAGTTGTTGTGGTGGTGTTTTGTTGGGGTTTTTTTTTCTGGTTTTCTTTTTTTTTCTTTTTTTTTTCTTTTTTTTTTTTTTTTTAATCCCCAGTAGAGTAGCACACTATTCCTTTAAAAGCTTGTGTTATTTTAGTGCAAAAGGGTCCCTCTCCTCCACTCTGCCTCTCAGCCTTGAGGTTTACATTGCACTGATAGCACTAATCTCTGAAGAACCTTTTCAGGATCAATGATTATAGTACTGCTAGCCCCTTGTTTTGTAGACTTTTAAAAATAAAATAAAATAAAAAATACCCAGCACAATCAGGACACATTCCTTTTCATCTCCGTCTTTCTCATAATTTTCCATGGCAGAGTTCATGTCAAAAATGCTTGGTTTCCACCCTCCGCCCAATTGTAAGCTCTTCAAAGGGAGAGAATAAAAGTTGGAGCCTGAATCCCAGAGCAAATGCTCCTGCAGCCATGCTCAAGCCAGCTTTTGAAGTCTTTCGGCTCACCTCTTGATGCCAGGCAGGCCCCTATTATTACCAATGTTGTTAGCCATTTCAGCTCCATTTCCAGGCCTACATGGACAAGAGAGCAAGGGAGGCCCTTTCATGTCAGGCTTTGCAAAGCTGCTTCAGTGTTTGAAGGATGAAAGTCGCTCTTGTTTGTTCTTGCTGCGGTGCACAACATTTGGCTTAAAAAATAGAGGATGTTGCCTTTCTTGAAGTGGACCGTGCATTGCTGGACACAATCAACACTAATGGCAGTTCTGCTGCCAGGGTTTGCAGGGCTTTTTTTTTTTTTTCTTTTTCTTTTTTTTTTTTCTTAAAGAATGTAAATAGCCAACTGTAGTGACGGCAAGATATTTTTTAATTTAGAAAAGAAAAATACATTTGTGCAGCTATCTGGGCAGGGCTCAGGGGGAGGAATCAGCCATTTCCTCATGACAGTGGTACAGATGAGAGATTATTTTAATGAGGTTCAACTAATGAGCCCCCTTAATTCAGGGATACCAAGAGGGAAAGATTTTCCCCTGTCCTAGAAGCAGCCAAAACAAAGCTGACTTATCCCAGGCACAGAAGCGGTCTGTGAATCCCGCAGAGAGCCTCTGCCTGGCTTCGGTGCATGACCTGGGGTTGGCATGATCCCTCTTCCCACCTTCCAAGGGGAGGTTGGAGGGGGAGGATTAAAACTTCCTCTCTTTGACACTGTATTGACAGGTAGAGTTTTTCATCATGCTCTCCTCTTTTCCAGGCTCATTATGTCCTCTCTCAGTCCATGAGTTTCTACCCACACTTGTGTTGCGAAGGCAACAAGGCCGGGGAGGATAAGGAAAAGGGGAAGCAAAAAGAGACCCCCTGGAGCCAAACGTCCTTTTCCAGGGAATGAAACCTTGACATTCTATGGCTGACACCATTCTCCAGCAAAACTGCAGCAATGAGGCTGCCAAGATAAGAGAACCCCAAGCAAGCAAGCAAGCAAGCAACTAAATAAATAAGTACCTAGAGAAAGGAAGTTTTTGTTTTGATTTCTTTTTAGCCATGCTATTTAGCCTTTTATCGCAGCGAAGTTCCCATCCACCCCCTTGAAATCCGGTGCTATATATTCTTCACCAGTAACAACAACAATGCTAAGAAGTCTTAGAGCAAGGAACAGGCGGTCAAATGTACTTCTTGGTCCAGCTGTGTTTAGTTTTCAGATGCCCATGTGTTCCTTGTTAGGCTGTCTTCCAGCCCTCCTCTGCCTTCTTTTCTATTCTTCACAGTCCAAAACTATGAACCAATTACAGACCACAGAGTCAGCTATTTACCCCCCCACCCCCCAGCCTTTACACAGCTATTTCCTGCCTGCTATCAGCAAAGTTAGACAAAGATGACAACAAGCCCAAGGTTTTTACCATAAGTTGAACCATAAGCAGCGACCTGAAAACACCCTAAAGCTGTTATATTTTATGTAGGGGAAAATTTGAAAAGGATTATCTGAGGAAAGCAATCAGCTCCACACTGAAATCTATCTCACTTGTGTTTATATGATAAAATAATTGCCATTTAGGCCTCTATCACACTTGGAATATGAATCATATGTCTGGAGGGCTCTCCTGCAGAGGTTTGGGGGCAGAGCTTCCTTCTTCACCGTAGTAGCCTCTCTGGAGGTGCACATGGGTCTCCGGGCCAAACAGTTGTGATTACAGAGTGATAGAGGCAGCCACATGCTGATTCAAAGACCTATAATCTTCTCCCCTTCCACCCTCCCCCTCCCAAAAGCAACAAGTCTGTAAAACTCATTCACTTGCCAGAGGCTGTTTATTCTGTTTAATGGCCACCTATCACCCCTTCACTCATTCTTTTTAGATTTACTAGACAAGCACAAAGCAAATTAGTGCAAAATGCTTTCAGTCAAGTGTCAGGTGGAATCAGACTTGATGAATACTATACTGCTGGGCTTTATAACTGTAGGAACACATATACTGACAACATTGTCTCCTTCAATTAAAGCTATGCTGCCTGTTTTCTGAATCCCTCCTAGAATCCTCCCCCTGCCCCCCAAAGTCAAACCTGTAACTTTTTAATATCTTATTTTAATAAAGACATTTTGACACGCACAGTGATGGCGCAAATGGAGAAATCTCAATGTTAGAATTTTTATGATGTGTTTCAAAACCGTATTCTTCAAAGGAAGTATTTCAGTGACACACTGATCTGCAGCAAAGTGTGGATATGTTCGAAAATAGCACCGTGTCTGAACCTTGTAATGCAATATTTATAGTATAAATCTTGCTAACTTACCATAGAAATGAGTCTCCATTGTTGCTCATCCATACATACACAAGGCCAAAGGGGTGGGGGTAAGGGTGGCGAGGGGGACTGGTTTCTTCTTGAAAGGCAGGGCAGAGGTGTACTCTTCCCCTTAAAGCTAATGTGTGGAGCAGTCCACACGCATCAGGGGAGAGCGTAACCCCAAGGGGAGCGCACGGGTTTCTAGCAGCGTGACTCCCATTAAAGTCAATAGGAGCCATGTGGCTGAAACCCACACACAGATCTCGGAAAATCCACCCCCTGAGCCAAAAACATTCCTCTGAAGATGGATTGTATCTGATGGGCACAGCTCAGAGTAATGAGCTGATGGTGCCGTGCTGCCCCAGGGATGCAGTCTAATGCAGGTTGTTTTTGCTGGGACACTCAGCTTGTGTAGCAGACCAGCACAGAGCACAGGACATTCCAGACCATTCAGATATTCTCAAAAAGGCTTGCTTTTTGTTTTTCCCAAGCTCGGGAACTGTGTCTAAAGCAAGGTTCCTCTGAGTACCAGGACATCAGCCACTGTAATCACAGTGAGCTTGCAACAGCATCCAGGAACAGAGAGCTACACCAGAAACAGGCACAGAATGCTAACAACTGCACTGATGGACCGGGATAACTGCTTTGAAGAGGGAGACGCTACACAAGGTTGCCTGGAAGAATTATTTCAGCCATGTCACTGTGGCCCTATAAGGCCACCCTGCTCAGAACCTGTATGACAGCAGTGTTCCTCTACCACTGAAAACAGAGCACGATGCCGCAGACTGGCGTTCGAATACATGTTTATTCCAACAGGTAGACCAAACTGATGTTAGTCTCATTAAAGGCCATGGCAGTAAGAATTTTCAGAACAACAGCTTTGGAGAAAACAGACCTGTAGAGAAGCTATAGGGAAATGACACATGTTTAAGGCATTCTGATATCATAGTGATAAGAGTGGTATAAATATTGTAGCAGGATGAATGAATCCAATACCCTGTATCAAAACCACCATATGTCCCTTTTCAAAGCCTAAAAAGATTAAACAAAGATACTTCAACCAAATACATCAAGTAATCAAAGTGTCATTATTTCTTGATGATACATTTAAATTCCAGTTAAACTGGCAAAGGACTGTGAAGCTGGAAGGTAGTCTTACAAATAAAAAGTATTATCCTCTTTTTCTCTTCAGGGCACTGGATTTCACAGGTAAAATCTGGTTCTGCAGTATGCTATAGTGCCTAAAAGCCACCCTAAACAGGGATAAGAGATGAATAAGGACCTTTATGCAGGTGTATTCCATGAAGGTCTTTTATGGATGCCAAGTTGAGGATAAAATCTAATTTACAGCTCTAAATTGGAAACATGCACAGACCCTTTGGAATGCATGTTATTAGTAAGCCAGCTTAGAAGTCTGCATTAACTCATGCCCAGTTGCAGTAAGGAGAAGAATATCGTAATTATTTCCTCTACTGCTGTTTGCTCCATCTGAGAGCAGAAAGTGCCCAAGTGAATTCAAATTTAACTGAATGGGGCTGACCCATTAATTTTGTTCTAATTCCCCCACCCCATAAACTTAGTGATGGGCAAATAGGCAAACTATTTTCCTCCCTTCAGCATTTTTTTTTCCCAAACCTACTCTTAGCCCCTGGTTCCTTAATAAAACTACCCCCATGGTGATAACCCATATAACCCATTCAGGTTGAACATGTGAAGCAGGTGAAGGAGGACAGAAAAAAGACCATTTTTAAGATATTGCCCAAGACAATGCTTCTGTCGACTTCTCAGGCCACAAATGGAAAGTCAGACTTAAGGCATAAAGGTGATGTCATCTGTAATTGGTCTGCTATGTACAAATGCCCTGAAAATGAGCATTTTTGATACATAAGAAAAGTATGTGCTTCATACAGAACAGGAAAGGCCATTCTCTTTTGTTCCACCCCTTTCATTTTTCTAGAGGAAAACAGACACAAAGGACAGTAGTCATCAACCACATTTCAGCTGTCTTTAAGTTTATACATCTGTAAGCCTTAATTAGTCATCTAGGCTATGTCTATAGCCAGTGCAGGGAGACATGGTAAAGGTTTTCTCATGCCATCTTATTTTTGGTATCTAAACTACATATATCACCTTTTAGAGGCTCCACTTCCTCCGTGGTGGATCCTAAACTGCTACCTAAATTACAGTTCCAGATTTAGCAGAGGCACCTTCCTGGATTACCCTCAGTCCTCAGTGCCAAGCTCTTCCATTCAATTCATTCAACCACAAGGTGGCAAATTCTTTACCAGAAAATGTCATTTTCCTTTTCTCAGCAACCTGCCTTAGCAGCACACACATGACAACAAATCCTGCAGCACAGTTTCAGCAGATATAAATCAGAATAGTTTCATTGACCAGCCTAAGCCTTTTCAGTGTTTCAATCTTTTTCTGAGGCTAGTGAAGAAAGAGAAAATTTTTGTAAAAATTGAAAAAATGCATCACGGAAAAGTCTACCAAGGAAACCTGTGAAAACAAACCTTTACAGCAATTGTCTTCTCTTGGCTGTGGTTTCATTTCCTGTGGTATCTATCACAAGGTCTTACTAATTCCATAGAGAGCTGGGAACCTGGCATTTTATCCAAAGCAAAAGCAGCTGAGAATGAAAATTTCACCTACAAATCCGAGGTGCAGAGTCATCATTCCTACTAAATAATTCACCAAGGTTTAATACGCTAGCTTTAAAAAACAATTATGAAACAAAACCTGTTTCAATTTCCTCTTTCATTTTAAGATGTGACTAATATTAAACTAGGATCAGAGCCTCATATCTGAGGCACTTAAACCAGACTCCTTGCGTGTCACTGTTGTCTCACCTGTGGGGTTCTTTAAGGTTGTTAGAAGAAATGAAAGTTGTTGGCTTTAATTACTCTTGCAGAAATGTTACACTGGGAAATGTGGAAAAAAGTTTCAGGAAGCAGGTTTTCTGTTTTAGCAAAAATGCTTTCCAAAAGTGAAATAAAGAGGATAAAGAATAAATGAAAGTGAAAAGCAGCATAGGGCAGTTATTAAAATAAAAATTGCTATGTCTAGAAGAAGGAGAAATAGAAAGTGTTCTAATTGCCACATATGTCTATGTGCTCTGTTCTGGGTTATTGCCTGTGAACTTCAGAAACGTTTTAGGAAAATTTTCTTTAGCAGTTCCCTGCCTTCTTGACTAAACAATGAAAATGTAATGATAGATTTTAATCCTCCAGCCCCTTTTTCTTGTCACATAAACTCTGACAATAGTTCAATTAATAATAAACAAAAGCCCAGAAGCCAAACTTGTCCCACAGAAAGAATGGCAGGCAGAAGCTATCACGATTTACCTCCATGCTACTGGCAACAGAGATGTTCTGACCCAAAATATTCTTTGCAGATGAGGTTTGAGAACTGGATAACACAGAACAATTAGCAAATTATTTTTTTGGAAACCAAACGGTAATGATTCAGCATCAGTAACACAGAACAGACAAAAAAATAGTCATTGGCAAAAGCCTAACGTGGTGTCTCTGGGGGCTGCAGGGAGCCTCACCACACTAGGGGCTGGCCTTGATGCCTGCTGGAGTACACGGAGAGCCATCAGGGAGTCTGAGCGGCGCCAGGACATGCACACCGCTGCTCAGGGGCTGAGTGAGTACCAGGTAGCAGGAGAAGGCAGCAGCTCACGTGCCAGAGGCTGGGAGCATCTCCAGAGCAGGAAGGCCAGCACCTTGTCCCACTGCCTGTATGAGGTGCCCCCCACGCTGCAGCCCTCCTAGCTGCTCACCCTTGCTGGGCTGTCACCCAGGCACGTGCTGCAGGGACACCTCCAACCCTGCTTTGGTTCGCTGCACGTACTTCGACGACTGTCTCAAGCTTTCGCTTCCTGCTGGTGCAAACAACCCACAATAGTTCTTCCTTGCAGCCGCCCCCGATTCATACCGTACAGAGAGAATATCCCCGGCTAAATGATGCCAGTGGTGAAGTTACTCAAATGAAGGCAACAGGAGGGAAAGGCGAGCGCAATCTAGCTGCTAAGGCTTGCAGCTGCCACCTGGCCAGGAGCAGCAGAACAAACTTGGGATCAGAGTGAGGTTATAGATTCACATAAAAGCTCAGGAAAGTTTCCTCCCTTTCCATTTCAGCGCTGGGCTTTGTCAGCTATTGACCTGCAGGTCTCTGCAAGGAAAATATATGAGGCTGGCTGGGGAGGAGCAATGGGATGTCCTTCCTGGCCAGGGAAGGTATGAAGCTCTGGCGACTCAGCACCAAAGATGGGTGCTGGTGAGATCTACAGGAAAGCTACAGAGACCTCAGCACAAACCACTGAGGAACCAGAAAGGGGGTCAAAGGAGGACAATCAATCTTCAGGGAAACAGGGTGGGAGACAAGAGAATGCATCCAGATGGATCAGACCCTCATACGGACTTTGCAGCATGTGAATGGTGGGAAGAGGCCATGCTCTCCCTCCGCAGTGCAAAACTACTTCTCTTGTTATATCCACGTCACTGAAATCAGCATATGGCTTGCTATCTCCAAAGGTTATTATCCTGACAGCATTTTCTAGCGTAATGTTGAAGCCATAATCTGCTGCTGACTGGAAGTGAGGAAAAGCCAATGCTTTCTGCTGGCTAAACCACAGAACTGAGAGTCAGGAGTCGGAATAATTTTTCCGCCTCAGCCAGTGGTTTGCTCCATCCTGTCGATTATGCCACTTGGACTCAGTTCTCACTGGTGAAAGAAAAGGGTAGTAACATTTTCTATTGTCGGGTGAACTTGAAACTTAATTAATGTTTTCAATGTGTGATGACCCTCAAAGGGGAGATGCCAAACATCACAAAGCACTTGGCACCTCTTTTTTCTCTCTTAGTCTCCAAGTCAGCTAAGCATCTTGATTATCATAAAATCACACAATAATCTGTGTCTTTTCTGCCTGTTACTGCTGGTGGATTCATGACAAGAACTGCATAAAAATGATTCCACTTTCCCAGATTCTACAACTCGTATGGCAGGCCAAGAGAGAACCTGACAAAGAGGTGAACTCTTCTGCACCCATGTCACTTTTTTCCGTATTTTACAGCTTCAGAGAAGTGTGTTGAAGTTCACTGCCTGCTACCTGGTTGGCAGGTCTTGCTCAGAAATTATTTCATTCATTATTGGTACATTTTCAGAACTGGATGATTTTACACTGCCAAAGAGTAAGCGCCATAAAGTGGTTGTGAAAAATGCATTGGCTGACATAAACCAGCCTCTGTTGGATGCACTAAATATGTCAAAGTAAACTCAGATGGTCCTTTAACTCAGTAGATGCAGCATCATGGGGAAAAGTGCATTCTTCTCCCAGCAAGCAAGACTAACAGCTCAAACACTTAAGGACTCCACCTGACTTCTCCCTTGTGAAACAAAATGTAGATTTTATTACCCACAATGTAACTCACTCTATTTATGGTTTGCATAATTTTTCCTCTTTCCAAATACATTTCACTTTTATCAGCTTCAGCGGCTTTGCACCTGATAGAGCCAAAGTCTGAACCGTGTCATTTAAAGAGGTCTCAGAAACCACAAGGCAGAGGTAAGGCTTGCTATCATGTATATTTTTCAGGCCAAGTTTTTACCTCTGTTATTACTCCTACAATATCTCCCTGGGCCCTCACAGCTCTCATTTTACCCTCAGTACAAATTAGGATAATCCTTGGTTTTGGACAAGACTCACTACCCAATCCAAACAGCCCATATACTAAATCTATTGCAAAGTATGATTTCCTGAACATTTCAAAGTTGGATTACAATACCAGTTGAGTACATGATTTAAAAATAGAAGGGGAAAAACCTTAAGTATGGCCATAGAAAAATGACACCACATCTTGCAATGTTCCCTTAAAAAAAGGAAGAAAAAAAGCCAATAAAAGATGGCTGAATGCCAGAGTTTTGTGTTAACTTGAAGTGCAGAGGTGATTTTTAATGCTTCAAACATCATTCATGAAATATTATATATATAATTTGTACTCAAAATAACATGCAAGCTCTCCAAGGAAACATTAAAATAAATAGCTTCTTTAACTCTTTTGTACCTTGATCGTATCTTATTTTGATGAATCAATAAAAGAGACATAAGATTGATGTAGGACAGATCAGTAGGGCAATCATGTACTTTATTACATATTTATGAGTCTGAAAGATCAAAGGATGTTTTTATGCACATAACTTGGCAAATGTGTTTTGCCACGTTCAGATATATTCCAAGTGACTTTAGCAGGAATGTGAAAGAAGCTGGCATGCTGCCCACAGTGCTATTTGGTAAGACTTTGAATGATGGTGGGATTACAAACCATGATAATAAAAACACATACAGCATAACATTGATGCATGTAAACAGTATATACAAATGCATATGTGTGATTGTATAATGTGTGTATATACAACATATTGCAGTTTCTACACATGTGCATGCATATGCGGACCACAGCCTTGGTTCAGCATCACTTTAAGACACTGGAAATCTTTCTTCAGGCTTCTAATGCAAACAAAAGAAGGGAAAAAGGGTACCCTCCAACCAGAAAACTTCAGGTTATGGACTGCCTTGCACAAAAATCATGGAAATTATGTTTGCAACTACATTCCTTCATCAGCATAGAACATCCATTCCTCTTTGGGTTACTGTCAGATGCTACTATTTCTATGTGAGTACCAAGAAGGAGGAAGTTTCCCCATTACCACCAGAACCTGCAGCTCTTTTGCACATGGATATTTCAAATCTTAAGCTTACACTAACCCTATTTATATACCTGAAATACCTCAGCATAGTAGGGCAGAGAGCATCTTGCTATGCCTTAATCAGGGCCAGAGGCAGGTTGATCTGCACACATGCACTGTCACCCACCTGATACCATGCCCACATGGCAGCATATGCTATCTGGAGAAGATTCAACAACTTCCCCATCTTTCCCCTGCTGAATCCATGGTTGTAAAATAAAGTGGCATTCAATAATTGTCCTTATCCCCGATACACAGAAACATTGAATGTATCTGCACTACATCTGGAAGCAGTTTTGCAGAGTTAGAGCAGCCCAAGGCAGGTTTAAATCTTGTGCACTACTACTAATAAAATTGTAGTGACAGGGACTTGGAAGTAATGTGTGTATGCCTGGAAGGGAGAGGGTTACTGAATTTCACTAGGACCACTAGGTACTTGTGATCTACCAGAGCTTAGTTTGATCCCCGAATCTGCTACAGTTTTTCTAAGCGATCCAGGACAAGTCACTTTTTAACATGGTTGGAGAACAATTTCCTCTTGGTTCCTTCCCCAATACTGCTGTTTTCAGAACTACTCGTTACTAACACAGCTGAGGAACTATACTTGATATTTCTGCAAATCTGACCCAAGGCCTCAAACAGGGCTAAAATATTCATGCACCCAGAGTCATCAGATCGCCTTTTCATGTCCTCGTAAGGAAACCATCACTTATTTCTTATTTACAAAGTGGTAACAATACTTCTCAGACACAGAGGGGACTGACTAAGAAAATCAGCTCCTGTGAAGATACAGAGATTGACAGAAAAGCATGTATCTTCTTAAAACTAAGACAGCAGGATGGGCACCATTCTCCTTGCGCAATTTCTCTAATATTGTTTAAAAGTTAATGGTAATTTTTTATTAGATTTAGCAGAACTTGGTTGATTCAAAGATGCTGTAGACGCCTGTCAAAATGTGCTAAAATATACAGTACCTGCCAACACCGCATAGGGAACATCAGGATATTACCTGCAGCTACAGGAGGGGTGGGCCTTGGGATCTGTCACTCCTTGAAAGGTGCTACCAACATTTAAAATAAAAAGCTAGTGAAAATAATGTTACTGATTCACGCTGGTTCTTAGAGGCCCAGTGCAGAAGTATTAGGTATGGAAGAGACAACCACCCTCATCTCTCCTACTCAGTTCTCGATTCAGGTGAATACCACATCGCTCAGGCTCGGTTTAAGTGTGTTATGCAGTGGTAACATGCTCCCTTTGAACCAGGAGATTTTGCCTAATCATTCAGGCTGTGATGGGTTCAGCTTGGTAGTTCTGGCTATTAAAAAACACCACAGCAAGTTTCTCTTACCTTCTGTTGCTCCCCCCAGCCTTTGCTCGTCAAGGCAGGCACCTCTCCTCCACTTCCCTCGCCCCTTTTGGACTTTGTTCCAAAATCCTCACAGCCACCTATATGCCTGTGGTCCTTTGTTCATTTGGCCATTACGCATTTTCCAGCACAACCCTTTGAACCTCAGTCTTCCCTTTTTAATTTTGTTTTTCTTTCATGTCACTGTGAGTTTTGTTTCCTTGAGTAATCCTTCGACTGTGGTGTTTACACCCTTCAGCATCAGCAAGGTGTACCCATGGTCTATGGCAGACATCAGTTAATAGGTCTGGATCAATCAGATCACATTTTGTTCGTTCTTCACAAGTAATTCTTTCAAGCTTCCTTATCTATTTCTCTCTTTTCTGAACTATCTTCCTTTTGTTGGGATCACTGTCACCAAAGTGCTTAGAAATTAAGTATTCCAATATCTACTGGATCAGACCCTACCATAAGTGCTATTAAGGAACCTCTCATCCTGATATCTTCCCAAGTGGTCACCTTAATGGCTGTCCTAGACAGCCCAGACTCTGAAGTAATTTCTACCATGCTATCCATACTGGCAGATTTGTTGCTCTTTGCTTTTTTCCCAGGTTTTGCCTGTGTTTATCAATAGTTACTTTTACAAAGGTCTCTTTAGTGTCTCAGGGGTTGATTCAATGAAGTCTTTAAGCTGCTGTTTAGAGTTAAGCACATGAATAAGCTTCCAGTTGAAGACAATAGGACTAAATGGCTCACAAGACAATATACATTTAAGTATTTTTTGTAAATTAAGCTGTAATTGTTCAACAGTCTTGTGTTTTGTTTTTTTTTCTAAGGGAAAAAATAAACAACACTACACAACAACTAGCTCATCTCTACATTTAAGACTGCATTTCTGGTTATCTGCTGGTAGCAAGGCTGTTAATTCCAAAAAATCCTGATGGATTCTTTTAGTCCAAATGTTTACTAAAATAACAATTATTAAAATCCCCACCTCACCACATCCCCAAGCCACACCCAGGTCCTTCTGTGTGTGGAACTTAGCAAACAAGGGTGTTACAAGACAGCTGTGAGCTCTAACAGCACTAGGCAACACTGAATTGCAGCAAACTTAACAAATTTGTTATTCCAAATATTAGCACTACTGATGAACCTTTACTCTGTTTCAACAGACACATAATTAATTCATTTACAAGACCTGCAGGAGAAGGTTTGTCTCCACAGGAAGGGGCTTTGGCAGATTTGCTGGCTGTGTTTCAGGTGGGTGGGTTCAATTTATAGTGCTATCCACAAGCTTTTGTTCACATTCAGGAAAGTGCCCTGAAGTTAGTCTGGGCTTAATTATTCAGTTGTAAATCCTTGACTGCAAGATGATTTAGCCTGTATTCTTTCT
Source organism: Falco rusticolus (assembly GCF_015220075.1). Taxonomy (NCBI): domain Eukaryota; kingdom Metazoa; phylum Chordata; class Aves; order Falconiformes; family Falconidae; genus Falco; species Falco rusticolus. The sequence goes on from NC_051193.1 coordinate 8,189,638, forward strand.
GTGCTTCATCAGGGCATCCTTTTGCAGGGTGACATTAAGTAGGGGATGACACAACGAAAGCACCCCTGCTGTCTCGCACTCTCCATAGAGGCCAACGAGGGCTGGAATAGGGATGGACCCTGCATTACCCCCTTGCAACACTATGGACTTGTGGGAGAGTAGCTGGAAAGTTGCCTGGTGGAAAAGGACCTGGGGGTGCTGGTCAACAGCCAGCTGAACATGAGCTGTGCCCAGGTGGCCAAGAAGGCCAACAGCATCCTGGCTTGTAGCCGAAATAGTGTGGCCAGCAGGACCAGGGCAGTAACCATTCCTCTTCACTCAGCACTGGTGCATCCGCACCTCGAATCCTGGGTTCAGCACTGGGCCCCTCACTGGAGGGGGGACATTGAGGGGCTGGAGCGTGTCCAGAGCCGGGAAGTGGGGCTGGAGAAGGGGCTGGGGCACAAGTCTTACAAGGAGCAGCTGAGGAAACAGGTTGTTTAGCCTGAAGAGGAGGAAACTCAGGATCTTACTGCTCTCTACAGTTGCCTGCAAGAAGGTTGTAGCAAGGTGGGGATCGGTCTCTTCTCCCAAGTAACAAGGGATAGAACAAGAAGAAACAGCCTCAAGTTGCACCAGGGGAGGTTTACATTGGATATTAGGAAAAATTTCTTCGCTGAAGGGGTTGTCAAGCATTGGAACAGGCTGCCCAGGGAGGTGATAGAATCACCTGGAAGTATTTTAAAAATGCAGGAACATGGTGCTTAGGGACATGGTTTAGTGGTGGACTTGGCAGTCCTGGGTTAGTGATTGGACTCAATGACCTCAAAGGTCTTTTCCAGCCTAAACAATTCTCTGATTCTATGATCACTGCACTCCTACATGCCCCCAGAAGGGTTTCGGAGAGTGGCAAAACCAAGCAAAAACATGTCCAGGACCATTCTCACCACTCACTGGGACAGGTGATCCTGTTTACTGATACAGGTGTAGCTAGGGGAAGGCTTTCCAGTTCTGAGAGATACACATATCAAATGCTCCACAAAGAGCAAGGTGGTGTGGAGAATGCTTAAAAACACCTGAGTCTGGCAAAGCAACACATTGTCAGCAAATAACTGTATAAACAGGCTTTCCTATTGCTGTCTTATTTAGACACAAAAAGAAAAGAGAAAATTAAAGATGGCAGCACGCTGATATTGTTCATGGATGCTGTCATCTGTCGCACTCTAGCCTAGCACTTGGCTCAGCTAGCTAGAAAGCTGTATCCACATACCTTAAGGTGAGAAACTAAAGCGCGAGTTTGACTGGTTCACAAAGCTACGTGGACATGTTTACTGCAGTGTACTAGTGGCTTAATTTGAATTAAAGTTAATTAGAAATGGATTTAATGAACTTTGAGTAAGTTGCCATTATGCCAAAGCAAAATTATCTATACAGCCTTTTATTCAGCTTAACTATCTCCATTTAAGACCTCTTCAGGTCATGCCAGACTAACTTTTTTGTGCAGAGGAATTCCTACACAGCTTCACTCAGCTGGAAAAGACAGTGGCCCAAACTTATTCCTGATGTAATTCCCATTGTCAATACGTTTATTGTCACGTACAGCTCAGGATCAAAGGACATGTGCTAGAAGATCTAATTAAAAAGTGAGGATGTAATAGACAAGCCCCATCTTCTGCTCAATCAGCTCTTACTCTAGTCCTGAGATCTGAATTTCATATAGGCTGGCATAGGCCTAGAGGTCAAGAGATTTGTTCATCTGAATGTAGAGAGCCTCCTTGTCTTGTCTTTTGCTTCTGAAAGAAGAACAGCTAACCCACCCAGCCCAGCTGCAAACCTTTCATGTTATCCGTCGGTGATATCTTTAGCTATGGGAAAGCTTTCTTTGCCTTCAGATTTGTTTTCAGGTTTTGGTTTGGGGGTTGAGATTTTTTTTTTTTTCCTTATTTTTTTATCAGAGGCCAAGTAGAGTGGAAATTTTCAAGCTGTGGACTTGTCTCTTATGTCATCAAGTGTTATGAAACTATTACAAAATATCTGCAGTGTAGAAACAGTTCCTTCTTCTAGTTACTTCTGCACAAAACCAGTAGGAACTCATGCATGGCAGACCTGGGAATAATGATAACTGCTCATTTTCTTCTGTTTAGGGCAGACTGTGGTAACTGTAGTCCAAATAACGGTGTCTTATTTAGCCTAGTCTGCTGGTAGTGTCTAAGATGGGATCAGAGGATCCTCAGTGACTGAGCTGAAACTATAAAGCCTTACTGCCCCTCACGGAGAAGGGTAACTGAGTGGCCCCAAACAGTTTAGATCAACTTGTTTTATTTTGCTGTGTGATAGACAAGGATCATACCCGTTCTTAACCTTTAGGATCTCATGAGTGTTTTCATCAGAGTCGCTTCCACTTAGAGCACTGATCACAGAATTATAGACTAATTTAGGTTACAAGGGATGCTGGAGGGTCGTCTGGTCCAACCCCTGGCTCAAAGCAGGGCCAACTTTGAAGTTAGGTATTAAAAACGTTTGCAGTCCTATGAAATCATCTCTCTTGGCTTTGTGAACACTAATCAAGAGAGGCTGATACCTGTGAAGTCAGTATGAACCTCATCAAGGGTACAGAGGTGCAGAAAGATGAAGGTTTCTGCCCTTAAAGTAAATAGTAAAGCTTCCAGTGAGCAGGCAAGGAATCTGACTCCAAGCCTACAGTTGACCAGGAAACATAATGCCAGACTTCAGTTACAATGCAAAGCTCATTTATTTTTCTTTGTCTGTCTTACAATAAACATGTTTCCTTGAGCCTTAATTTTCTGACTAATTACGCTCAGCTTTCCACCTGAGGCTGAAAAAAAAAGATGAGATTTCATGTCAGGAAGTACACAGTTACTTTTGCCTCACTTGCAAATGTAAGAACTAATTCAGAGCAGAAGTATTGAAAAGAGATGTGAGAGTGATAGCATGTCCACATTGAAGGTGGTTTGCAGTAAACTACAACTTTTTAATGCCTGTTTGAGATGCTGGGTTTATTATTGCTTCATGCTGAAAAATACTGGGAAGCTCCTACAGAACAGTTCAGCCATTTCTAAGGATAAGCTTTGGGAAGAACAAATGGTCACACCAGTTGTTTTGAAAGGCTTAGAATTCTTACTGAAACTCCACTAATGTGCGTTGGGGGACTGTCTCAAAATGTGGTAGAGGCCAATGCAGGGACAGAGAGGTATCGTTCACTGTCCTCATGAATATTCAACAAAACGTGGCCAAATTGTAATCCTCTGCAAATCACCATCTGCATATGCTCAGTAGAGGTTTGTTAGAGGCTAGCAGCACAATTCCCAGAGCATTCTGTCTTAATTGCATATATGCCATATCTCCCACAGGGCTGCATGCCAACCACATGGGCCTGCTCCATGCCCACCTCATCCACTGACCTAGATTCTTCCACAAATTGCACCTCAGGAGGGGTTGCAGCTCAGCTTAGATTGACACACAAGGAGAAAAGTGGATATTTCCAGAACTTGAGAGTTGTTATGGGAGAATAGGCACGTTCTAGACGTAGCAAGAAAGTGCAACGGGAAAAAGAAGGTGCAGTTAGTGTGGTATTCAGGTTACATGATTGAATATGAGATTATGATGGCAATAAAGTGTTTTAACCACATTAATTTTGCCTGGTGATAAAGCATCTGGGATGAGATGTCAAAGAGATGAGCAGATGTCTAGGCTTGGCTGCTCTGAGGCAAGCCAGTGCAGCGGTATCTCCATTAGGATAGTAGCAGAGGTAATAAAAGCCAAAATTATTATTACAATGGAAATTATTTGGATACAGATGAATATGAGTTCAGGGACACTGCCCTGAAGAGGTAAAAGAAAAAAAGAGGCTCAAGAAGGTCATTGTAGGAGCAAACAGAGAGTTAACAGGAGGAATAGGTTCCAGGACAGAGTCTTTAGACCAAGATTTCAAGACAGATATTATAATGAGGTCTGTCAGATGTAGCCAAAATGTCAAGGAACATATGAATGGAATAATGGCCTTGAGAACTGGCCCTGAAGAGGTTACTAGAGACCTTGGCAAGAGCAGTTCCAGTGGAGTGGAGAGAACAGAAGCTAGAATGAAATGCAGAATATTATATACTACAGTGATTGGCACCAGAGGGATCTGTTCATCCCATGGGCCATTTACTGGGACCTGATGAGCTAAATCTTTAACTGGGCTAAATTGGCTCAACTCTTCCAGAAATTTCATCAGTTTACATCCCTCAGAAATTTCATTCAAAGAAGAAAAGCTAAAACATGGGGGTTTCTTCCTTTCTTTTTAACAAAGGAATTTTGAGTTTATTTTAGGCCCTCCTATGTGAAATAATCCCTATGCCCTGTAATGAGTAATCCTTTTCCCCAAAGATCTCAGAGCAGAACACTTTCTGTTTCTTTACGTTGCCTAAACAGTGTAAAATTAGGCAGATCTTCAGCTAGCTGCTCTCATTACACAGTTTGATGAATCTGAAAGAGTAACAAACTCCAGGATGAATCATTAGTCATTTAGTCTTACAATAGCTTTCTTCCCTTACCCACTCCTCTTCCTATAAATTTCTTCTAAAAAATGAATGCAAAAAAACCCTCTTGCTATAAATTAACTGAATTATTAATCTCTTGTCCTTTGCAGACTTTGCATGTTGGACAATAGCCAGGGGATCACAGTACAATGTGCTGTTGCAGGTATTCCCTTTAGAGGTAGAAGACGTATATATTCTTAGACATGCAATAAAACTAGATCTTTAAAGTGAGTATGAGATGGTCTCCCTTGACACTTTGTTTTTAAATCGTCTATCTGGTGATTTAAAACCAACAAGTTTGAACAAGTCTGGAATCGGATCTATTTGACCATCTTCAGTTCCAGTGACATCAGAGCTAGAATTGTATGGAAAACGCAGTGCTTAGACTTAAAATTAGCAAGAGCTCTCCAGAAGGAACAAAAAAGGTATAAATTATGTCTGATTGAACAAACACAACTCCACTGTTGAACAGCCACTCAATGAAGAGGGCAGGGAGAGGCAATGGAGCACGGTAATGTGTAATATTACTAGTCAATGGGCTGTGTGCAGCAGTGGGCTCCCAAACGCTGGAGGTGTCAGGGAGATAAATAGCAGAGTGTCCTCCTCAAAAATATGATTAATACCCTCCTCGGTCCACTGCTGAAGATGTAGTGGGTGCAGCTGGTTTGGACAGCAGTTGCATAGAGGAAAATTCCAGGACGATTGCAGCAGAGCAGAGAGGGCAAAGAGTAGGACAAGCAGTCAACTGAGTGGGAGTGCTGAGCCCCAACAAGGGGAGAAGTAGGCCAGAGCTGGCAAAGGTCTTTTGGCTGCTGTTTAAGTAATGTTTATAGAACTTTCATGCATGCACAGCTGAGTTTCAAGTTCATGATCTTTGGAGGAAAAAAGGGAGAGAAGCATGTTCGAGTTCATTGTCTCTTGTAATAGTCATGCCAGAGGTGGCTCTCAAGGAGTTGTTCTTCTCTCCTAGCCTGCCCCTCTGAGAAGCCTGTACGTCACAGAAAAGCAGGTGGAAAACTCAGAAACATAAAAAATAAACTAAGAAAGCATCATTTTTTTTTTCCTGCAGCCAACTGCAATTTCCTGAAAAAGTCAGGAGTGTGTCAAGTGGGGTTTTCACACTGTATCGTTTTCAAGGAATCCTCTAAAATTCTCAGAAAACATCCTTTCATGCTTCTGTTGTCACAGCACTCAGGGGAGACTGTCCAGAGCTCAAATTCCCAACATTAGAATCTGAACACACTATAATGTAACTAATGTTCCTGAAATCAAACAAAGGCAGAGGGCTACGGATGGCTTTATTTCTTAGGGCAGTGATCCCTGCCTTTGTTGGTTTGCAGGCAACAATACCAAGCAAGCAATATATTACCAGCAATGCCATATTATCTACCGTCTTGCATCCACAATGAATGTCTCAGGGTCACCCCTGAAAGCCTTGGGTGGGGATGAATGCCTCGGGCAATCAGTCTCCAATCAGCAAGAAGGTGCTGCAAAAGCTGCAGACACTGGTCTGATGCTGAACGGAGGGACACACATGTTATTAAACACACAAACACAACACCAGCAGTATACACATAAATACTTCAGTTTAACTTAAAATGACAAAAAAATAGAATGTGGAAAGGAAAAGTTCCAGTGGATTATTGATCTGAAAGACAGTGATTAATAATCACCAGTTTAGTATTCTGCATCACCACTGCCTGTCACACTTCCCTGGAAACAGGATTAATATAAGAAGATATTATATATGTGAGCAAGGCACTAAGGTAGCACTATATTGATCTGAACTTTAGAGCTGTTCAGTGCCATTAACAAAGCCAAAAAGAATGCAGGTGTTTGTAAAAAGGAGGTTGGCTGACAAAAAGTAGTTGTTTTTCCTTCTACAAATTGCCAGCAGCCTGCTCATCTCTTCAATTAGATTCAAGAACCACCAGCTACAGATCCCTGGCGAACTCCATGCAACGCGCACCAGATCAGCCAGCACGGGCACAAAGCCTTTTCCTCACCACATCTGCAGTATTGGTCCCTGGCCGTACCACGGAAAGTTGATGTCAGAGCTTACATACCCCAATACTATGGGAACAGCATTACTTTCCAAGAGAATTTAGAGAAGGATATAATTTTTGAAATACTACATAATTCAGAGAACTGTAATATTCCTTTTCAGTAAAAAAAAAAAAAAAAAAAAAAAAAAAAAGAGCCTAGTCTGACATACAGAGTGCTTTAAGAAAAAAAAAACAACAGTGAAATAAACCTTGTTAATATATTTAAAGACCCTTTCCATGAAATGAAAATAATTTAACTGTTTTATTAAGCTACTGTCTCAAATTCACTTTGTTCTTTTCCTGCCTTTTTATTTCTGCATAAAGAGGGGGCACCACTATTTGTTCAACACAATATTAAGCATATTCTGCTACTCAATTAGTAAACATGTCAAGAGGTGGGTTAGTTATTCATGGTTCAGGGGCACAGCCCCCTTTCAAAAAGAACTTTTTTTTCACTCTAATGAAATGATGGATAATCTGGAAGTAGGTGCTTTAAGAAGATATTAATCATTCTCTGTGGTAATGTTAATCATGCGTTCCATCATCTCCAGATGCTGTGCATCACCTTCCTCGGAGATAAAGGGCACCCAAGCCAGCAGAGTCCTTTTGATCACCTTTCTCACAGTAACTCTCATAAGGCATTAAAAGAAGTCTTCGCATTTCAGGGCATCCTTAAAAATGAAATAGAAAGTGGGAGAGTGAGGTAATGGAGGGATTCATGGACTTCAATCTTGACCCTGTCATTACTTATGCTGCCCAGATGGGAGGTGCATAGTTCTTTTGTCCTTTGTCCTAATCTTTGACATTTTTCAATGCAATGTTTGGAATGAATGAGGTATGAGAAAAACCCTGATCACAGGAAATAGAAAATTAATTCACAAAAGATTTCAGGGAGGGAGGTAAGGGGGAAGCAAAAAAATCAACCCTCTTTCTGTGAAGAAAAATCCAGCAAAATTGTTCCCTCACAGCCTGCTATTCCATTCCTAGAAAACATTAGCAGAAGTTGAGTCAGATTTACCTCAGCATACTATCTGTGATGTCTCTTCCAGTTAATAAAACACCCTGCCACCAAAGAGACTTCTGGCCAATTAGACCATTTTTATGACTAATCTTTTATAGTTTTTCTTTTTCTTTCTTTCTTTTTTTTTCCTTTTTTTTTTTTTTTTTAAGTTACATATAAACCTAGGGCATGGCTAAAATATCTGCTTTTGCAGACTTCGATGCTTCAGAGACTCCAATGCCTAGACAAGAAACTTTGAAGGTCTCCTAAAACTAAAAAGTTAACTTTATTCAAGTTTAAACTGTTAAATAAAGACAAACCACAGGGGACCGTTCCCTGTCAAAGGAAGATGGTGTTTCTGTCACAGCATGTAAGTGTTAAGGAGAAAAGAAGTCGTGTGAACCTGAAATAAAATAATCCAACTTGCTTAAATCCATGTTTAAATGCTACATCTGTACGCCGAGGAACTGCCCGCCTCTCTCAGACAATCAATGATCCCCACCGAACATCACTCATGATGTACTGCTCTATGAGGTAAGTCAAAAAAAAGGGTCACAGGAAATTTAAAAACCCTCACACCTATAGATTTTTTTGGAAAATATTTCAACCAAGTTGTTGTCACCACTCTTTGCAGCTTAGATCAAATTATGATGAAATACTTTTTTTCCCAGCATGTGAAGTACACTAGACAGACAATTAGCCACACCACAGATTTCACACAAATACAGTTTGCTTATAAAAATAATGGTATTCCCTAGGATACTAAGCATCTGCTCAAAGTCTCTGCAGCTTGGTCTAGCAAGGAGTTTGCTCTTGCTACTTGTCAAACATGAGTCATGTTGCAAAGCCCCATTTTTACCTCTTTCGAGCACTGTCGCACGTTTGAAAGGAAAAGCTAAATGACAGTGCCGGCGCTGAGCTATGCCGGTGGCATCACCCTGTGGCCAGTGTCCCTTCAAAGAACAGGCAATGCAAGCACTTGGACAGCTGCAGGAAGGATATTCTGTGGAGTAAATAACCTGCACCTCACTGAGATGAATAAAGATATCCTTTCTTACGTCAGAGATATTCAACAGTCTTATCTGTGAGACACCGGTGGGAAGAACCACCACCAAGACTGATATTCAGGAGTTATGTGCCTTGAGGTGTGTTATGTGGTACACTCACTTGCCCTGGAAAGCATGGATAAACAGCATTATACCATGCTGTACAGAATATATGTAAACTATTAAACTTTTATTTTTTTCATTCCCCCCCAGTAATTCCTGGATAAACAAAGCCACCCTTTCTCTGATGTAAAGCTGCCTCACTCACAATATGCACTTATTCTGAAGCCTTAGACAAATTATATCCTAATGTATTGAGAGTCTTTGCAGTGAATTTGTGTAGTGCAAAACTTGATTCCACCTTTGCAGCAATTCATGCTCTATTTCGCATTTCCCTGGATTGCCTTCCAACTAGTAAGCACTGTATTAACATAAGATCACTGGAGTACAGGCCCTTTGTAGATGGCAAAGCTGAGAGACTAATGGATGTCTGAAATGTGAATGTTTTTTCATTCCTTGTGATCTTGTTAACATATGTGTATTTAATGGTGGTAGCATTATTTCTGACTTACGCCATTACACTACATTACAGTTGCTATTAATTATGCTTGCTATTGGGAACGGTTGCGTGTTTACAGACTTTTTTTCATGGTCAGTTCTAATTTACTTTTTGTAAAGACAGCTACTCTATTATGCACAAGTTTTTATGGCCCACAGAACCCTGGGAAATGTACTTATATTCAAATGGGCACAAGACAGAAATTAGAAGTATTGCCAAACTTAGGAAAAGAAATAAGATTTACAGGGCCTTGCTAACAAAAGTTCTGAATTCAGAACGCAGTACTTCACTCTTTTTGTCAAGTAAAACACTTTAAATTAAACGTATGTGAAACACAATAATAACAATAGGCCAGAATTTCAAAGTGGCTTCAACTCTCCCCTCACTCAAGTGTATACAAATCTGTTCTGAACATCATGAGAACTGGGACATCAAAACGCAGGTAACATTAAAAGGAGCTTGATCAGGAAAATTAGCAGATACAGAGCTGAAGGGTATTTGGTTGATCCAAGGTGAATATGTTCATATACATCCTTTGTGAAATCCTGGAGTGGTTTCCAGGAGAAACAGGTATGTAGTCTCCCACTTTATTTCTTCTGGGAAGTGAAGTACTCTTCCATTATTGATAAGATAGAGAGCTGCCTTTTATATTCATTGCACTCAGCTCACAGTGATAGATGGTATATAAAAATTTCATTTTGGATGGTAGAATTCAAGTACAGTGATACAAAGGTGCTTTGTGGATAGAATCTATAAATCTTGAAAAAAAAATAGTGCTTTCTGTCATCATGGATAGCAGATTTAGATCATGAAAGTTACCCATAATGCTAAGCCAAATACATTCAACAAGTATTTTGGTTGATAGGGTCAGGAAATAAGGAGTTTACTAAAGTTCATCAGACTTCTTTTGTATGTGCGTACATGGAAAACAGGAGCTAAAATACCTTCTGAGGCATCCTGGAATCTATCCAATGTGTTGGTGAAGGAACTTTTTTGGAATTTACTGATTAAAATTTTGCATTCAAAAGAGATCTGTAGAGTGGAAAAATATTTACCTGGACCCTGGGCCAAATCTGGGTTCTTGGTTGTTCCTTAAGATAAAATCCTATTATTGCCAGAATTAATTTCCTTGAGGAGAGAAGCAGTGTGCTACAGTCGTCGCATTTCATTTTGCTACTTTGATTTCACAAATACCACTCACAAGACTTTGGCTATGAAGGGTGGAAACTTCCTGAAAAGTTAATGTGAACTGATTGTTCACTGCCTTGAACCAGTATCTCCTAAGAAGGGACGGCTTCTGTTTTCAAAGGCCTGCGATATTTCTGTGATGAAACATAAACTCGACAAGGAAACACAAAGCAGTCTGCTGGAACCGCGTTGGAGAGACAACTGAACAAACAGCTGGTTAAAGGATTAAAGCCAAAACAAAGGACTGTTTGAAGGTCCCTCTAAGTTTTAGATAGCAATGGGAATCTTTTGAAACAGGGGCACAGTGAGGTGGTATAGAAAGGGAAAGGTGTGGGACCTTTACCCATTTCAGAGATACTGAAACTGCAGCACTGTCTGGTGAGTCTTTGGCAATGACAGAAGGCAGTAAGGATTATAAGTAGATGAGCATTACACCTTGATAATTCCAATTCACACTTTTAAACAAAAATCTTCAGTCTTTGGAACGATGCCATACATTTCTCTTTATTAACTGATTGTCATTGTTAACGTTGCAGTTTATATTACCTTCCCCTCTTTAGCCCACTTTACCATTACCTTTAATGAATTACTACTTTTCAGCACAATTAAGTGTTTGAAGCAACCAGAAGGTACGGTTTAAGCACAGTAAAAATGTCCAATTGAACAGGCTAAAGATCAATATCAAAGGTCTAAAAGGTTAGACCAATCCTATCAGCTTCAGGGGAAAGCTGGTGCTAAGCTACCATCGAAGAAAGAAATAGCTAATGGCCCACAGATGATCTTTGTTCAACCAGGTTTCTCCTGTTTAAAAAGAAATCCTCTCTTTATTGAACACTGTAATTTTCCCATTGCTGAAAATGCAGAAGCTTTAAATTCCAATTTTAGTTGTGCTGAAAGATAGGAAATAGTTTCTTTTAAATACTTTTCTTTATGAAAGGCGACAATAAAGGTTGCCTATTGGCCCTCATTATCCCCACCTCGATTTGACTTGCCTACCTGCTCCACTGCACTGGTTCAAGACAATTAATCCTAATATTCAACCCTCCTGGTGTAATTTCTCATCTTGGCAGGTCTCTTTCTATAATGACTAAAGGGGAGTGGCCAAATCCTCAAAACCTCTGGGGTGAGCCAGATATATTTCCACAAACACAGACAACAATTCCATCCTGCTACATTAATGAAACGTTGTGTTATCAAACCACAGTGAGCATTTAAAGCCACTGCCCAAATAGTCTTGGTAATAAAACACACGGTATTGGCCAGTACATTATGGACACAATCAAGTACAAACAGTGAATTCTGTTGACACGGGAAAAGGGGGTTGGTAGACAATGATTGTTTTATGCTTCAGAGACAGGTTATGTTGAAGAAATATTTGTATTATTTTCCTAACTGCAAAAAAAGGCCCACTCGCAACTCACCAAAAACTCAGCACATGACTCCGTGCTGCTGCAGTTCCCCAAGCTTGCAAACTGGTCTCAACTGACCAATGTCTTTTATTAGCAAACTAGTAGCATCTATTTGTGACATGGATGTTATAGGTGGATTATGGTCAATAATAATTTTCTAGATCTGAAGATGTTAATCTGGAGATACTCATCCCACAGAGAGTAACGGAATTAGTGCAGTTTCAGAGATTTGCAAAACAGAGCAGAAAGTGACTGGGACTCTGCTCCTGTCCCCAAACCTGTTGTCCTCCTCTTCATCTTGCTTCCCTCCCCTTGGCACACCAGAAAGGCTGCCCGACAAGAAAATAGACCATCAATTGCTTTTCTCCAAAGCCAATGTCATTTAATGAATTGAGCCTTCATCTCCCAAGAGACAAACAGACAGCCCCATAGATGTAGCTTTGGGGTACAATACTCTTATCACTACAGTTCTGCTCTTCCAGCCACTCGGAGTGTAAACTGATAATTAGGTGTGATTCCTTTGCTTCTGGAGAAGACTGATTCTCATTGGCACTAGGGAAGTTTTAGAGCTGCAGTCATACAATATATGAGGAAAGAAAAAGTTGCACTGGGTTTCATAAAAGTCTGCGATGTCTACTTATAACTAACCTTCATATTCCATTTCCTTTTTTTCTGTCGGAAAAATACCTCAATAAAACATAAATACCTCGCATAAAACAAGGCTAAAACGAGGCTGAGGAAACCAAGATTCCCCACAACCAGTGATAGCTTCACGGCAGCTAGTGCTGTAGCTCTCGGCTGTGTGGATGGTTCTGCACGGCTGGGTACAGGGTAGCGCTCCTGCTGGGAAGGGAATCTCCCACGATCTTAATCAGAGGCAGTGCTCACGTCTAACCATAGAAGATCTACAGCACATGCCAGGTTTTGAGTCAAAACCTCAGTGGCATAATAGTTGTGGGTTTGCATTAATTTACACCAGCTGAAGAGCTAGCAAACCAGCTAGTAAAACTGCTTTAACTTAATTTAAAAAATTATTATCTTTTTTTAGCCATTTTTTTCTGTGGCTGTGGTTTCACAGTAACAATTTCTACAGGCATAGTCCACTGCCTCTTCTTTGTGCCACGACTGTTTATAACTGCAAGGTGAATGGGATTAGGGAACGGATCCATCATAAAAGAAACTAAACCCAAGCTCTTCTCTTTTATGTTTTTTTCAGGCAAATCAGTTCCTCCAGTCAGGTTACTGCATGGCTACACAGACAGGCATGCTAGCTCAAAGCACAGTGATGCATGGAATGGAGAAAAAATGAGCGGGACAAAGAGGAAATGCTGGATTGTTAATTTTGGCACCGTGACTGAATAACTGCAAGCCACATCTCCATGCCTTTGGACATGTAGAGAAAGGTAAAAGAGGGGGACAAATAGAAATACAATTCCATTTAGTACTTATAAATACAATCTAAAATACATTTTTTTTAAAGCCTTAGTGTCATAATGTCGATGTAGTAAATATTTCTCAGTTGCAGGCACATCTACGTTCTCCTCAGATCTAAAGTAGATATTAAGAAGTTATAACAACTTCCACCTAAACCAGCATTTAGTTCATTAGTAAGCTAATTTCTTCAAGGAGGTATCTTATTTTATTGTTTCATTTTTGACTGTTAATTCAACAGAAGAGGTAACGCGTCAGCACCAAGATGTTTTTGCCTTCCCTGAGCGTGCTTCAAAAGCATATTGGTGTTTTATTAGCTGATCTTGATTATGATTCAAATGGCAATAAATTGGCTTAGCCAGGTAAACACAACTATATCCAGCAAGATGATGCCTATGTTTATTTTAACTAGAATTAGGCTCTATATAACTACCAGGACATAGTCAAAGGTCATAGGGAGCAATAAAGGTGTTTATCAAAGGTTACGACATGCTATAAGAAAAGTTTGAACCAAATTAATTAAAATAAATTCTACCAAATCTTTGGTGTTATCAAAGGGAATAAAATCTCCCTCTCCTTCACACATTATAAATTTAAGGCAACTCAGGAAATTGCTTAGTAGAAAATGAATTTAAGTCATATGTGAGCAAAGGCAGAGAGAGCTATTCCTGTGCTGACTGACCAGCTCGGCTACACCACACAACCCATGCAGTGGACTGTTTGCTGCCGTTGGCTGACAAATTTGCAGGTTGAGAACTATTTGCTGCAAAAATTCACAAATTATTTCAAGTAATCATTAGACTGGTAAAAGTTGTGATTATTTCTTGGAGAGTTTGGGAACAGTAAAAATAAGAAAAGTTAATTGAAGAAATTATTTATTGCCCATTATTTGGTGAATTCTTCAGTCACTGAAGCGATGCAAGGCACTTTGAAACCTCATATTAAAGAATAAGTCCTTAAATATATTAGCCTAATAGCTTGATTTCCAAATTAACTGCTATGAACTTACCTGGGAAAAGTAATTCTCTGGTGAGTATTCTATAGCAAGAACACTATACTACTGTCTCTGTCTGATAGCTGTTTTGTACCCTGAGGCATGTGGATTGATTTAGCCTAGACGCTAACTACAAATGTCATTTTCATTCATATGGCCCTAACTCAGTAAAAAAATTAAGCATATGCTCAAGACCCTGAGAAGTCAACTTCTCTCATGTTGAACATTAAGCATTGTCTTATGTCCTTCGTTAGATTCTGGGCAGAAGGATCAGGATTATTCAAGTGCTTAGAGTTGCACATGTTTTTATTTGCTTTGCTCAATTAGGACTATAATGATCTCATTCTGTTTTGCAAATTCCTAAGCTTCCTGCTTCAGTAGTCATTATGTTTTTTTACTCAACAATGAAAACCAGAAAATTTTGAATTGTCCATCATTTTAGCTGTGGTAGTTTACTGCCCATCCATTCTTCTATTTGAGGCTGCAGTTTCTATTGCACAGGTGAATGGGCAGCAGTAATTCTGGATTACAGAAAGATGCTGAACAACCAAGCTCTGATGGCCAAAAGCTCTGATTCATAACCATAATGGATTAATCATGGGGTGCAAAAGGTTACTGCCCTAGCTGTCTGCCTCCCCTTATCTTCAAGGTTGCTCTGTTGGAAGTTATCTCTTCGGTCACTGCAGCTAAACCCAGCAAGGAATGGGAACTAAACACATCTGGTTGTTCCTGAGGATGGGAAAGTGCAAACTTGATGGATCCCTCTCAAGTCCTGAAAAAAACTGTACTTCCAAAATCCTGTGCTCTGTGTCCCAGTCCGACTCTTACTAAAGGGCGCAGCAGGCTGACCAGTTTCCAAGGGAAATGGAAGATCATGGAAGAGCAGGCAAAACAAGTTCTACAGCTTAAAACCCTGTGATTTTAAAGATTGTTTTCCTAATCTTAAGCACAACGTTATTGTTCTACATGTTCATGTCCCACTGTTATCTTCAGAATTAAAAAACGCTAGCAAGTTAGAGATGTTTGCATTATATAATTATATACTGAGAGTAATAAAGAATAATTAATTCAGTTCTCAAACAATTCAGCTGGCCACAAAAGTTCACAAGTAAAACCTGCAGCTACTTTTCTGCACAAAACTGTGTCAACACCTACAATATATTTTTGTCCTCTGCTTTGGGGTGTGCATCCTTTGTACTATTAGAATAATGCAAATAAGTCTGTTTCTACTGTGACTCTAGAGCTTTATCCTCTGCAGTTATTCCCAGCACCTCACAGCTAATTGTGCATCTCCCCTCTCTGCTTCTGTCTGAAAACATTAGGTGACCTCCCTTTAAGCTTGTACACTGGTGTTAGTAGCAACTGCTCAGTGGCAAAGTATCGCAGGTTATGTTGTCTCCAGCTCTGGAGTGACTAGAGACGGGGGAGTGTGCTTTGCTGCTTTTGCCACATAAACACACAGAGCAGAGAGATCTGTTTTTCTCCATTAAATGGCTGAAAATCAGTAATAACTAGACTGAAATCAATGGAGCTTTACGCTGTGTTAACACAAGATGCGAATCTGCCTTTGGGTCTGGTTTCTGCAGAGCTGAATGGTAAGCAGGAATGTTCAGATCACTTTGACTTCACTCACCATTTGCTGATATTAACTCTATATATTTTAAGCAGACACTTGCAGTTTCTCAGATGTCTTCTCTTTCTCATTTATTAGTTGAGTTATATTTTAACGGTGCTGAGAGATTTACTGTCAATGTATTAGAGGTATTCATTTTGGTTAAGGCAAAATCCTAGCACCAGGATCCAAATGTTGGACACATCTGTTAGCAGGCCAAGGAATGACCCTGTATTATTATTATTTTTTAAACCTGACAGCTCACACATTTGAAAATTGCATAAAAATATGTAGCTTAGCAGCTCTGCCTTCTCTTTGTACTATTTGCTCACATCCGGATCCATTTTTTTCCCTGCCTGAAGAGGGGGAAGGACAACCCTGTATCAATCGCTCCCTATGCCACTTCACATTAGGGAAACCCCCAACTTTTCATTTCAAATCAGCAGCATCTTTCCTTTGATCCAGACCACAGCTGGGAAGCTGACATGACTCTGCCTCATGCTTCCCCTGCTCCCAGCCCGGTGCCCGTGCTTTGCTCTGCGCCTCGAACGGATTCTAGCAGAGTCACCTCTGCTCAGTTTTAGCAGAACCTTTTCCTCCCTGTCACTGACAGAGCGGCTGAATTAATCACACTCAGCCCAACTAACGTTAACAATCCGTCAAAGTGGCCTACGAAATGCTTCATCTACTATAACTAGAAAATTCACCTGAAGACCTGCTGATTTGTGCTGGCACTTCTGCCTGTAGGACAAAACAGACAGACACCACTTTTTCCCCTCATTCTCTCTTCAGCATTTTTCACCTCTTCTATTGTTGTTTCTTTTCAATTGTTGTTTTATTCCCTTACAGTAGTTCAGAATTCATTGAGCGTGAACAATATTTTTGCTAAAAGAACTGCTTACGCAGTGTTATCTCTTTCATGGTACATGGCCTTTACTGTTGACGACATCAGGCTAGGGGTCGTTGGAAATTCTTTTTGCAATAACATGAGCAAGCCAACACAATGACTTTGTGATGCTGGTGCCCTGTTGTACTTTGACTAACTCTTTTCTGCTTTTTACTTCTAGCTATTTACCTATCAAAGAAGCGAAGTACTTGTAGCTGGGTGCTGTGCGTAAACTGTCCCCCAGAAATGGATCTGCCCTACACAAGAAACTGGAAGGAGGTCCCTGTCATCTGTCCAGGACGATGCTGTAAACCATAGGCTTCACCTTGTAGGAGGAGTTGCTCTTGCAACAAAACATCTAGGTTGCTCCAGGAAGCGATTTTTTTTTAATGGTGTCTTTCTAAAATTATTTAAATCAGACATTTTTTGTGTCTCATACAAATGGATTTAAATCACCTGAACATTTTGCCATCTACTCCTGAGTTAAAAGGGGGTAAAAGCCAGTAAAAATCAGAAGGGCAGCTTTCCCAACCCTCTCTACAAAGGCATAAAAGACTATAAAGTGCCACTGCCAGAAGCTTTTGTCAATCATATGAATACTCAAACATATTTGGTCAGATTTTCTGCTTTGAAACTGATGAGGGACAGAATTTGCTTAAACAATCCACATGTCTCTGGCCAGTCACCAAGGCTGTTGGTACTTGTGGGGCAGTTTAATAGATTCCAGTCCCAGTTTGAATTTAGTCCTTGCAGTGGATTCCCTAGCACTATCTTGCCTTAGTGAAACCCCCAAGTTGCTGTCCCCAGAGCGGGTCGCAGGACAAGTACCTACACTTCAGTTATTTCTCCGCTAGTGTACTTGAGCTGAGTTTAAATTTGAGTTTAGGCTATGAAGTATATGTATTCAGGTTCAAGTATCAAAACCACTTCTCGTCCAGCCACCTATGCTGGAAGGTATCACCACTAAGGAGAAGGGTGGGAGGACAGCAAAATTTGCCTGTGAAGGTGAATCAAGAGCTGAAAAAGGTCAGCCTTCACGTTAGGACAGAAGGATGATCCAGAAGGCCAGAATGGGCAAGGAACTATTAAGCTGAGTAGCCACTGAGTTTTAATTTTCATTCTCTTTATTTTAGCTTGTTTTCAGTCCCACACTGATTTTTTTTTCTCTTTCTTGCAGTCATAGAAATACATGAAGTAGATCGCCTGATGCCAAGTTGGCTTCTAGGCTCCTCATTTAAGACATTGGATCTGCAGGAAATGGGGAACCTGAGATCTGTCCCTGACTCAGTAGCTTCAAAGAGATCCTCACGATCAGTTTCAGGTTTTTAAAAATGCTCTAGTTCTTTCCAAACATTTCCCTGGATTTACCTACCTATAGAAAATTTATTTTAAAAAAATCAGTTTAGTCTAGTTGTAATTCCCAAAACCTTTCTTTTTCAAATGTCCCATCTCTCAGAAACTCTAATGTATAACCCTTTTCATCCTAAATGCTCTTACAGCCACAGATTTAAGTGCACCAGGAGAACAGCGGGAGCCTTCCAAGATGTATGTGATGTCACCTGGCTCACAAATTTGGGCAGAATCACAACACAGAATCATTCAGTTATGGCAGCAGGAACAGAACCACCATTTCATTATTTATTTTTAACAGAGCCGAAATGCAACATGTTGCTGGCTAGCAATATCAAGTGGCAAACGGTTAATGCATTTAAGGTCCTTATTCAACAACACCCATAAACATATTTCCGACATCTGTATTTAAATATCTGTTTGACTTCAATAGGTTTTAAGCATGTGCTCAGAATTAACCTCTATGCTTTTCCTGACATGGGGCTCCATGTAGGTAAAATATCCATTGTATCACCATAACCAGGTTCAAAATCCAGGTCTTCCCAACCTCTGGGTGCTATTCAATACGTAAGACTAGAGGTAAGGAGGTAGGTATGCATTGGCAGAACTTGGACAGGCCCGAGATTTTCAGGTTATTGCTGGGGGCTGGTTTCTGTTTTACAGACTTCCAGATGTTTAGAATGAAAAACCCTCAAGCAATTTCTGAACATCTCAATTTCATGGCAAAATCCACCCTAAATAAAGCACTTGTGTCTGTTGTCACCTCTCAAACAGCACTATCTGAACAACCTGGCGTTCATGAAGGTTTCCCTGGCAGTCAAGGTATGGCACTGAGCAGCAGCAGGACTGAAACACTGGGAGGGGAAAGGCTTTGAGGAGACCTTGGGTCTGGAAAGAGAGAGATGAAGAACTGCTCTGTTACATGACAGAGAACTGTAAGATTCACTTTTATCTGTAGCTTTTTCTTCAGAGGTCTGTCACATTAAAAGAGAAAATAAAGCTTAAACAGGCACTAATATGCCTAGTCATTCATAAGAGGACTACGTATAGTCTGAGCAATAAGAAATATGTTCGGCCTTTGCTTACTTCTGGAAAAATGACATGTAGTTTGAATCATGAGAAACTAGTCTCTCTTACTTGTGTGAGGGGTTTTTTTTTCTGCTGTGCTATTAAAAGTAAGCAACTCATTACTACAACACAGAGAAGCAAATTAAAACACCCATTTCCTATTGGAAATTGCCCGCCTTAAAATGAAAACCAAACCACGCCGCTCCTCCCCAACAACATACTGCCACCGCAACTGGAACCAATTTGCTGGGAGCCTCAGAAAAGAAGCAAAAAAGTTCCTTTAGAAGGAGGGAAGACTGTCCCCAGCTAGGTCCAAGCTGTGGTAATACAGCCAGGCAGTCCAGGAGAGGCTTGCACAGCTCTTGACGGCACATGGTGGGTAACAGTAAGCCTTTAGCTCTCCAGCCTGTCAATCTGGCACTATTCACACACACTAAATTCACTTTGGTATTTAAAGAAGTGGCATTATTGATTCTTTTCACTTTTTTTTTCTTTTTTTTTTAAATTTTTCCTTTTTTTTTACCATTCCAAGGCCACTACGGGCCAATGCAAAAGAAAAAGAGACACACACATGCACAGACACAGGCAGCAAAACTCAGGGAGCACTTTAGCACTAAGTAACAAGTACTAAAAATACTGACCTCGTTGCAATTTTTTTAAATCAGGGGATAGTAATATATGGCCCAGATAACACTATATTTTCTTTACTACCCTGAACTGTACTTAATTGACACAACTCTGTGGGAGGATTAGCTTTTATACAAATACCCACATTTTATTGTATTGCCATTCCCTAAGGAGCACACTGCTCATATATTTCTTTTAATGTGGCTTTGCAAATAGGTCATTGCACAGTCGTATACTCAGCAATGGTACTTAGATGTTTAGAAATCATTGATTATTTTTTTAAAATGCTAAAATCATTGGAGTGACAAATGGTTGCTTAGATGTATAATTCTTAACCATTGACTGCTAACGTTTTCTGGCTCAATTATAATTATCAGATGTATTCTGTTACTTTATAAATATATATATCCTCAATTGTGATATGGAGATGGAAAAGCACATATGATGAATTGAGACAGGATGACCTGATCCTTAATTTAGCAGTCAGGCTGCTTTCTGAGGTGAGTGAAGGAAGAACTTAATGGAAACTCCAAGGCCTTTTGTTTCCTTTGGGTGAGGGGATTTACAGACTACCTAAGTGTAAGCACATTTAGAAGGTTCAAGGCCAAATTTCATCCTGAAAGGAAAGCAAGTCATACCTGCTTTGCTGCATGAATTTCCGTCAAGATTTCAAATTATGTGAAGAAGATATTAAGGAATACCCTGTGAACATAAAATCTCTAAGTGGGAAGGAAACACAACAGATGTCAAAAGTACCATAGTGACTTAATCCTGTAGTATGTCAGGAGTAGAAATGAGAGTCCATGGGCCAGGGGACAGAAAGGTCCCGAGGAAAGCCAAATGCAAGGTTTGCCGAAATAATTCACAAAGTTACCGACTCGGTGAAGCACATATCCAGGGTCCATTTAGGTACGATAGTCACATGTTACATATTTCAAGTGACACAAACAAACTCCTCCCATAGAGCACCAAACCATGACCCATGTGGTGCGCGACCAGAGGAAGCACCACTTCTTCATGAAACAAACAAGAGGATAATGTGTTTCATTCATACTGCCTCGCGCTCCACAGCTTCGAGGGAACACAGTGTGCTAGCCAAGGGGGTGACTACATATCTTACTCCACTCCAAGCATAAAAAGTGCCATCTGTAACATTTGCTTGAGGAGAGTGCTAGCTGCTGCCACCACAAAATGTACATGAAACGTAGCCCACAAACATAAAACCTTAGTTAGCCACTAGACATTGGCAAGTCTGCTAAAAAGGCAGTTCAGAAATCCATGGTATCCTGCTCTGCTTCCTAAAGGTAACAATAAAATTATTTCTATATAAAGGGAATAAATGGTCTGCATATTGAGAGAGAGAATACACACATGGAAAGAGGGGGCTGTCTCCTGACAGCAAAACATCATTGATTTAACTAGCAGTACCAGGGAATCACATCAACTTCAGATGGTGAATCACATGCCTACACGGAGCTCAGAATTGAAGGCTCACAAATGTTATCACTCTACTAATGATTTTCTTGAAAATACTGAAGTCATCTTCACATCCTCAAGTCAGGCAATCATAAGATTTTCAGGTTGATTTTGAAAGACCAAAATGCACTTTTCTAGCCCTCACAGCTACACAGGTAACTGAAACCGTCAGGTCTGAAAACATCAATTAAGTTTAAATGTGAGATTCAGAATCCACAGGGCAAAAAAACAATGACTATGGCATCTGTTAATTTTTATAGCTTAATTTTCTAAAGAGAAAACATACGTGGTTAGGAGGTGTTTATGCTGGGGAAAGAGGAGGACATACTTGACAAAAATAATGATGCTCAAACAAGCCTTGTGAAGACAGGTGGCTGCATAGAAGTGACCATGTATGTTCTACCAGCGGCCTAAAGGAAAAGCACAAGCACGGGGACACACAGTATTAGGCACAAGAACATCCACCAAAGAAACTGCAGCTACAGGAAAATCTGTTGAAACTGGCAGTAAATTATGGAAAACAAATCATAAGGAACTAAGTGTTTCTTTTTTGCCAGAACTTATGAAACAAATTGACTCACGATTTCTAAGCCAATCTCATAATTCCTGAAAGTTTACAATTGACAGTGAGACTTAAAGTGATTAGCAATTACCAAGCTGAACAGTATTGCTCCAATGCAAGTAAAAGCTGCAGAATCAGAGCACTAAACCTTTAGATTACCACTGAAAAAAGGTTTCCTGCTGCAGTAACCTATAGCATCTCTGCACGTGCAAGGACAACACAACAGACTGGGGTAAGAAATAAAACAAGGGAATCAAAGCGACAAGAGACACCCAGGAAGACACTACTTGGATAATCAGAAAGATTTGGCCACTATAAAGACTTAAACAGATCTAACTGATTCTGAACCCATGGCACTTAAATGCAGATAGTGCATGTGAGTTGAGACTGTCTGTTTTCCATCAAACTCATCTAACAGAACTCACACATATGAGAGTCTCATTTGTCTGCAAGGAATGCACACCCGTAACGTCTAACCTGCCTGCAGATTACATACTTAACAGACATAGGATCTCATTCAGGATCTCACTTCTGGTTTTCATAATCCAGTGCATGCATATTTATTTGTTGGTCTCTAGATATACCACAGATTGGATCCTTTCCCCTGTTCTAGAAGTTTCACATGGACCTATTGGTGAAAGGCTGCCTTACATGCAGTTTACTTTGCCTTACGTGGGTCTCTCTGAGACTGAGGAACCACCAGCTGGTGCTGGGGACATCCTAGTGTCTCTTTGCATTCTTACAGCCTGGCTGAGGACCCCGGATAGTCATGGCTACCCTCTGGCATGCCTTGCCTGCCGTGTTCTTTCTCCCTGGTGAGCTGCAGCCAATTAAAACATATTAGAAACGACTGAAGATTCCTCTTAACACATACTGTTGGGTTATCCTGAAACCTGCCAGGCAGTTAACATGCATGGCTTCTATGCAACACCCCTGTTTTTGTTGATGGAAATCCCTTAATCACAAGAGAGCTACAAGCCAGTTTACATCACCTGCAGAACCAGTCTGCAGCCAAGCTGGCTGCTCCTTGGACATCACTAAGGACATGACTGAATACATTGTGTTCCTGAGTGTTAAATGGTTTTCTTTTCACAAAATTTTTGCAGTTCAGAAAGTGATTGGAGAGTTCAACCCTCAAACCATTTCTTTTACCAAAAAGAATCAACAAAAATGTCAACAACCGCAAAAAAAAAACCCAATTAAATTAAGACAATACCAAGCATCTGTGTGGTTTTACTGTCTCCCTTCAGTGAATCTGGAGAAGAGTCATTCCCTGTTAGATATACTAGAAGTCTTTTGTTGATATCATAGTGCTGACAAGTGTAATACTGACAGCAACATCATGTGAAATTATAACAGGAATCTTCCTTTCAGCAGTAGGTCTTGGTAAATTGGACATACTGATTCCTGCTATTTGTTGCAAGGTAGTGTGGCATCTCTCTTTTTTTCTTTAACAGGCGCTAATTATTGAGCATCAAATAGCGTAAAATATAACAGCTGTGCATACTGTCAGTGCTATATGGGCTGCTGAAGGTGTCTGTGCGTGCATATGCCAATGTGTGAGCAACTGACAGTGGGTGGTTTTGCTGTTTGCTTTATAAATGCATTTGAATAAAGTGAATTATTTCACAGGACAGTAGAAATTCAACTGGGTTACAGCTGAGTTAACAAGGAGAAGCTAGTTTCTAGAATGCCTGTGATGACTTTGCCGCAGTGCTGGGTGAAGAAGTGTATTTCAGACTGCTGGGCATGGCTGGGGAAGCAGCTAAGGTACATGGAAGTGCCTGAAGAGTAACAACGTTTCGTCCTTTTCTGTATGCCAATCTCACAAATCCCAACTGAACTATTAATGTGTTTTCAGGAATCATGAATAGGAAGCTCCATCATCTGAAAAACAGAAGAAAAGAAGAGGGGAGAAGATACCGAGAGAAACCGAAATCCTGATGTACTATTTTAAGCTTTTCTAGGCAAGCTGTGTCAAATAGTGGGAACAGTTCACATAGCAGGTGAAAGTTTGCTGCCAAAAGCTTTCAGTCCAAAGAAACTTTTTCCTTTGTGAGAAGATTTAAACTGTAAACCATAAATACCCTGGTACCTCCCTGACCAAGATAACAACCTCACAAAAAAAAAAAAAAAAAAAAAAAAAAGAAGCCCCTAAAAATATTACTGTGACCTTTTTTATAGTAAGGTCAGGCTCTTAATCAGTTTCGGGGTATAGCTCTTGAAATTCTCTTGAAAAAAAAGAGAATGAAAGACTTTCTCCCTGAATAGTTTGCTCTCTTCAGGTTATAGTGAAACAAAATATGTAAAGTTTTTTGCTTCTGAGTGTTGGAGCTGGTCTTTTAACTTTCCTTTTAAGTTGGAAAAATGCAGTGAATAGAATCATTCTTTTCAACTCAAAACTTCTTCATGAAGGGTTGAGTCTTTTTTTTTTATGGTTGCACTGGTACTAACACACCAGCTTCAGATGACCTTTACAAGTATCACATGGAGGCTTTATCCTGATTAAAATGGTTTTCTACACAGAAGGGGAAGGCCTCTGACACCACTCCGAACAAAACCTCTGCAGGACAAGGTGTAAAAGGATAAAATATATTGCTTCCTCTAAGAGGAATGGAAAAAAGGACCGAGAGATTCTGAATAAGAGAGAGACATGAAAACCTGTGTTTCATTTTGATTAATTCTGCACAGTTCTTCTTTAAGCAAATGACTAATGTGGCCTTTGACCCACCAGGAGAATTCTTTTAGCTCCATCCTTCAGGAAACCCAAAGAAACAGTGCTAGGGTTACACCTAATGCTGACCTACCTCATCCATCTGCTTTCAGTGAGCAAATGTCAAGTTCATATTCTTCTCCCATCGATGAAGGGTGGGGAAGGGAAGAGAGAGGATAAAATTGCTGTAACTTAATACTGGCATCAAGATTTATTTACTGTTGATCACAGCTGGTGAACTTTTTGTATCTTGCATATGCGCAAGGTTGTTTGGGTCAAGTTGCATATGCCAACAGGAGAAAAGCAGGGAGAAAGTGTAGCAGAAAGGCCTGAGGATGTAGCAAACCAGCAAGGAATGAGAGGCTCAAGGGTAAATTTATAGTTATGTGATCTGAGCCCAGAGGGAGGCCTAAGCAAGAATGCTCCTTGACCGTAAAAACGTGCTAGTGGTAATGGCTGTTAATGGCGCAGGGTGATTTTACTGAGTTAGACACTGGGGGGGTGGCGGTGCTGGGGCAGGGGGAGCTGACATTTGGGAAGTGAGATGCTAGTGGGGTAAATGCAACAAAAGAATGGAGGTGGTGAAGTTGTGCTTACCATGAGTGTATGCGCCCTGCTTCCACAGCTGCCTTCCAATGTGCACAGAGAGGAAAATTAAGAAAAGACAAAAAAAAAAAAAAAAAAAAAAAAAGGAGAAAGGAAAAGAAAGATGCAGGATGAGGAGCCCAACCAGCATTTTTTGCTGCTAACGTGCATGACATTTCAAGAACTGTACTTTGCATTTTTCCTTTTAATTGTTCTGCCCTTTTGCTCTCCATTCACAGTGTGTGCCATAGCATTCTCCCTGTCTGAGGACAGCGAGGAGCAGGCAATGGATGTGCTTATAAGCACTTTGGGTTCACAAGTCTCCCATTTTCAATTAGCAGATGAATAAAGGATGGGATGTAGGGCAAGGGTTTATTTTTGATTGCATGTTTTCAATTAATATCTTTTCTTTCTCTCTCTCTTCCCCCCACTCCCCCTTTCTAATAAGTCTCTCCCGCTACAGAATCCACATTCAGACCATTATACAGTCCTTCCAGCTCCAGTGCTTGCACTAATACCTGCTGGACTTGGTGGAACAATTGCATTACAGGCATCTACGGCTCTGATTATCATCAGCAACTGGGGATGCTGGCTCAAGGATGCAAGGTCACTTGAATACCAATCCCCATTACCCTGCGGCAACTGCTTCTCAAGGAGAGCCAGTTACTCACCATAATGAGATCACAAAACACACAAGCTATCTTTGATTGTGATTTCCAGCCCAATCAGCAAAGAAAGGAAACTGCTGTCCTTGAGTAGTCTGGAACGTGTGCCTTTTTCTTTTGAGCTGAAGTAATGGTCTAACTCAGGGTCCACCGACTTAAGAGACCACTGGGTCAGTCCCAGGAATGCAGGTAAAAGTGGATTCTAAGTAGATAGGTTTATTTTTACCAATTCTAGTATGTGTTTTCTTTCTCTCCTCTTTACTAAAGGTTCATTCAAATGGTTAAATCTCATTCCTTTTCAATGAATATCTGATGATCCATTTTAGCTCAGTCCCAGCTGAACCTGTATTTGATCACTATGGGAAAAAAACAAATATGCTACAGCTAAACAGGCAGTTTTGCCTGGATCATATTGAAACATAGATTCTCCATAAATGAACAGAGTAGAAGACTATTGAAATAGTTACTCTTTTTGCACAGAACCACTGCATTATATAATTACTAATAAAATTAGTAGCCTGTTCTTACTAGTAAAGTAGCTGTTAGATTCCATGTACTTTAGCACCAAAATACTATTCACAGGTTTTGGCACAGATACAGAAGAGTCAATTAATGAAGACTATCTTCCAATTTTCAAAGGTCTGAGACTTCCCAGCTTTCTAGGTACAAGACCATATATCACTCTTCTCTCCTGTACTAAGTTAATATTTGTTGTACATAAACATTCCTGAAAAAAATGCTAGGTGCATAGACATAGTTCCCATATGTGTATAAGGAAGATGTACAAAGTCAATGACAGCTTTCAGTGTTTGTATAAGGCGTGTGGTAAAACACTGGTGAAAGACTGAATGAATTGTATCATATTTGCTGTAGAACTTTTAAGGGAAAGTGCATGACCTTGTTTTAAATATAATAGCCTGGTTAAAAACAAAGACAAAAAAATTTGTAAGCCACACCAATGTATACTATGCTGAGTACACTTTACTTCTTTGGGCACTGCTGGGACTGTCCTGGATTCCTGATCTTTGGGCTTTCATGACAGATGGGGAATTTTTAAATCAACATCAAACCTGTGAGCATAATTAGCGAACTAGATCTTTTCAGCTAGGGGTAAGGGGTAACTTACTATCAAACTAAGATTGTTAGGTTTGCCTTCACTCTGTAGAACTACCTAGTTCAAGTTATCTGCAAGGGACAATTGTACTGAGATTCATGAAAGCAGGAGAGAATATTTTGTCTGAAACTTGATGCACGGTCTACTATATAGGTTCATTTGGCAGCTTTGAGGTTTCTGCTACAGGTTGGAAAAGAATATCCCCTATAAAGATAAAGAACATGTTAAGCCTCTAAAAGAGTCACCTAAAATAAATATTGCTGCTATTTTATCCATAGAATTGCACTCTTCTTCCTTTTTTTTTTTTTTTTTTTTTCCCCTTAAGCACACTGGTCAAACGTAACAAGTGCCTCTTGTTAGAAGTTACCACTTCAGAAACGAATTTGCAATCTGTAGCATTGCAACCTTGGATCGGATCACGAGTTCCTAACCTCCACAGGCCTGGCCTTTGAGCAGAGCTTGAGAGAAGGGGGGTGGAGGGGTGGGGAATGAGAGAGAGAAAGAGAGAGAGAGCAAAAGGATGAAGAAGAAAAGCAAAATAAATCAAAAGCAGCTTTCTTGGTAACACCAACATCTCAAAGGCCAAGTGTAAAAGGACCAGGGCTCTAATGATATCAATTAGGCTCAATCCTCTATGTCATTTTAGATATATTGTACCCGCTGAGTATACTTAAGTCCATATGTATAAGGTCATTTACTGGGTCCAGAACATAACAAATTATCAGCAAAGGGTGGGGATTTTTCCCTTTTTCTCCCTAACACTTTCCACTTTCTGAAATAAATTACAGCTCATAATGGTTTTATGTTGAGAAGCTAATTTTACTTAATTCTTTTCCTGCTATACCAGGGAAATTATTATTATATCATTGCGTATGTTCATTGCACAATGAACAAAAAAAATACTTGTTAGATTTTCTTGGATAACTTGCCTCAGCTAAGACAGGTGACTTCCTTTTGAGATGTCATGGTATAATTGGTATCAAAGGTGCCAAAGAGATAGTCTTTACAAGACATTATCTGCCTTGGCTAATCTTTTCCAGTGTCCCTCATTACACTGTGGGTTTCTTCACAGCAGCATAATTGCATATTCGTTCTGAAGGGAAATAGTAAACTGCTAAGGAAAGCAGAATAAGAATCTTCAATATTGTCTGTTTGAATCTTTTGGCAGGCCTTCAGAAATATGTCATCTAGTTCTATCGGCAGCATCTCAGGATGTGGTGACCACCTAAAGGCACACTTGAAGGCTGACAATAAACTTGTGCTGCTCCCTACACTTCCTTTAACAACAGGCTTCATGCTGGATTTGCCGTCATTTTTCAGTCCCTTGGAGAGGAACTATGCCAATTTGGGCAAACACAGCAGAATCTTGTTACATAAATTGAGTTAGTTCAGACTAGCTCAACTGTGCTTTTCATCATTAGGCAGAAATGTTGTCTTTACTGAAGATATACAATTATTGCTTATCATGTCGAATGACAATGCCATTTCCACTGGAACAGGTAGGAGGAGGTTGTTTGACCATATGCAAGACTAGATACCTGAACCTATGCCAGACATATATGTGTCTTGTAGAGCAGTGTTTGCTGTTGCTACTGGATAATACACGGCATTATTTCTATAGGGGTTACATATGTCTCCTGTTCTCACTGGGCATCCCATGGGCACCCCCTATGCCAATTAGCGCCAATGAGATCAATGAAATATTGATTAGTTGGGATAGGAAAATCAATAGTGTGGTGGTCAGGGCACTCACCTCAGCTGTGGGAAACCCAGGCTCAAGACCCTGCTCTAATGAATACTCAATTATTTATGCAAAGTAGAAAGCTCCAAGAGAACAGATTGAGGAAGCCTACCCCAGGATAACTACCCATTTGGGGTCAGAACAGTCACTAGGGATGGAGAAGGCCATTAAACTTGAGCTTCTGGCTGAACCAGAAAGTCTCCCCTGGATTGGAGAAATTTATTGGGTTTTTTTTTGGTAAAGTGGCAAGTGTCCAACACAAGTTTCAGTTGAAGTGAACGGGTATTTCAACTAGCTCTGTATATAATCCTGTTTGACTAATCCCTGCTGGCAACATGCCTTTACGCTCTTTGGGGAGAAGCATGAGACAACCTATGCGGCGGATGTAGCTTGCAAAGGGTGCAAATTCCTCCCCACTTGGCCATGGCTACACCAGAGCTCGTGGGTTCTGCTGAAACAGCAAGCAAGGTTTGGGGCAGGGCCTGGGGTGTATTGATGTGCAGCCAATAACAACCAGACAGTTGGCCAGGGGACTCTTGATCACGAGCCTTACCATAAAACTCTACGGCTATGAACTTTTTTATCACCATTTCTTGTCATTAAATCTTGCTTTCAACTCCCAGCTTGGCTTTTTCCATCAGTTTGATAAATGTTATGTAACCTAGAATTTACTTTTATTCGCACTCTCCTTCTTTTGGTTCTCTTCCTCATCAAGGGCCTGCACATCTGTTTCATATTTATTAAAGGGGAAAAGAAATACTCTGTTTACCCTCCTCTATATTTTTTACAGTTTATATGTTAAAAGGAATATACAGGACAAAGAAAGAAAACAGCCTTCGCTTTGGTTTTTTAAAACGTGAAGTTTCAAAAATTCCTCCTTTTCTCATCAGAGGATTTCCTTTTATATCCCTGTTCAGTAGTGACAGCATCCTTTTGCGCTTCACATCTACGTAGCCTGTAATCTGCCCAGAGCAGGGACCGCTCCATCCCTTGCGCATACTGGGACAGTGTGGGGAGTACCAGGCTCAGGGGCCCTCATTACACCATGATCAAACCTAAAATTGCAGGACAGTGCCAGTTTTCGAGGACTTAAGAGTAAAATTTCTATCAGGCTGCAGTAAAAGTATAGAAAGGCATTTGGAAAAGATGAGCAAAAAGGGGAGCGGAGGAGCAAGACTACATAACATCAACTTGCTAAGATTTTAACCCAGCTAATAGATGCAGAGATGATGGTTGCTCTTCTAAGAGATATAGACAGACAAATTAGACGGGGGTTCACGAGTCACCACTGATCATTTACCTGGCCATTATCACTTGTCAATGCCTGCAGCCAGCACACTGAAGTGCAGTGCACGAATCAGGACAAGGTAGTGGTTTCCCAGACCAAAATAACCCTGCACATCCATGGAGACAAATGCAGCCATGATAATTAGGGGCTTTCAAGGTGTTGCCAGTTCTTTCCTCTTATACAATGAGCTGAATATCCAGTAACAGTTACAGACTTTAGATCTACTTCTACTTGCCTGCTAAATCTACCTCTTACCTGTATCCCCCCAGTACAAAGGGATACTTGCACGTTGTGCCTAGATCAGTCCAAATTTATAGCTTGGCATAGTTTCATTCCTCCTACTGTAGGGAATTAAATAAGGTCTCTGACTGGGAGGTTTAATCATCTTAAACTCACTAAACACGGTGACTATTCAGCTCATGGCAAATCCAAACTACACTCTGCAAAACCATCTGCCTCATTTAATCTGGAAAGCACTAGGCTGCCCCATGGCTCACTGTGCTTGGGTCCTTCAGGGAAGCATCGAGGGTTTGATGAAAAAAGGGATGAGGTTTAGGCAAGGTGGGAGGGCTTTTATTCCTTGTAAGCAGCAGTGGTGATGCAGAGCAAGAACTGAGCCTTAGTTGTCAACTCGAAAATATAAGCCTTGACCAACCTGACTTAACAAACTACCTGCACTGTGACAAACAGCAGCCATGGAAGCTACATTTTTTTCCAAGATACTGCTCCAATACATCTGCCCCCCATTTTCCTGGAAAGACTATACTTCCTTCACTTACGTACATGGAAGAAAATTAAACATTAGGTGTCTGTCATTCAAAGACCACTTTCTGTTCCTTTTTTCCTACACCACATCTCCAGCCTGTAAGAATATTTGTTCCTGCACTGCTATTTCCACTAATCGAATATGAATACTAACAAGTAATATGAAAGCCAAGCAGTGAAGGGTCTCTATATGCCTTTTAATATTTTTTTATTAGTTTTTAAAAAGGTTTAAACTGAAAAAACAATCTGATAAATTAATTCTCAGGTGTGAGCATAAAATAAAATGTCCTTTAGGAGTTGGGAATTAGCCCGAGAGCATCAGGGATACAGTGGCAAAGGGCATGCTTTAAGAATACCAAAAAAGATTTTGTAACAAATTAAGCTGGGGATGAAGCTGTGCCTGATGTTACAGGCCATTATTATGCACAGTTATGAAACACTGGTATGCATTAATAATAAAGATCAGTGTCGCCTTCTAGGGAAAAATTGAGCATTCTTTTAATTAACTTAAATTTTTCATCAAATTGATTGAAAAGCTCTCATCCTGTTTTACTTTCATGTAGCCCTACATTATATGCCGTAGGCTGAGAGCAGTTTTATCTCAAATACTTGGTGTTTTTGAAAGAGTCCATGTGTTATGAGTTTCAAAAAAATAATAAAAAAATATCACAGCAACAACTTAGAAGCAAGCTGGGGCATGAAATGAGGAAAAATAGGTAGCAGCTTTCAAGTAAATCACTTTTAAAAATTTTGTGATTATCTTGGAGGGGAAGAAAGAAAATACTCTTTCCCTCACACTGTGGCAGGGCTTTGGAGCTGTGCTTAGGCACAGGAGTGGACTAGCCTCAGGGGGTAAGACCTGAGCACACGGCATCCCCTTGGAACGGCGGAGAGCTCCTGATCTCTACAACTAGTGGCTTCTGCTCGCTTCAGTTTCTTCTTTCAGTGAGAGTGCTGAAAGCGTCTAGCCATGATCAGGCAGCCTGAATCCTTCCCGGAGTATCTGGATGGAATATTGCCAGATTGCTTTTAGGGTATTGTTTGGAGCATTCGTAACACATGCCTAGAAAGTCATGGAAGTTTCTCTGGTGCAATCTCACTCCTCTTCAGCGATGCAATGGGAGAATGAAATGCAACGAACTTTGGCTTTGTCTAATTGGAGCCTCCTCAGAAATCTTCAGTGTTTTATGCATAGAAATCCCATCTCCAAGGCTGGTATCATGTAAGAAAAATGTATTTTACACACACCTGTTCCATTCATAGATACTTCTGCCCAGCAAGATCTGGAGGTGACACTGAACCACTACGCCCAGTTGATGTTGGGCAAGCAAATCCCCCAAACCAAAGGGATCCATAGCTATTCATTCAAGAAGGTTCAAGCATCCACTGCACCATACCAGCTGTGCTGAGAACCCTTGGGACATGTCTACAGTGACAGGCACAGAGACGGATAGACTCTCTCTGCCCACGCTCTGTGCTGGGTGGGCAGCTCAGGTGGTTCAGAAACCACGTAGCTGCAACGAGGTAACACCACGCCGAAGTCCAGCTGTGAGGCAGTGGGAGCACATGCCCGTGGATATGTTCTTGGTGGAGTGGGCATACACTTTTGCACTTTAGCTTCTTCTTTTTGCACTTTAGGACGCATGTCTAAAGAGAAGTGAACAGCTCACAGATTGGTTTGCATTACATAGCTCAGTACCCAAACCAAATCAATAGAAGATTTTCATTAAGATTAGCATTAAACCCTTCTGATACTGCAGGAAGAACTGAGGGGGCGGAAAGGAGGGAGGGAAGGGGAAAGGGGAGATGAATGGATAGAATATTTTTTTATTCACCACAGAAATATATTAAGCTTCACAGCTTATATTTCCTGCGCATCTATGCAATCACAGTCCTTTCCTCCTCGTTACCTATTAACATTCTACAGTGACCGAAAAGAAACATTTGATATTTTAAAACATGGCCTACAGTCATAAAACCTTACCACGTGAGATCTGACAGGATCAACACAGCATAGGAGCTATCAGCCTGGGTACTTGTATGGGAAATTACTTTTTTACTGGAAACCTCCATGGAACAGCTGTGTGCGTCAGGCTGATTCTGCAGCTGACATTTCTATCTGAGCTGGAATGAACCAATATCCCACGCTGGTGGGAAAGGCCACAGAGGATGCTGGATCCAATTCTCCTCTCTCTTTTACGGGTGTAAAACAGGTGCTTAACAAGATTTCATAGCTATAATGCTAGACTGAGAATCAAGCCAACTCTTCTGGAGGAGATGAAAAAATCAAGATCCTGCAAACAATTCTGACTACAGTATTTCATTAAACTTTTCATAAAGGTAGAGATACGAGAGGAATTCCAACCTCATTTGTAATCAACAGCAATGTTCTCATTGACTCCAATAGGGCCAGGAATTGCACCTATTAAATATATTATCCTCACAAAATTCTAATTGAAGCAATTACATCCTACCATCTTAAATCCCACCTGGATTTTCAGCTGGATATTGTATTCTTCAATTTCTGGCCTCGTACCCTTGCCTAGTGTTTCTGTGCACCATTAAACAACTGCTGCATTTCATATCTGAAGCAGGTGCAATTACATATCAGTTTTTTACGTGTGAAAAGTACTTTAGGATATTCTAGGGTGAAAGGTACAATACGGCTGAGATATTGAGACTTTCTCACAGTGAAATTCACTTTAAGGCTCTGCACATTTCTAAAGCAGTATAACAGGATTCAGCGTATGCTCTTTAGTGTAAAAGAAACTCTAGGAAATAATTTTGATTAAACAGGTACAGCACAAAAAGACTTTCATTATATGGCTATTCTAAGCAAAATTTTCAAGCTGCTTTTAAAATGAATTTTGTTGCCATGTTTGCAGTTGCTAATAAATAGCTCCTAATCTATATTTTTATCCAGGCCCATCCCCTCCTTACCTTGCCATTCTTTCAATGTGTACGGCACCTTATACAACAGTATCCAAGATTAAAGTTCCTCTCATTGACATAGACTGAAGGCAAATTACACCGTTTGCAAGAGAAGAGATAATAAAGGGGGAGTCTATAGAAATACTTTGATGAATTATATAGTGGCAATTTTCTGACATTAGTAATGTAGGGCAGAAGACATTGTTTCTGATATATAGATGTAAATTCATCATCCAGACTGCATTAAAGAAAACTACATAAGATTCCTTGATTTTTGGATTGCTTACAAGAGCAATCAGTAAAATGTTATAGTCTTCTCCAAGGAAGATTCCTTAGTGCAAAAGGTGAAGAATTACACAGACGAAATAGCTACCCTTTCGTGCTAACCATCATAAAAACAGAGCCAAAAGACTTGCAGCAGACTGCACCTACATATAAAGGGAAGGGCTTTGTACTGTAAGGTGAAAGACTAGTCACAGCTGGAAAAATCAGGTGGCAGTTCCTTATTTTATATATATATGTGTCTATATATGTATACACACATATATTGAAAGAGATTGATATCTATATATTTCATATATGTATACATATGGATTGTTGTACTTGTTTGCAAAATAAGAGAGTATCCAATTCTCTGTTTTTAAAATAACATATGAAAGACCAGCTTGTAAAGAAGGGCAGGAGGACGCGATCCAGATTGCACACAGTAAGTTGTGTGAAAGAGATCACAGCAGTAGGTCAGATAAACTTTGTTTACTGGTTCCCTTCTACCAAGGTATTCAAAGTGCTTCATTACTTCAGAAAATACATTTTAAAAGGATAAACTACTCAAGTGATAAAATTAACCATTTTCAACCTAAACTTTAGGAAGAAAAAGTACATTGCAGCTTCCTTACTTTGGGCCACAAACCTGGTGGCCTTTTCATTTTTGTTAGTTAAAATCACAGAGAGGAAAATTTTGAAAAGCAGTACTTTGGGGGAACTTTGTTAGATGTGAGGTGTTCAAAGTTTTGTTGCTCATTCCCTTTCTATCAGATTGAGGCAAGGATAGAAAGTGTAGAGAAAGAGGAAAGAATTAGGAATGAGGAAAGAATTAGGAATGAAAGGGTAGGTTATAAAAGTTAATAAATCAGTTTTATCAATAGCGTGAAATGAGCAGTTACAAAAACCACTGAGGGTTCAGAGCAGCTTGAAACTTCCATTAGACACTAGAGCTTCACCAAAGCTGCTGGTAAAGCCTACCTTAATCCCTGACTATCTCTATCAAGTCTGTGCCTGTTTAAGTGGCTATAGGGCGACCAGCAGAGTGGGATGTTGCTGGTTTGTTTTCCCCTTGGACCTTTATCGCCTCATGTACACGGCACTCATGGGCATATCCATGATTTGGTCTCACCAACATAGCTTCCTTCAACTTCTAAGACAACAACAGGAAATAATTTCTTACAGACCAGAGATTTTGACTCAATCTGACCTTCAGGACCCCTCCGTGTCCTCATTCTCAGCACACCACGTCCTGCATACAATGTAAACACGGAGCTTAGGGTCACATCCTGATCTACACATCCAACTGGGTGCACTTTCTTCAGTGCAGAGAACAGTCCCAAAGTGCACAGGGTTTTATTCTTTTTTTTTTTTTTTTTTTTTAATTTTCATTTCTTTTTCCCCCTCCTACACTGCTTTTGGCCGTTACAGAAAATAATGGATTCGTGGGTGGATTCAGGATGTCAGGCAGAGAGAACAAGCACTGCTGTTCACTTTGTAGTGAGGCAGGGAACAGTATTAAAGAAGCAGAAATCAAGGAGTAGGGCTGCAGCAGCAGCAGTAGCTCATCCAAAGCAATAACAACGCACGAAGGCAAGCCATGGCAACTGAAGGAAGGCTGGAATCTAGCATACCCATGGTCTTGTTCTTATTATTACAACACAGCGTGACTAAAAATATCAAACCAAACAAAAGAAATTCCTGCAGGCAAGGGGTAAGAGAGGAGGCCGACCACTGCTGGAAATGGAACTTATTGTTCACCTAAGTAGTGCAGCGGGGAACAGAAATCACAGAAGCAAAGGCCAAGATCAACAGCAGGAGCAGCGCTGAAAGTAACAACAATGTTCCTGAACAAGGAGCCACAGACTCCAAAAGAGGCGAGTTAGAAAGGGGCTTCCCACCCTCTTGATCCCTCCAACAAATCACCCAGGCTCAATGCAGGCTAGACGGATCGCTCTGCTTTACAGCAGTGGATGCTGCGCCATCCTGGGATGGGAGCTGGGAATGGTTCAGGGGCTGTGGGCCCTTCAGGCATCATCTCTCCGGTGGCCCAAAGTGCACATGGCTCTCAAAGGAGGAATCAAAGCCTCCCCGTGACCCTGCCTGGCCAGGTACCATGGTTCTGGGGCAGGCAGAGGCCAGCACTGCCAGCTCCCAGCTGAATTCACCTTCAGGGCACACTGAAAAGCAGCTGGATGCTCCTGCATCTGGAGGACCATGGAGCCAGGCTGAGGGCATAGATGTTGGGGACCTGGGGGCAGTTTGTGCCTAGGAGCCAGGGAGCCCAAGGCTTTCGGTGCCCTGGACACATGGCTGGCTTTGGAAGCTTGACTGCTTGGGAGGTGGCTGGTGCCAGCAGAGACCTGCTTAGTTTCTGTGGTCAGAGCATCTCTGTAAAACACTACCTTTTTGTCCAGTCAGGTACTTTCCAACAGAAGTCTTTCCATGGGGTGCCATCTGGGCAGCCCTAGCTCAGAGCAGCTCTGCACAGAGAGAGAATGCTGGACTCTGGATGTGGCAAGGAATATGCAAGAATTATCTGTACAGCTAACTTGTAATAAAACTTTTATTAATAGCCATATTGTTGCTTTGCACTTCTGTGATACCTCCTAGAAAATCCCCAGCCTTTTTCACAAGTTAATGAACAAACCAAACTTCCCTGCTGTACCGCAAGGCAAGATTTTTTGCTATTTGTTTTTCTATCCTGACTCCTCCAGCCTTGATCAGTTTTCTCTGGCCTGTCTATTCACCAGCATCACACTTGCACATCTTACGGGAGAGCTGCTCCTTCCCATTTCGTGCTCCCGTCTGTAACTTGGTGCAAAGACGCGGAGGAAATCTGGCTCGCAGCTGGCTCACATGATGTGAACTGCGTGGCCAGCCTAAGACCTAGAAGAGGAAACTGTGACCTGCTGCGCTCAGAGTGAGAGTTTTATAAGGTAAAGAGCTTTGGAGGATTGCAGAGACTGAAAGAGAAGCAGCTGTTTGAGGCAGCTGAGAGTCGGGAATAGGTGTAAGGGGACATGATGGCCTGTTGAGGCAGAGTCTCAGCTGGGATCAACCAGCATAGCTCTCTTCACTAAAACTATGGTGCAAAGTTCATGTCAAGAAAGAAAACAATGGCTGGATAATACAGTGCTCAAAAATGCATCTTCCTTTCATTTAAAACAGGATGAACTGTGCTGCGAGACAGTGACAGGCCTAGAATTTGATCTTTCCAGATAGAACTGCTGTCTGTTTTCTACATCTGCATAATTTTCTCTTTTAGATTCTCTACTTAGTAATGAATAAATATTTGTTTCCCATGCCATAGCTCCTTTTCCATTCCTTCAATTTCTCCTACATCAGGCTGTTTATAAAGGATGCTCCTGGGATGGAGAAATGGGCCCTGAGATCTCAGAGATGATCCTGTCTTTAAGCTTCCACTGCTGCTCCACCTGCTTCATTCCTTCCTTTTTAGCACTGCGCGATGCATTGAATACATAATTTTCTCTCCCTCTGTCTGTCAAACACACACACTTTTTTTTCTATGCT
Source organism: Falco rusticolus (assembly GCF_015220075.1). Classification (NCBI taxonomy): domain Eukaryota; kingdom Metazoa; phylum Chordata; class Aves; order Falconiformes; family Falconidae; genus Falco; species Falco rusticolus. Next base: position 8,227,008 of record NC_051193.1, read on the forward strand.
TGTATATCCCAATCTATAGAAATTCCCCCAACTTGTGCATACATCAGCCACATAGTAAAACAAAGGCTTTTATGTATTCAAACAGATGATAGATGGATTAGAAAGACATAGCTAATGTGACTTGTACTTTCAATGGAGCTTTAACTGACTGAAAACACATAGTTCATGTTAAGTCTTTGTTGAAATTCCTATCAGTAATAAGCATATTGAATCATGAGAATAAACATAAAATGTCACAAGCTTTTTTTTTTTTCCTTGTGGTGGTTGCAATTTCAATATATTTGTTATAATCAGCGAAAGCAGTATGCCACACTGGAATAGCTGAGCCTCTGATTCATTTCTGAGGATTGGTGATAGTGCAAGCTACAGTCTGGAAGAACGTTCCTTGCCACCAGGCTGGTATTAATTTCCTGTTCAAAAAGGGCTATATTGTCAATGTGACACTTTAATCAGCTACCAAAGTGACTCTGGGAACGCAGACTTCACAATCAATGTCAATGTATTTCATGTAGTTTCAATACCGCTTAGTCATTTTGCTTCAGAAGTGCGCAAGGAGGGTCAATACATTTCATTAGTTTGTTTCATCTAAAGGACAGTACAACATCAGAACTTTGATTATATTATAAGAATTGCCTTAATGTGACACCAGATTCCCTGATTGTGCAATACCAGACACTGGAGTGCTAGAGGGCAGTCAAATTATCCTTCACCCACACATACCCAAGAAGCACCAGTGAAGCATGCTACAAATGGCAAAAAAAAAAAAGAGAAGATAAGAGGATACCGATAATTTGCATAATACACAGTAGATTATAGCTCCTCTAAATATATTATGAAACTCAAAAAAAATATCCTTAATTTTCAAGGATACCAGTTGCTATAAATCAGCTATAAGTAACTGAGAATACCACTTTATAAAAATGCTTGGCTTATCTATACACTGCATCATTTTCATGCAGTTGTCATTTTTAAAATCATACACTAAGTTCAAAAGTCCAATGGTATATAAAGAATTCCTTTTTAAAAAAAAACAACCAAACACACAAACACCCTAAAAAATAAGAACATGAATTTTCAAAGAAACATCAAAGTGCACTTATTCCAAGATAAACACATGCAAGCATGCAGATTCTTAGTATTTATACAACTGTTTTACTAGGAGCCTGATTAATATGATAGGAGGCAGGTGCATCTTATTATTTAAGTAACTTAAAGAGAAATGTAAGAAATGACAGAAACACATGACTAGGAGTTTGGCTGAGGGAAATTATAGGAAAATCACTGGAGAAAAAGAAAAGTTCAATATTCAGCATTTCTATGTACCGCAGAGAAGGATGTGGAGGTGGGGTTTGCTTTAAAACGAAGAGAGATAAGACATACTGAGGTCACATTATTGGTCTAATTTCTTGGTAGATGTAAGAATTTCAGGTTCGTAAGGCTTGTCTGCTACATTAGATGGGAATGAAGTGGGGTTTATGTTTAGGTAGTGGGTTTTTTTCATATTCCATGTGACAGATGTCATTTCACAATATGCTCAGCACTAAAAATTTAAAATATTTGAAATTAGAAGGGTTATACTAGTTTATCCCAGCCAAAGATCCAGCCCCATAATGTCACCATCCTCAGTGTTTCTAATAGCAAGAATTGTTTCCATATAAGTGAATACCAATTTATATGGAACTAAACAACTAAGGTGTCTCAGTGAGTGCAGCCATTCAAGCCCCCTGTGTTTTTTCTAAACTTGCCACAGTTTCTACAGTTCTGCCCACTCCTTAAACTGATGGAAGCCCTTCTGAACTTGGTATATATAACAAGAAAATTATGTTCAAAATAAGAAAACCGTGTCTGAGGCAATGCTTCCAAGTCCAGCTTACATTGATCAGTCAGTGTCTTTCAATTCAGTCACTAAAATCAGGTAGAAGGATGCTTTTTCTTCAGCCACAAGGTTTAAGAAGATAGAAGCTTCCTCAATAGTTTTCTCACAGTATCAGGTGCCATTGTGGGCAAAATCAGATACATGGCAATGAAAAACATTCCACCCAACCAACCAAAATGAAAGCTCAAGGAAGCAGTTCTCACATGCCATCTCTCCAAGATCATAACCAAACTGGAAACCTAAGAATGAGAATTGTACAATTGACATGACTTACAGAGACAATAAACATCACTGTACAAATCTGACCACACCTTCACAAAATCTGCTACTTATTCTAGTTGTTAAAAGAAAGAAAAGATGATGAAATTACTGTGAAGTTTTCTCTTTCCCATTTGAAATAACTTCAGCTGAGAACAGGCGGAAGAGGAATTGCGAAACATGGTGATGACTCCAAACAAGGGTGGGTTAACCTCAACAGATTCAGGTGTCTCAGTTCAGAGAAAGTATCAGGGAGGATTTTTCAAAATAGCTCAGTGTTGTTACTTCAACTGAAGTCAACAATCAAACTCTCTGTGGAAGAAGAGTCTGTGACTTTGAAAATGATACTCACAAAGTCACACAGAAAAATACTGCCAGTGTCTTTGACCACGTAATTGAGATAGAAGTTTCACAAGATCAAGATTCTCAAGGCTTCATCTTGGACTTAAATATTAACTCTTACATTTAATTACTGACTAAACAACCCCTGTACTACCTAAGTTATTAACTGTAGAGTTCACATTGCCAATAGATGTTGCACACAGACTTTTCGTGTTTCATCTCAACAATAGTAGTGATCACACCAACTCTGTGTTGACTTCTTCAAATAACCAGCTGGGAAAGCCTAGTTGGTAACTCTTGAATATTTAAATATTGTAAATTGAGAGTTGAAAACGTTACAGCTTAAGACACAGCCAAGTTTCATATCCATAAACAAATGCATCGGTGGATTTTGGAAAATTCATGCTCCCCAGTTTGCGTCACTTCAGATTCCAGAGTTCCCAAATCTGACAATTTGGCACAGTTTAAATGGCCAGTCCTCAGGAGGAACCATAAACTGCTCTGGAAATGTTGCTGGTGAGGAACAAAACATAACATCACTGTGAATAAGCCTAAAAAACACACATCCTGACCTTGCACTACAACCTGATCTCATCAGCTCACCAGATCTGAGGGTTCATTAAAAGCCATCCTCCAGGAAATTTTTCTCAAGCCTACAGCTAAAACCCACTGGTAATTCAGATCCTGATTTAAGTGATGCTCCTTGCCACTCAAGACAACAGTTTTCTATTCAGTTTTGTTACAAAATTTTCTTGTATCCATGCTTGTATCATGTATCTGCCAACGTGAGTCGAAAAATGGCTTTGTGTCTCACTGTGTGGTCTTGCCATCAGCAATCCTATTCTACTGACAAGCTCTAGACAGACTTTTAGATTATCTTCTCATAAAATAGTTTTACAGAGACAAGAGTCAGACCTCATTTTTTAAGAAGTGGTATTGCACGGAAAGGGCAGTTTTGACATAGAGAAGTACAGACAGTTTTATTTTACATTTTATTATAGTACTAAAAAGGATTTCTGCAGCGTGCAATATCTGTGCAACACTTTCCATTACTTTAATAAACTCTAGTGCCATGGATGTTAATTTTAGCCGGATAAGAATTTGGTCCACATGTAGAAATTTATATTTACAATGTAGGATTTTATATGAGGTTCTTTGGTAGGAAATCTAGGAGATTTTTCTAGAAAAATAATAATAAGGCCTTGCATTTCTGAAGGATCTCTCCCATTCAGTTTTACTGTTGGGATATCCTTGGACTACTATCTTAGAAGTCTGAGTGAATAAAAAGATAGGAAGATACAGAGGTTTACTCCAAAATCAGCATCTTCTGTTAGCAGTAAAATTATGGAATTTGAGAGGAGTTAGCGCCTTAAAAGATTTTACTTAATAGAAACAACTAAGACTTCATATTTAACTGCATGTTAAAATATGCATGCACATTTAACTGCATGAAAAATTCCACCAAAAATCAGAACAAAATTAGGAATGTTGAAAATACATACACACTCATTTCAAAATAGGAATTGAGGGACCTACATGAAAAAATGACAGCACAGGGAATTTTTTTTCCCTTAAAAGCAGGTGTAAAAGATTAAGGAGGTGAACTTAAGTTTAAAACAAAACAAAACAACAACAACAAAAAAAAAAATAGAGCAAAAAAACCCAAAACAAAACCCAAAACCACACTGGAAGAGGGATATAGCACTGGTAGGGAATACTCCTAGCGTACTTTATCAGGTCTTTTTAATTAAAAAAAACATAATAACCACATAAAGCTAAACAATCATTACATGGGCTACATTTGCTTCAGAAATACAACTGGTTTTAACGGCATGATTTATAAAGAACGTCAACAATTGCAGAAAGAAAGAAGAGAGTTGCTTTTACAAGTTGGCACTTTGACCAGGTCTGATTTTCCAACTAGCAAAATACATCCCACCCCACACAACCACCTGCTCCGGGCAAACAGCTGAGGCAAGACTTTTTCCTAAGCTGCCCTTGCTGTAGGGCTCAGGTGTTATCCTGAACATCCAGGAAGCTTTTAAAGGTGAGAAATGTTCTCTCTTTTTGAAGGACCCACGAGTCAAAGCCACAGAGCTCCAACAGCTGTATCTACCTATTAGCAACCGCAATCAAGCACAGGGCTTCAAGCGGCTTTGAATAGGAACAGCCCACTTGAAAACAGGATTGCCTAGGAGCAGATGCCTCGATTTAATCACCAAAAAGGCCTCAAAACTGGTGGGATAAAGCAGAGTTAGGACATGTGGGAAAGATGTGTTGTCTCCAGGAAAACAAAAAACTACTTCAGCGTTGTGAGGGGAAAAATACTCCTAGGATCAAAAGCCAAGTCCTGCAGTATGAAAACTGAAGCCTGCCTTGAAGGAAATGTATACGTCCATTCCTGTGGGGCCCAAATGTATTTTAATGCACTAGATCTTAAAAAGCAAAAGTCATTTTAAAAGAGAGGACTTTTAAACAATACTTTATAAAGCAGCTGACGATATCAAAAACATTTGCTAAATTCACCGATTCCAAAAAGTATCATTAGTACACAGTCCCCCCATCTGAAAACCTTTGATAATATATGCATATTCCAATCTATAAGAGATCATAACAGAGGTAAGTTGCACATTTTAAATATTTTGACATTATGTATTACTTTGTCATCCTCCCAAAATAATAACTACCTAACATCAACCAGGCACATATTTTAAAGCAGGATGTTTTCAACTGACTTCAGTAACTTACAAATAGTTGATTTGCTTTGTTATTAAAACAAAAACAAACCACAACAACAACAAAAAAAAAAACCCCAACCAAACAAAAAAACATCAAAACAACCAGTGAAGTCAAGACCTTTCTTGCCAAGATCTAACCTAGAGAATATTTTGACAGCTAAATTATAAACAATAACAGCCAGGAGAGTTGTTATGGACCATCAACTATAGTGAAGCCAGGGAGTGTTATTCAACTAATCATTTTACTCATTAGAGGCAAATAAAAGCCAAAATAAAGTTAATCAGAGTCTTTTATACCCTGTGTTGAACAGCAGCTCCTGTGTCCTGATGGATTCTTCTTGTAACAGGAACAATGTTTCAATGACAGATCAATAAACAGAAATTCCCAAAGTCTTGAAAATTAACACCTTTCTCTAGTTGTAAGTCCATCAGGAAATAACACCCAAAAGAAATTAAGAACTCAACGCAAGTTCAGTGGGTCTTTAACATGTGTGTCCCAAATTGCTAGATTTAAGTTGTTGTATTTTTCCAAGCAGATAATTTTCCCTTTTTGAAGTACTCACAGAAGGTCAGAACTGGTTTAAACATCAAAGCTCTATGAATTAAACAGTTTCATGGAAAACAGAGGAAGAAAGCTTGCCCGAAGTAAGACTCCACAGTGATGCAACATGGCCCACCTTCTGCTCAGGACAAAGAGTGCCTTTGGACATCAGTCCTGGGTTGCATTGGCACGTTGGAGTAAAGCCAAAAGCATGGCTTACCTTAGACACACATTTGCACACACATACACACACTTCCCACCCCAAAGGTACTTTGTCTCTGAAAAAAAAAATGCTTTGCTATTTCCTAGCTTGACTCATTCTATGCTTTCAACTATTGCCTGAGTTTTTAAGAATTTCTGTTGACATGTTCTATAATGTTTCAGAACATGGCAGGACATTACATGAAATAGGAACGTTAATTGTTAGAAAATAATCCACAGGTCAAGGTCTCTGGGAATTTATCAATAAAAGAAGCTCAATGGAAATAGCCCTCCTTTAGGAGAAAACAGGATTACTTCTTTTAATTCACTTCTAAGACAATACAGTTTGGACAGCTATCGTTAAAATGTCTTTTCAACAACTGTTATTATAATTTCATTTCTACTGGGCAGCCCTGAACATAGTATATACTTTTAGAACAAAATTAGTAAAAAATTAATTCTGAACATAAGGGCATTTATGATTAATAACCTGTTATTGTTATGAATAATGGAAGATTCCCATGAGAACTCTGGTTTCGATTCCTTTGGGAATTTTAAGAAAGAGCACTTATCATAACATAGCCAAGTCCTTGGCTTAAAAACTGAGCCAGAAATCTAGCAAAATCAGGTTCACTTCTTTAGCCAAATCTAGCAATCTTCCTTCACTGTCTGCAAAACCTTCAGAAGTACAGTGATGGGCAGAATAACAGAACCTTGCTAGAACAAAGAGGTTAAAAATGGTATCTGTAAATGTGTGGCTTATCTGCTCCCCTAATCACTTCTTACATCTGTTTGCCAGAGTTACTGCCTTCCATTTGCTGTTGCACCAAAAAATATATGAAGCATTACCCAGCAAATCACAGGTGTGTCTAACCACTGAGGATAAACTCCCATCCACAAGCCAGTTGATGACCTTGTCATGCTGAGCTGATATTGAGAAATATTTCCCAGAAGTACTGAGCCAGGTTCTCAAAGCAAAATGCCTCGGCGCGGCTCAGCACTGCATGACTCATGCTGGTGGGACTCCATGAATTTCGATGCAATTGCATCAGCAGTAAAATCAAAGAAAACAGTGATAAATCAATTTTTTCTTTACCTTTGCCATCTCTGCTGTTGTGCTTTAGTAGCATAAATGGTAAAAAAAAAAAAAAAAAAAGGCGCAAATTTAACACCATCAAACATATGTGGAAGATATGTTTCATTTTCCGCAAACAACATTTGTTTTAAGAACTGGACTCCAGGAGTTACGTTCTTCATACAAAGGAAAAAGGAACAGAAAAGGAATTGTATGACTCATTTGACCATTTCTAACATTACAGGAGTGCTTTCTCGGTTTTATGTTACAGGTTAGAAAGTAAATAAGATTAAAGAAAATAATAATAATTTCATAAGTACTTTAATGCCAAAAAAAAAGGCATGGTAGATGCTCCACTGGAAGGAAGATAGGCTATGCTGTTGGGACACATCTGCTGGTTCAAGTGGTGTGTTCAGCTCCATCCACGACACCATTTGCACTATCTTTTCAGTGGGTCTATTGCTATTTCAAAATAAGCTGTACATACAGCAGCAGCAGACAGAAAACAAAGAGGTAAAGTAGTTAAAGTCCTCAATATATTAATTCACAAATGGATTTTTAAAATAAAGAACTTTTTTAGAATGGAAATTGCTGCTCCACTGGCACTTGGGCCACATGTTGAAATATCCTGCAGAACATTCTTTTTAAAAAATTGTTCTTAAAACCTAACTAAAACAATGTTCCAAGTGTACAGCTCGGGCTTGTTGTCACTTGTTGGGAGTAATGGGTTTCATGAATTTCATGGCTATCTGACATTCACTCCCCTCTTTCTTTGAATTCTGAATAGCAATGGCTAAAATATTATTTTAAACCGCAAGTGTTGACCTTTCAGAGGTGGGTCCCCATATGGAAGGTGAAGGGCAGGTGTCCTGCTGAGATAATGTCACTCCTCGACTTGCTGCAAACCATTGTGAAGTGCACTCAGAGTGTGACATTCTCTCAGCATGATCCATGCACCCTGGAGTGCCCCACTGCTTAAATGACAATGCTGAAAGGTGGTAGGAGGATGGCAACAAAAGAAAAGTTTTACATAGGGATGGTGGCTAGATGTAGTACAGCTGGTTAAAATAATTAACAAATACAGAACTGACAGAATGACCAAAATTCCAATCCCACCCCAAGGACAGCTTCCAGAGAATGCCATGGGTATAATATTTCATCCAATATCTGGTCTAATATTCAATCCTTGAATCAGCTGCTAGAATCGTGTGCCAGTCAGAGCCGTTCGTATGAGAGTGAAATCTGCAAAACTTAATAAAAGTCAAGTGGATGTCAATGGGACTATCGTGAGCTATTATGAGAAATATATTCAAGCTATGATACAATGCCAGTGGACAATTCATGTCTAAATTATTTGCTGTGATTTCTTTGCCGCCGTATCTCAGTTTGTGGCAGACACGAGGAGCTGAAAGCTGGGAGATTTTCCAGGTTCCAAACTAGTTCTGGAACAAACAGGGGCTGCCTGTGTAAGCTCGTATTAGACCTGGAGGGAGTACCAAACAAATTTCTTAATCAAACTAACCCCAAACTTTTTACCTGGTTTCCTTAAAGCCTCCCTCTAATATATTTCCAAGTAATATTAAAACACAACTACCGCACACCCCTGTACCATACCAGAGCTGTCTAAGAGGGAGCCCTGGAAGGAGAGGAAAAGCACCCCACAAAACTGGGGATGGAGTGCTAACAAAAAACGTGGCTACTGGTTTGTAGAAAATACAGATAACGTGTAGCAACCCAAAGTCTGTCACTGGTCACTGTGAGGTGAGTTTACACTCTTAAGCTTGAGGGGGCAGAACAGGAGAAACAGCAGCATTTTGACTGAGAAGCCTGGTTTTCTCTTTGCAACCTGCCCTTCCTCTCTTACATACGGCGCCCCCTCTCCAAGGGGGCATTTTGGCTGGCATGGAGAGCACATCGCTCAGACTGAAACCCTGAACCTCTGGCAGCAGGCATATGCGCAGGCAGCAAAATACAGCACACCCTCCTCAGAGACAGGCAAAATCCGTATGGCTGAAGGTGCTAGCACTTTTCTAAACCGTTTTAGTCCATCTCTAATGGAAATCTAATGGAAATCATAAATTACTGAAAAAGGTCCACAGGTGCTGAAATTTACTACTGTGTTGACTGCTGGCAAGGTCTGAAAGTGAGGAACAATGCAAGATGTGCTAGGAAAATGAAATATTTATGACATTCATATTCTCCCACAAGCTTAAAAAAAACCCACACAAAAAAAACCAACCAACAAACCAGCAAACCTTTTGCTTAGTGACCAAATAATAAAGCCAAAAAATGAAAAACAAAACAAATGGGGGAGAAAAGAAAAACCCTTGACCCCAGTGGGTGTTTTTAGAACTATCTTCGCAAAGGGGATAGTTCTTATAATAGGTCATAGGTTTCATTTCTTTCTTTATTTATTTAGAGTATTGCGACATTATCTGAGTGTAAGAATAAATTGGGCCCAACAAAGAGAAGAACGGAATGGCTCATCATGTTAAACTCTGAATAATCAATAGCATTTTTCAATATGCTATTCAGTACAGTACATTGCTAGATATGATATGCACAGAGAGGAAGTTGAGATAATTTTTCCTACAAGTAAATGCTTGCCGTAGTTATTGTAGTTTGCATGAGACAGGAATGACTTGGAGCAAGGACAATAAAAAAGCAGGGGGGAAATTACACTACAGATTTGATCTGGCTTCCACAATCAGTTTGGCAATTGGTTTCATTGGGAGCAGCTTCAAGCCTTGCAAGAATTAATGAAAAATAAAGGTTGGCTTTGAGCAGAATCGGCACAAAAGATAATGTGAATGGCATGGAAGGTTTCGATTTTATGCAATAGACATGGGCAGGGGCTGAAGAGCAATCACTTCTAGATTTTCCAAATACAAACTTCGATATTAACTTGGTGGCAGTCCTGTTTTAAACAATTCACACCTAGTCGCACCTTGAAAGCTTAGCAATCACACTGATGCCTACCATATGTGCAGAATGACAATTTAAAAAATGGGGTGACACAAAAGCTAGAATCTCTCTCATAAGGTGCAGACCTATTTCTATAACATACTCTGTTTTTTAACACTAATACTTTAAAGGTAAGCCTATGCTTGAGAGTGAAGGACAGGTTGGGGTTTATGAAGCACAAAGACAGAAAGTGTAGCGAGTACAGAGGTTCAAGTAAACAATCCCGCCACCAAACACACGTGCAAAGAGCCTGTGGGAGACCGTGCATCCTTCAGCATGAGCTGGCTATCCCTCCAAGCCTGAGAACATTTTGGATTACGGCTCTTGTCTTCCTCTCCTTGGAACGTACTGTACATAACGGATCAAGCCTGATTCCTAAGCAACTCCACAAGAGGTCACCACAAGACGAACAAATTGTTGTCATGGATTTTGTAATGTCATTGCTTAAATTTCACAGACATTGATATGGATCTGCTGAATCGGACGGGAAGGAGTTCAAGTGAAAAAGCCACATATGTCATCCTTCTGGTATCCTGCACTCCAACAAGGTCAGAAAGGCAATGGTGTTAGAGCCTAATTGTGCAACAAATTACGTGAGGGAGTGATGTTACCTGTGTGTCACGGGACCAGCCTCGTAGTGCTGGTGGAGTTTGGGCGCTGAGGCTGCACCTGCACTGCACAGCCGTGTGTGCCGGCCAGACACCCAGGTTAGCGTGGATTGAGCGAGCTACTTCTGAAAGCGAGTATAGCCACATGTACAGGCACATAGGCACAACACCTACACTAATTTGCTGTTAAGAGGCAGAACTAATGAACATGTTGTTGTTGCAGCCACGCTGAGCCGGTGTCTCTGCCCGTGCTGTGAGGACGCGCAGCTCTCTGGGGGCTGAGCGGGCTGTGTGAAGCACAGTGCTGAGCTCTGCGCGGTGCCCCTGGCAGGGACCTAGCTGAGCCTCAGAGAAATACCGTGGCAGTTGGGTATACCACAAGCTGTCTCCTCCAGCCCACTGATGAAACCTATCAAATTAAAGTGAAGAGCAGGCGCTCGGTATAAGAGTTCATATTTTAGGCAGTTTAATGAGAAACTGTTGGAGGTCAGAACGACATTAATCCCCAGCCACACAGGGACAGACTTAGAAGTGGCTGGAAACTTCCTCCAGCCCCCACTCAGCAAAACATTTCAGCATGTGCTCACCTAGAAGCATTACAGCTGGCTTGTTCATATACTTAATACGGAGCATGGAGGAATCATGTGCTTTAAAAAAAAGGCACTGTCTGGGATCTAAAGAGACAGATAAACCAATATGTTCATTTTTGATTTGCCTGTGACATTCTAAAGGTTCAGGAGCTGTGAAATTCTGAGTCTGGAAACAGTTTCCAAGTGCTGTTTTGTGTGCTGATTTGATTTGTACAAGGATCAGCCAGAGACAGGTCATGGAGAGCAAATCACTTTAGTAAGCTAAACAGTAGTAATAATTTTAAGTGCTATTTTCCCCTTGAGATTAATTTTATTTTCTAATATAACCAGAGGCCAGTCAGAGAAAGAGGAGAAGAGAATGACATTTGCCTGGACCCTAAAAGAAAGCTTAATGACAGAGAGGGGTTCAAAGATAATGCTAAATGGGGAGAGGCAACTGTAATAACACAGAAAGATTTTACATTTATGGAGGATGAAATTCACCCGTATGTACAAGACTAGTACAAGGATCATAAAGTTTAAATGTTTACCCAGCGCGGAGGTGAATTTCACCGCTGGTTACTTCTCTATCCTCCAAGTGTGCATACACAGAACTAAGCAAAATAAACAGACCCAAACCCCACGGTAAGTCTCTCAGAGTAGGAGGCTAGCACAGTGGTATTTCTATTTTATGCACAAAGAAACGGTGTCAAAGAAGTACTAGATAACAAAGATTGCTTTAAGGATTTCAATAGAAAGGTGTATGTATAAAGAGAGAAGAGGAAAGGTGGTTTAGAATCAAATAAACCAAGGAAATTGGCAGGAATGTCCTTGCTTCTGCACAACGCAATTAGCTGGATGAACTATGAGTCTTTACCCAGTCACTGAAAAGCAGCCTGTTCCCACCAGCCACAATAAAACCTGATTCTTCTGGACAAAAAGGACCGTGATTGATCCCTGGGTGTAAGAGCTCAGTTCTACTCATTCTTCATGTGCTTCACCAGTCCTGCTGGATGCATTTTCCTTAGTTCTTCATAATGTCTTACCCATGCCCATCCACTAATTCCTGTACAAACACAGACGCTTCCTCAAAACATTAATTAAATCCATTTTTGGCCAGCACAGTCGTAAACTCTGCTCAAGGGCTGAGTAACAATTTGCAGCAAAATCTTATAGCAATTGTAGATCGTGTGGCACAGTTATAACCGAATGAAGAATTTCATATGAACAACTCCCGTACTTCTTGTAGTTAGGAATCCTATAATTTGTATGGGATTGAAATCAGCTTCCAATAGAGTTAATGAAAAAAAATCTTAGTGGCTTCTGTGGGGTGTGGGTTGTGTTATATGGCCTTTTATAAAAAGCAGTGATGTTAAGTTAATCAAAACCCTCTGCAAATTGATGCTGATTTGGGTAAAATGATCAATGTGAAAAGCAAAGACTAAGATTATTTTTTAAAAGGCAATACTGTATTTCTACATTTCTTTCACTTTTACTTACATATCAAAGGTGAAAAAGACAGGATAGAAAATACAAATTTTTGTGAATTAAATTCAAGACTTGCTTACTTGTAGGACAAATAAGCCAAAACACCAATATGTGTAATATGTGTTGCAAACTAGGACTTCCAGTTCGGAATGAAGTAGCTTTGACTTTTATTTTTAAGCTTTAAAAAAAAAAAAAAAAAAGAAAAAAGAAAAAAGAAAAAAAGGAAAGCTTATTTATATCATCTTAAAGCTCAAAATCAGCCTAATGAACCAAAAGGTCATTTGCATGCTCAGCTCCTGAGATATGTCACCTGAAACTCCCTCTGGATTGTCCATAGGACTGCACAACTGTGCAGGATTAAAACGTTAATCAAACACTAACTACAGTTTTAATCTTACATGCATAAAAACCTTCCAATGTGCCAGTAGCCCTTTTGAGTTCAAAGCCTTTACCAACCTATATGAAATTATTTATATGTGCAACTGTTTGTAGGTTCAAGGCCTATAACCTGGAAAAGCAAAAATAATGTTTTCAATAGACTCTCTTGAGCTAGTTCTCGGAAGCAGTCAATGCTAGGAAGGAAAAGAGTCTCTAAGTATCGATCATTTTAACTAGTGCTCTTCATCAGGCCTCTCACTGACTCTTCACAACTCACAAGATTTTAAAATACAGTATTTTTTACCACAACTGTTTTACTGGAGATGCCAAGCATATGGTAAATTTGGAGTAAACTGTGCACCCTTCCCTAGAGAAAATACATTTAAAAATAAACATGCCATAGAATCTAAAAAAAGGCATCACATTTACAACACACAACTAAGCCACTGCTGTACAATATGAAAAACTAAGAGTTAGAATGAGTACAACTTGTCTAAGCAAATGAGGAGAACAAAAAGAAAGTGGTGCAAAAAAAAATCTGAAAATTGAACTGACATTGTTAGTGATAAATTTTTCCGCTACTAAAGTCTCTTACTGTCACCTTTCAGGAGATTTTGCCTTTTGCGTTAGATCTCATTTCATGTTTATCCTCCGAACTGGCTTTCCTGCATTGGAAATGGACAGTCTTTCTCAGTCAGGAGTTGATTTGGCAACTGGATCTACAAGGACACACATCTGCATTGTTGTGAAGCTCAGTTCGTTTCCGATGTAAAATGCTCTATGGATCGCAATTTTTTCCACCGTTACTAAATATAATGAGTCCTGGAGTGAAACTTGGCAGCTTCTTAGCATTGTACAGCAATTACCAGGAAGAAGTGAAGAACACCATCATTTCCAAATGAAAGAACAGGGAATTGGATGAGCATAATGCAATTCTCCATTGGAATAAGGATAGGAGACTGGAATTCTATAGGATCATTTTTACATATACAAATGGCTTCTTCTGAATTTCAGAGATGCTCGATGCAGCATAAACAGTCAACTAAAAATCAGCCAGTCCCTGAGCTGAAGTCAAAGGAGTTTACACTACCTGAAGAAAAGACTGTTTCTTGTCATAAATATCCCGTTCGGATTTGGAGAGCTTGTTTTAAAGAGGGAAACAGAAAAGAGCTGCTCCTACCAAATAAATAAAGCGAAATATACTGCACCAGCTATTTAGATTGCCCCAAAAGCAACTCCTTTCTCCTTTTCTCCTGAGCTTGAGCCTACATGAGAAAAGAGTGACCCCTCATTAATACTCTCCTTACAGCCTGCTTATTGTTTTTACTTGTTTTATTTCCTTGCACTTGGAAATACAAGCAATAAATTTCCAGGGAAATGAAACTCACTTATCAGATTTTCCAAGCATCAAGTTTCATATTAGGAAAGTAAAAAAAAAAAAAATAAAATAAAATCACTCTAACTGGACTCAATATAGCTGTAAACCAATATATGGAAGCTCTGCCAGAGATTAAACCTTCCTGGTAGGCTCAGTGTTATAAGCCTCAAGTTTCAGTCACAAATTTTCTTGTAAGGGACAACAAATTTACAGAGCAAGTATTTAGTGATTCACAATCTAGGCCTCTCAAATCAAATCAATGCAGCTGACATTTCACAAGATGAAATATTGTCCGCGTTTCAAGCAAAATGTGGATGGGCAGTGCTCGTCCTTCACAAACCTTCTTTACCACCTTAATTGTCTGAGCATTCAGATTTTATTTTCCTTCCAATAAGTATTTTTATATTTTTAAATCTAACACTCTGGTGGGAGAACAGGAACACGAAATTTCTCAATTAAAAAAGTTTTGTTTACTCCTCCAAAATGCCTTTTTCTCTTTCCCCCCTCTTGTTTACTAGTAGATATTTTCCCTGATGCTATTTTGCTAATCACTGCCCAATTATCTTTCTCAGTATCCTTTCAAGTGACCTCACTGAGATGTGAGCTCGCACAGAGACCAGGACAGGATCAGGCTGACAGAGAAAATCTTAGACCAGGTTCTACCACTGGTTATAGTGTTATAAATCAAGATTAATGCCACAAAAATTAGTGCAATGAGCCCAGAATTAAATCTTTCCAGCAGGAATTTGGTTCACGCCGAGAAATCCTCCCACGGGGCACGTATAGATATTGGGGTGGGGGGGTGGAGGGCAAGGCTGCTTCAAACCGCTGGCCAAAGCGAATTTTTAGAAACCTTATAAAAAGCAGCATCTGGTATGAAAATTTCCTATTGCATGTGTTTATGTGCAATCCCGCTTAGCTGTACACGACGGCGGGGTGAAAGAGGTTGCCCGATCTCCCAGCGCGGCGCAGCGGGAGCTGCTGGGGGAGGGGGGGGAGCAGCAGCCGCCCCGCTCCGGGATGCCCGGGGTCACCCCGCCAGCAGCTCGGCCCCCCAGCACCGGGCCCTGGCACCCGGGACTGACCCGGCTCCCGCTTCCCAGCAGCCACCCCAGGCTGCCAGGCAAGCCTCAAATACGACATCAAAGTTCCTGTTAGATTTCAATGAGGAGACACTTCAACGTGTCCCAATCATGCCCTAATCTTTAAGTGCGGAGTTTTTCCCCCTCTCTCCTAAGGACCGTGCGGTTTTTCCCCCCTCTCCCCAAGAGCTCTAAATGAGCCAAAGCATCGCTAAGGCATCAAAACAAGCCGGAGCAAAATAAACCCTTTTTTTTTTTTTTTTTTTTTTTTTCTCACGGCTACCACGAGGAGGCACTGCAGCCTGCTTTATGGAAGGATTTTTTTTTTTTTTTAATTATTAAAAAAAAAAAAAGGCAGGAAAGAAAACAGGAGTGGAGAAGGGGGGGAACAAAAAAAAAAAAAAAAAAAAAAGCCAACCACGAACCAGCCACCCTGGTGAAGTGTCTATTCGACACCAGCACGGCTCTGGTGTCATTCCCTATTTAATGGCTGTCAGTGAGGGGGAAAGACAACGTGGTGGGTAATTAAAACCAAATTGCAGGCAGGAGATGACTGCAGAAGGATGATATTGTCATTAATACTGATTTAACATGCACCTGGGTAAGGTGAGAGAGTGCAGCTAGGGAAATCGCAAAGGCACTGGGGTTGCCTAATTTAAAGATGTAGGGTATCTAGCCGAAGCATGTTTAAAACCCGAATAAAACCATCATATTATGACAGCAGATATAAAACTGAAACAAATGTGCTACACATGTCTGTTAAAAAGAAAAAAAACCCCACCCTCCAACCCTGTGTTCACTGCAAAGCAAGCGCCGCATCCTCTCTGAAGTTCAAAAGTATTTTTTTTTAAAGAAGGTTTTTTTTTGTTGGGTTCTCTCATATCTCGGTTTCTAATGTGTTCGTTGCTTCCTCTGCTTTTACAAAGCTGACTGATGAGAAGGGACCTTTGTTAGATGGAGGGGGGGAAAAAACCACTGAAAAATCCAGTCTGTCTCACAGGAAAAATTCTGCTCCATTAATATTTCAGTGAGCAAAGATCCTCCATCTAGCATTTAGTGCAGGACTGTAGGGTAACTCATTTATGAAGAAAGGAAACTGTGGACTAGCTACTGAGACAGGAGATAAAACAAGGAAAGTTTGTTAATGATAACATGTTGCAGGCTACACAGTTTTGTAACGTTCAAGCCCTGACCAGCTCCATTCCCAAGGCTCAATCCCAGATCCGGTAGAACTGGGAAAAGCTTGCTGTCTGAGCAACATACTATTAAATGCAATGTAAATCAGCAGCTCGTAATTATAAATCAAACTGCTGGACTTTTCCTTAATGAAACAATGTCATTCAATGCTCTGACAATATTTTTATGATACCTAAAGGTGAAAAAGTAAATTTTACAAAACCTATATTCCTTCTTCTCATTCCCTCCCCCCAAACCCCTCTTTTTTTTTTTTTTTTTTTTTTTTTTTTGACAATTCACTCCCTGGACATCACATCAAGTTTAAGTAATTGGAACGGGAGGAGCAGCCTTCTCAGGCAACGTGTCCCTATACAGGAAAATGTTCAACCTACAGCTGAAATCGGGGTAGTAACCGATAAATCTCCTTTTGGTCTAGCCATAAATGAAACACATGCATTGCGGAAATGACCATCTTTCTGCCTTACTCTTAAAAAACGAGTCATTAAAGTCATGAAGATATACACACATTCCACAGAGAAAGCATATTCAAAGGCTAGACTTCAAAAGAAAAATATAAAAGCAAAATAAAAACAAAAGCAAAGATAAAAGAGCTCAGGTACAGAAAATAAAGGTGATGGGTGCCGACCCAAAGCCTGTTGAAACCCACAGTGAAGTTCCTAGGAAATTCAGTAGACTTGATCGAACTCATCACAACCATTACTATGAAAGGATTTCAACTTCTCTCTGTTTTGTTTTCCCCTTTTTATATCTTTTGCAATTTAGACTTTTAATTAAAGTGCAAAACTGTTTGTCATCTTTTCCTGACGATTTGTACAGTTCCTCCCACGCACATTACCTGTCAATACAACACTCCTCTTCCTCTCCCCACACTCAATGCAGCAAACACGGACTAGCAAGCTGTCCCTCTCCTGGGCTTCTGCTCTGGGTGACAGCAGCAAGCTTGCCCTGCTGGCTGGCGGGGGAGAGTTCAGAAAACGCTCCTTTTCAGAGGGTGCTGCAGAAGGAGCTCAGCTCTGGGTCAGAACATACTCAGACACCTTGAAAGGCAGGTGTCAAGGATGCTGAATTCACAAAACCACATAAAAGCAGGGTGAGGGATGACAGATGTAAAGTCAAAGGAACAAGACGCCTGCCCGTGGCCCGGGCTCGGTTCCTGGCTGCCCCACGCTGTCCAGCCCACGACACTCAACAAGCCAGGGTGTCACCGGGCCCCCGATACTCTTTTACAAAACGCTGATGATCATTCACTGCCATACTGGGGGGCAGCAAAGATAAAGCCACTGCTATCTGGAAAGCGCTTAGATTTTGTGACAAGAGAGGCTGTGGAAGAACCTAGGCAGGCAGGTGCCATTTCCCTCCCTGGCTGGACGCAGTACAGACAAGCTGCCGCGCTTTGCTGGAAAAGACTGACAGAAAAATCCGAGCTCCACCGAAGTCAGTGCGAGTTTCAGCGACTTGTACTGAATAGACTTGGAAACCAGTTTCAGTATCAACAGCTTCTAAATTAAAACCTGCTTAGGTGATCATCAGATCATGCATGCACTTGCCTTTCTCACTCAAATATCTTTTTTCCAATATTCTAAAAACTGGAACTCCGGTGACATTCACAAACAACATATGTTGGTCGGATGAACATAACATCAGCTTTTTTTCTTGTGCGTGGATGAATATTTTATGGCTCAGTATTTTCCAGATCTAAGATCAGAATTCAGCTATCAATTTTCTGGACCCTGACACTCCATTTTCTTAATTGATAGTAATTTAAAAATCAAGTGACTTATTTGCAGTCTACTTTCTTGTTTAAGGAAAAAGGGAACCAGACATCTCTATAATAGCTGCCTAGAGAAATGTCATGACAAATTGCAGCATAGATCAGAAATACTACTTAGCGAAGAGCTTAGTACAAGCAGCTTAATACATAAATATGAAAAACTAGGAGCAGGATAAAAAAATAGAATCCTAATCTCTTTTGCTCAACTTTGAAATCTCTAAGGCCCACATCCTAAAAAACCTCAGCGCTTTATTTTACTATCACGGGCAGTCTCCCTTAAGTTAGCAACACTAATACAGTACATGTGGCAATATTCATTCTGATAAGACCTAAAGTGCATTTTGTAGTTGGGAATATTGGTTGCATTCTTCCCTTCCTGTTCCTTCTCTTCTATCACTTATGAAGTACATATTACATTATGATTGCATCTGTCTAAATAAAGGGATTCAGATAAACTACTTCCACTACTGCAGCAAAGCATGATCTCTATATGTTTGGATACAAACCAATTAAAATCTCCTTTTCACTTTGAAAAACACGCAGAAGGAATAGCTTTCTTTACATATTAGTTTGAGAGTCAGAGAGATTTTCTCTACATACAGGTTCCTATGAAAAACCTGTGCAAGGACAGTTATTTTGCATTATCTTATCACAGTTTTGTAAAGAATCTCCCAAATACTTTCTTTTCTGACACAGGAGGAGAGGAAAAGCATAAGAGCCTCTAATGTTTTTTATGCTCCGTCCACTCTGAATTCAGATCCAAGCATAACCGAAAGTCGGTTTCCAGATCTCTGTCATCTCTACGCTTACAAACAAAGGGGTCTATATTCAATACGTCCTGCGCTAATAAGCCTTCAGATACCATCACAAAGTTGTGCCTTTCTCAAGTATACCCAGGAAAGGAAGTGATCAGCCTTCAAAGCAATTGATAATTCATTGACAGAAAACAACAATGCTCAATCCAATAAAAGCTCCTCTTCTTCAGTGAGTTGGAAATCTGACCCCATTCCCAATAGCTGACTGCAATAAAGCACTGGAAATCATAAAGCAACTACCTGACACTTAATACCGGGTTATTATTAGAAAACTACTTTCTTGTGAAAAAAAAAAAAAAAAATCATATTCTTGTACTGCTACGAGAAAAAGGCAAGTAACATCCCTTCCCCCTTTTAAAAATATTAATGCCTCTATATTGAGTTTATTCACCGTTGCAGTGAGAAATACATGGGACAAACCTTCCCTAGGTGCCAAGCGATATTGCTCTGTGCGCTTCAGCGTAGCTATTTTCATTTATTCTAAGTCTGGACCTGGCAGAAGATTTTTTTTTTTTTTTCTTTTTTTCCCCCAGAAAGGTAACAGCTGCCAGCAGCAAACCCAGAAACATCCAGTTTCTGTTATATTTTGCTTTCACATGAAATGGAATGTCTTCGGGGAACACAGAGGCATGCTAATGAGACAGGTTCAATGGAGACAGACACACTGAGGCAGCACCTTAGCCCCTGGTCTGGTTGCCCTGCGCTGCGAAGGCACTGCAGAGCGGCGGGGTAGCTGCCCTAAGGGGGGCACAGGAGGATTTCCATTGCATAGGGACCCTTGCTTATGAACTTTCATTAACACAGGGTTAATTTCTAAGGACAGCGAAGAGTCAAAATGTCTTATAATCGTTCCAGGACTGCTACAAAGAGCCCTTTTTTTTTTTTTTTTTATGTAATGAAAATAAATAAATAAATAAATAAAATTCTTGTTTGGATTCATGCAAATGTATTTTGTTTGCAAAGGAGAATATTGAATGTTGGACTTGTTTTAACTCAGCAAATACTGTAATATTAATGTATTCACGGAGTGGATTATGAAATTTATCTTGTAATTTGTTGCTGCTACTAGTTGTCATTTTTGATTCCTGGAAAAATGAAATAAGATTTAACTTCAAAAACTTCTTCTTTATTATCTAATTAAATAAAGGTGGCAGATTAATTGACTAATTGGTGCTCATGTATAGATGGAGACATATGGAAAGGATTTAAGATTAGACATATGGAAAGGATTTCTAAGATCTGTAAGACTGTGAGCAGCATTTTATCAGATGTTTTGTATACAACACGTGACCTGCACAAAATGCTGCATTCAGCATATAAGCCAGATTCCTAAATGAGTGAATCTGAAATTTTGCCTATGGACATATTCACAATCAGCAAAGATGCAGGCTAGTAATTCCATTTTGGACACAAACTCAGCAACAAGGAGGAATCTTAAATACATATTAAATACCATATTAAATAGTGATTATTTTATCTTTTTTTAGGGACAGATGCTTCCATTCATACTCATACTGAGTTATATACAAATACTTGAAAAATACCCATTAAACAGAGTATCAGCACAAAAGTTCCAGACTGAGTAAGATCTTAGTTGGCTGATATTAATGTGTATGCAGAGGGATAGGGAGAGAAGGTGTAGGTATATAAACCACTCCAGTATTAATTCACAGGGAGATGGTCTAGACAACGGAACTCAATGCCGCAATGTACATACAGACTATATACACAGACCTAACAGATACAACCACGCTCACAGAAAAAAAAAAAAAAAAAAAGGAAAAGACAGAGTCAGCCAAGCCCTGCAAAAGAAAAACAGTTACGTTCTGTTAGGTTAATGGGTTGCAATATCCCTGCCACATCTGCAATGGTTTTAGAGGATTTATACCTGTAGTGAAGCAAAAGATGACCACATTGCATTATCTTCTTTCAAATAAATACAATATATTCTTGAAATACTGCTTTGGTCAAGCACCTGGGATTCTTGCTCAACTCCCTAGCAAAGATTTTGACTGTGACTCAGTATTGTAATGCCTATTTGGAAATTTTAATAGAGCAGCTTACTACAAGAAGAAACGTGGATTCTTTTACCAAAAAGAAAAAAAAGAAAAATTGATGTCATCGCTACCCTAAAAATGACACTTGAACTTGGGATTTGTCTGAATGAAGTGATGAAATCTTGAAACTTTGTAAGCATTTATCAGCTAAAGAACTGTTCACACAGGGTTAAATCAGTAAAGATGGCACTCTGTGTAAAGCTATCACATAGAAAAGGGAATATTTTTTCTCAAATACAGATAGAAAGCCAGAGTCACCCTACAGCTAATGGAGGTGCTGGGTACAAGTGTGGGAAGAGGTGGGCTATCCAACTGCACTAGGAAGCAACCATATTTATTTTTCAAAATTCCTGACATGAAATAGGAATTGCCTCCATTCATGATCTTGGCCCAGTCATAGCTCAATTCTGGCAATTAGCAGGTTTTTTCTTATAGCTTCATTATAATACCCCCATTAAGTTTTGCATATCAGGATATTTAAAAAAATATAATTTTTCAGCTTCTAGCACTAATTATGCCCGCAAATAAGGAATGACACATTCCAAGATAATGATCCAGTTTATCCTCTGGAATATGGGTACCCCATTATTCTGACTGTACCTTCCCCTGCTTACTTAAACCAACTGTAACAGTAACTCTTAGTCAAAATAGGCACAAGTACCCATAGTGCCCACAAATAATGAATTTGAAGATACTGATACTTTCTCTCGGTTGACTTTTCTGGAAACAGCAAAATACCACAGTTCAACAAAGTTAAAAGCCCTTACCCTTCCTAATCCTAACCATAACCTTAACCTGGACCTAGACCCTGATTCAAAGAGGCCTGGGAACCCAGCACTGCCTGCAAATCAAAAAGAAGAATTCCTTCAAAGCTAGCGAGACTTTGCTCTTGTTTTATCTCCAGGAACTTGCAAAGTCCCACACTCATCTTGGCTGCTGTCTCCCTGCTTTTTTTTTAACTCACAGCCTAACTCCAGCTTCAAGCAGACAACTACATCAGGTTTCTCCCCCCAGAAACTGGAACATACTACACACAGCCTGTCACACTTAACACTTCTCCTGACCCTCACCCTAACTCTAACCTAACTAAGCATGGGAACTGAATAAAGACCAACAGATTATTCACGCTTTTTGTTCACCTGTCTGAAAGTTGCAAAAGACCACAGCCACTCCTGCACTACAGATCCCACTTTTCCAAACCTGAAGCTTATTCCTATCCTTAGGTAGGCATGGGAAACTTCTGACAGCCTTCTGCACAGAATGGGAGAGCAGACAGCAGACAAAATACTGGGTTTCAAGCCAGCACGCCCAGAGCAGTGCTGATTATGGCAAACATTTCATTAAAAGCATTTCAAATGGTATATTAAATAATTTAGTACTTCTCTCTTCAGGAAATCTAAGAAAACAGGTACAAACTAGTCTCACAAAAACCTAATTTTATGTAGTGAACAGGGTATGCCAGTTTCCTCGCGGTTAGTAGGAACATAAAACATTTCACAATACGCTGTAAGGGACTGCAACAGTCAAAATACATACAAAAATATCCTAATAATACTGTTAATAACTTCTGCATAGTACGTATATAAGAACTAAAGAAAAAAAGGGGAACTATACATTGGTAAATATTACTTTTGAAAAGTTATAACCCAGCCTTCATGTTCACTTGTACGATAAGCCCAAATTTCCTTATTGATCCTACACTTAAAGCAAGAGAGATGTAAAAAATTGAATCAAGACTCTGTGACTTCAAAGAAATACTGTATACATTAAAATAAGCAGTAATAATGCCCCAGAGGATCTTAAAACCTGTTGACAGACCCATGTTTCCCGCTATGCTGCCAGGCTCCTCTCAGCTATGTCTGCATGCATTGTTTCCAAAACTGAGCTTTAACTAAATGTGTCAGGTACCAACTCATATTTTTCTTATTTTCTGTCACGTGCATCAGCTGGTCCCTTTCTCTAACAAAAGAATCACAAATGTTGCAGAGGTGACTCAGTAGAAATATGTCTCAAAGATGAGTTCAGTGAAAAAAAAATATAGAAAAGCATTTGAAAAGCAAAACTATCCCTCTTTTAATTGTGGTTTCTGATTTTGCAGATCTCTGTATTTTCCTGCAATCCCACCCAGGTTGCCCATTCCCAATTTACAGGGCCCGCACGCCTCTCCATGCACCAGCTGCGGCAACTGAAAGTAATTATCACTCCAGACACAATAAGGTGTTAAAGGTAGTGGCGAGCATTTTGTGCAAAAAGAAAAAATTAGGAAGAAGGGAACCTGATGAAAGGAGATTAGTGTCTGTTAGTCTTTTGGAGAGGAATGGGGGAAAGCAAAGAGGGGGAGCGAAATAATAAATAACCCCATTCCTTAGGGAATACTTGCATATGTAGCAGACAATGAAATAAAAGTTTTCTTTGAAGAGTACGTTCTTTTTGTATGAAGTAAACGGTACCAAATGAAATCACAGAGTTATGTTACAGTCAACATATAACTGATCAAAAAGAGTGACAGGATGGGATTATGAGAACAGAGACGGAGTAAAACAGAATTAAAACAAAACATACTGCTTCGGAAAATAACCTACAGCACCCAGGGAAGGGGCATAGCCACTGCTAGAGCGCAGGGGGGCTGTGCGTTAGCAAGCAGCCTGGCAGAGCATTCCCTACCTGTCCTGAACTTTCGTAGGGTGGGAGGGAAAGAGGAGAGGCAGCATGCACGGGAGGGAAGATCTTACTGGAAAAGTTGTCAGAGGCAAGGCAGGGAGGGCACGGAAGAATACGAGTTCGCTCCCAGAAACGGCAGAGAGGTCGGATCCGTTCTGACTCTCAGTCTCTTTCCAGGGGATCTAATTTGCAGTGAAGCCCCTGGGACTCCTGTCACCGGCACTAGTAGGAATGAGATCACAGCCTGAGTATCCGTTCTACATTTTCTAAGAAAGTAGATTTTAGTACAGCAAAGGACTCACACAAGGATTTGTGAATAACTAAGGTATGCATATGATGAGAAATACTACTGTATGGCAGCTGTAGATGGAATGGATTTTTTGAGCTCTGTTATATTTCTGCAAGGGGTACGGGTTTATTTATATCGGTAATAGCTGCTCATTCTGATCTTTCACCAGTTTTGCCTCTGATTTAATTCCTCTGATGATTTACTGACCACTGGGTTGCTAGTGTGGGTATTCCCTAGCCCTTTCAGGAGCAGCCAGCTCTGCTACAGGGTGATGTCCAACAGCTGTAGATGAAATTGGTGATAACCCCTTCAGCTAGCACAACAGCACCTGGAATACACCCTGCAATCAAGAATATTCAGTCTTTCCAGTGTGTAAATTCACAGCTTAGTTGGCTACTAACTAATTTCTTTGAGGAGTCCTAGATGCTGATCAGTCTCCTCCTTATTTACTCAAGTGAAGCAAAAGTGGAATCAGACATGGAACAATGTGAAATATTTCCAAAGAAATTGCACCCAGCTCGCCTGCTCTGTTACAGGTCTCCAATTCAACAGAGCTCAAAGCTCAAAAAAAACCCAAAACAAACAAACCCCCAAACCAACCAAACAACAAACCAAAAAAAATATTGCAGTTTACAGAGCATTCAAAGCAGGGATTGTTTTGTACAGCTGTAAACTAATGTACATGTTTTCACATGGATTTTCTGGTTTCAAATAGCTCTGACTTCAAGCTACACAAACCTTTCCACTTGTCTTTTGTATTGGAGATTTCTGAACGCTGTAAAATCCTCAGCTCTGGAAATGTGAGCAGATAAAAATTTAAGCAGGAAGTTGTGATTTGGTTTGGGCTTTGTTCTTAGATCTCTGCAAACCAAATGACACCCCTATTGGCAGAGCAAAAGAACTTTTCCAATGCCCCTCACAAAACATCTTCCAGCCTCATGGAGCCAGAAGTTAGCTCAGATTTTCCAAAGTAAAAAGAAACACCCAAGGCCAACTGGAAAGCGTCATCACATTCACCACAGCAGGCCTGTAGCATTGACTTTTGGTGTACTTTCCTTGACACATCTTCTCCCTAGGTGGCAGAAAAAATGTGGTGTCGACAGGTGACTAAGGGAAGGAGAGGTAATATATACATTAAAAAAAAGAGTCTAGTGCTTCCTGAACCAACTTTCTTCTGCTGCCTGCCTTTCTTCTAGTTAATTCTTTGATCAAAAGGTGATATATCGTCTTAGAAGGCAGTCAGCTGCAACTAAAGCAAGAGTGAATGATGCTCTCTGTACTTTTTGGGGGAATACAGGAATTTACTGATTACACTGTTTCTTTAGAAGTCTGTTTCTTCAGTAAAAAACTCTCCCTAGTTTTCTCCTCTTACTTTGTAAGCTGCATACCAAGTGTCAGAAACAAACCATTATGAGTTGGAACAACAGATTCCTCCTCTATACATACATACACAAGCTGATCGGTGTTTGTGCCACTACGCAGCATTATGAACTCAGGTCATTTCCAGGTATACACTGGTGCTCAAAGTTTATGTGATGAATCAGTCAGATATGCTGTATTCTATGGCTGCGTGCTTTCAGTTTCTGAAGCTACAAAACAATTTAAGCCAAATTTTTAAAAAAGAATTATCAGGACATGAGCCAATCTGCAGAATGAAATTTAAGTAAAACTGAAATTGTTCATAGCTTTTAGTCATTGTGAGAAAGAGCTACTTTATGTGGGTTAAAGTAGATAAAATACTGGATGGAGGAAAAAGTCTAGTGATTACATTTCTAGAGGCAGCAGAGGCTACTGGTTCTGGCTAAAAGCCTATACCTTCAGATGCTTATATATGTAGGTAACTCCTGTTCAAGTGATCGAAGTTACTTTCACGTGCATACATTGATACAACTGGCCTCAAAGTCACCTTAGGTAAGCATGCAAACAGTAAGTGACACAATGGTGGGTACTAAAAAAAGGAGCTGTTGTTGGACTCAAAACTGTGTAGCACTTGAAAGCTATAAAAGTGTAACACAATATAAGCATTAAATGGTACCATGTTGTTAACAAGCCGTTGCACTGATATTATGCAATGCTTCCTTTGCCACTTCTCCCTTATTATGAGAATGTTTTTCTAGACCTTCATCATTCCCTGAAACAGAAACTGTCTTCTGGAGACAACCAGAAGCATTATATGGCGTTATGTGCTCATCCACAGAGCAGCCGCAGGAAAGGCGACAACAGCGTTCAGTGCCTCCTGACTGGACATGGGGCGATTAACGGCAGAGAATGCTCGGAAAACCTTCAGAGCAGCTCCTTCCCCAACCCTTTCAGTAAATATTCAAACTGGGGGAAAGATTTTCAAATTTATGCAGGGGCAACTCCAAAATACAGTTGATCAACAGCCAGCGATCCAGATATTAAATTGTTTGTGATCCATCACTTCATCTTTTTCTGAAATTGCCTCATGGGGAAACACTACAAAATAAAACTTCAATACTACCATAAGCTCCAAATAAAGCTTCTCTCTTTGATTGCCTCTATCTCATCTGTCTGCTTAGATTTGTGTGTCTAGCTAAGTGAATACAGAAGACCATACACTTGAAATGAAAACTACACAGAGTACACTCTTGACTTGTTACCATAATTTACCTTCTAAGTGGAACCTCTTATGAGCCTACTCAATTATATTTAAAATGACTGCACCTTTATTCCAACACCGTGTACATGCTGAACCTGCGGTCTAAAATCCTGAGCTGATGTAAAATTGCCAAGCCTCATCAAAATTCATAGGGGATTCCTGATTTACACCAGCACACACAGGGCCCCCAGAACCTATCAAACTGTAACACTTCTCCCATGGGGAACAATATCAGTGTTAAGCAATAAAATTAAGTTGGTTTTATGTCTAATGTTGAATCCTTTCCTAATATCTTACTGTAGTTTATGCTTTTGCATGCAACAATATCTTGAATGCATGGCAGGTTTACACTGAAAAACACAGTTTAAAAATACTTGTTAAACGATGAAGGCTTGACAGTTCCTTTAAATAATACTGGAAAAAAATGCACAAGAACATTTTGGTAGTGGAATGAAAAATGCTGCAGTTTACAGCTCTGTATGTCACCAAGAAATTAGTATAGATTTTTTTTTCTAGAGACACTGTCAGGGCTGGCAGGCCTAAAATTAGACATACCAGGTATGCACTTCGCACTGTCCCTCAGGTCTGCCTGTCAGCTCCCTGGGAACAAGATTCCTGTATATTTCAATACCCTTCCTGCTCCGCGGATCCCCGAGAACAAAGCCGACGGGCAGAGCACAGCACTTCATGACACACATATCTGCAATCAGGAAGCAACCCATCACCTTGGGGTTTGCTCCTGGTGGGTCACCTATTTAAAAAGCGGTATTACGTTACTCAGAAATAAAGAAACATTTATATGTAATCTGGAATAGCAGAAAGTGAAACATAGGCGGCTGAGCTATTTTAAAATATTCAGTGCTATTTTGAAGTGATAATCAGATATGAACTGAAAAATAAATCAATGAGTTCTCTAGTGATAAACTATCAATATTAACTAAAGGTCAGGAACAGTCAGATTTTGTTTGTCTTGGGCTTTGCTTTTCACAGTTGACATTAATTCATTTTAAACCTGCACCGTTTGCCACTTATTTAAAAAAAAAAAAAAAAAATGACAGTAGGGTCTCATTTACTACATCGTTTACCTTTTTCCAATTACATAAATGACTGAAGTTGACAGTGGCATGTTTTTGAGTATAAATATGATAATTTACTACTGGGAAAGAGATAACATGATCCTCTTTATTCTGCCATACTCTGCTTGCAGGGCTGTGCAGAATCTTAATTGAAATATTTTTAAATAGTGTCTAAAACAACGTTTAGGGTTCTTGTTTGTTTTTTTCTAAATAACAGCTCTTGAAGCATTTTCTTTTCTTCTGCTATGTGTCCTTTTGCTCCTGCTTTTCATCCATTCTGGTATAACCGACTCTGTCTGGATCATGAGTTATCATTGGCTGCCAGTGGAATGCTACAATGCAATTTGTCTTATTGAAACATGGGCTAGCCCCACATGGCTGCAAAGAATCATTCACTTTCTAATAAATCAAACATTTGCTAAAATTCCTTCTTCTCTGACATGAAACGGTGGGATAGACAATGCCGCTTGTGAACTGAGAGGAGACGGTGATAAAAATGCCTCTTTTGTCCAGCACTACTGAATTAGTTTGTGATTAGTGAATTGCAGCTACCGAATCCAAGCTCGCATCCATGCAAAGTTGACTGGTATTTTTTTTCCTTTCAAATTCAGTCACTGTACTGTTTGTCTACTGTAAATAGAATGTTTCTATGCTTTACCTAACAATCAACATTGTTTTTCCATTTAACAGAAAGAAAATCCTAGCCCCTTGGAAATTGCTGCAAATTTTATCTTGAAAACTTGCAGCTTCTGAAGGTATGTTTTTATGTCTGTGACAATCTTTCAAAAATATTTATCTGACACAGGTCTCAAAAATTAGGGACAATGAAAGGCTCAAAAAGCCAACAAATTATTTTTATTTTTTTTGTAATGTCATTGAAGTTTGGAAATTACCACAAGTGTCACTTCTCTGCAGCTGTAGCTTTTCTGCCAAATCTTTGGAAGTCCAGTTATTTGGAGAGGACGTCTGGGATTTCCAACAGTACATTACAGTATATTTTGAACTGCGGAAGTGACATTAATGGCTATCATCTACTCAGGAAGAAACATATGCTGGGATGAATCCTGAAAATCTATCAAAGAGCAATCCCCACTGGCTGGCATCTGAACAGTTTACAGTTGAGTGTTATGCCCTTGCATTAAGCTCCTAACATAAGATCTTTTAGGATGGCTTTATTACTTATCACATTTTTAAAGGTATGCTGTTGTAACAGTCTCTTAAGGCTGCTAATTCCATCTGCTAAGATGTCAAACATCCCACACCAGGAATGTCTTTTCTATAACTTTCATACTTGTCCACCAAGCCAAAGCTGCCTTTTATCTTATGATTTAGGAAGGGGAGGGAATTATGCCTCCCTTATATCAGTTTATGATCCCAAGATTTAGAATCTGTATGGAATCTGTACCATATGTTTGACCACAATCTGTGCAGCCTTTGCTAGGAACCCAGTCCTGTAACAGCCCAAACAATCACGCAATGCTGAAAGGTAGCGGGAGGTTGGATTTCCGTCGAGGGCTGGCTGGGTATCACCGTAAAACAGCAAAACCAGACTTGTCCACCGAGTCCCAGCTCAGCCTTAGACACTGCCGAGGACACGAAGCAGGCAGGACCCTCAAGGAATCCTGCCCCTCGCTGTTGCTCACTGCGGTGGCAGAGCACTGTGAGCTGGCCACATATGGATCCAATGAATGAAGACAGACAGGGCTCCTTCACCACACCACAGAGGTTACCCGAGATCATTCCTGCTGGTTTCAAGACAGGTTCAACTGGTGCCTTGGTTAAGGTGAGTGCTTAAGCAAGAGGCATACGATTAAAACCACTAAAAACAGTTTAGCAGAAGACCAGCTAGGACAGCTACTGGCTGAGAGCTCCTGCGTTGGCAATGAACCTATTGACAAACAGAGCTCCTGCCTCCTTTGACCCATTTCAAGGGTGTAACCTTTGTTCCCACAGCTCTACTGAAGAGTTCAGGAAAATGGGACATAATGCAAAAACCTAACTTTGCATCTTGCCTATCTCACAGCCACCTGGGAAGTAGATTCTCTTGAGAACGAATTTTTACAGAAGACTTACAAAAGCATGTAGTCCCGACTTGCACTCTGAGATCAGACAACAGGGAATTCTGCTGAAAACTCTTTTCCAAATCTGGTTTGTCACCATGAGATCATAAAACTTCTTACCGGCTTTTGTAGGCCAGAATCAGATCCAAAATGCAAGAACATTGCCTACCATAAAAAAACCTCCAGGTTGCAAATGTGTGATCAAATATTTATCACAACACAGCCTAGCACCTGGGAATTCACACAGTAAAAACCAAAAAAACAAGGCAGTAAGAGATTTAGCAGCATGAACTGCTTTTGCATGGCATTAACTATGGTCAAGGTCAATTTAGACTGAGTCTCTACAGTACGCAGCTTTTACATTTTTTTCTCCTACAATTGCAATAGCAATAATTTTAAACATGTTAGGAACAAGATCTAATCTGAATGAGTTTACTTTGATTTAGCCTGTTTACATTTAAATCATGCATCCGTCTGGTTCTAATTCAAGGTATTTACTGGCACCTATATAGGAAAACTCTATTTATTTCCAGTCATCCTTTTGATGTAAACAAAATCTTTGTCCTGCAGCTATATCTTAACTACGTTAGGAGGTACAATAGCTATGTAATGGTATCATATGCACTTCTGTCACTGCATACATTATTTCTTGCCAACTTGTAAGTAAATTGGCACCAATAGCAGTCTACCTATAGTGGCTTAATCATAGACAGATTCTTGAGTTTCTATCCCAGTAGTGTTGCTTATAGTCAGCATGATCCCAAGGCACTAAGGAACCTCACTGACCCCCTTGCCTCATCTGTAAAGTAGGGATAACAATATGGGGTGGTGGAAGGATGTACTGGTAATATTTGTAAAGCGCTTTGAAGATGCTGAGAGTGCCAAGTGTTATCATGGTTTCTAAGCTCTGAAATGCTTGATATGATTATGTGCACACATAATTTTTAATGGTAATTCAGAGTGCAAATTAGAGATGATATTTACATTTCTTCCAGGCAAGCTTAATTTCCAGTTATCAAGGAAAATATCTATTGCACAAATAGGGTATCAGCTATTCAAAAGTTCCCTTAGGGCCTACCAGTTCTATAGCATGCCATTTTTTTAAGCTGTCCATGAGACGACAGACTGTAGCAGTTCCCTTGGAGGTATTATGGATTACTGACAAAACAATAACCAGAAGTAATATTTTCCCATCAAAACTAGAGCCTGGGCTTTTTTTGTTGTTATTTTTCTTCTAACAACACGTGTTTTCAAAAAGGCCTCACTTTCATTTATACACAATTTGCAAATCTATATACACAACCCCTGAAAATATAATTGAATTCATAATGGACTTTTATAAAGCAAAAGTCTGTATTTCTCTTCTGCTGAAAGCACAGAACTGTCAGTCTTTGCAGGTGGAAAATCTAGCATTTCTGTTTGCTAAAGAAAACCATCTGAAGCTGAGTGTCTTTATTAGTCAGCTTTTACTGCAGCTCCTAAACTGCAGCAGTATTGGACTCTTGAAAAAAGACAACGATGCAGACAGTGTCTTTAAACACCTGGCTTGTAGCCAATAGCAGGAAGAAAGGTAGTGACACAACCTGGAGATAGTCTTTGCTGAGAAAAGGTCGAGCAGTTAGAATTCTGTTTAGCCTGCTTATCAGTGACCTGAGAAAAGATGGTGCAGCCCACAGAGCACTAGGCAAAATGCCCCACGTAACCTTAAGCAAGTCATTAGTACACAAACCCACAAAGACATAGCAGTTCTTAACTCCTGAAATCAGCAAGAGTTGGTCACCTAAATGCTTCTGTGGCCCTGAAGGGTAATCTCCGTGCCTTGGTTTCCCACCAGAGAAATGGATATAATGGTACTCTCGTAACTCAGAACAGACTGGTAAGGAAAAACTAATTAAATTAAACATCGGGCTATCAGTACAGCAAGGACCGCAGAAGTACTTCAGGTAGCGTCAGTCTCTGAATTTCCTTTCATATGCTCGTTTACCCATTTGAAAGCAAAACATTATAACGGAATCACAGGATGCCAAAATCACAGAGTCTGTGGGACACCACCTCTGGTGTTGTCCAGCCCAACTCAAGCACAGCAGGTTGCTCATGGTTGGGTCACCTGGCTTTTGAGTCTCCCTAAGGATGGAGGCTCCACAGTCTCTCTGGCAACATGTTGCAGTGTGTGCCCAGCCTCACAGGAAAGAAGACTTTCCTATGTTTAAACAGAATTTTATAACAGCAATTTGTAATGCCAGCTATAATCCAAAAGGCCAAACATCACCTTGACAAAACGTTCACCACACCAAATGAAAAGCCAAACAATAATCTGAAACAATGTGTTTCAGTCTGCCTGTAGCTTAAACTGCAGATCCTCAACCCTGTAAACGGCCTGCCACAAGTGACCTGGTATGTTCTGAGCATTAACGGGACAGCGTTCGAGTCTTCGTGTGAATCAGCCTGCATCCTGTCTTTAAATTCAGTCATTTAGGGTCAGATAATATCTCAATCTCACAGGAGATCTTCATGCTCCTTGGACAGAGTTTGCAGGCTGAGCCTGAGACACCAGTTCTTGAGGATACCCTGCTGGAGGTATCAAGCAGGCTAGTTTAAGGTTCACTTGTCTATGCCAACCCCAGGCACAGTCACAGCGTGGACTAGCGTGTGGTCACATCCTCAGGGTCGAATTCCCATTCAAGCACTGCCAGACTGGAGCCAAAAATGGGGACAAGGCACTTCCATCAGAATCCTTTCCAAAGTATGGGCAGATTTTTTAAAAACATCATGCTGATTTTATTACATTACAATTATTATTCCATGTCTTAGTTTAATTCATGTCTAGATTCTCTGAAACTTTCTCATGTTTTCTCCACATACAGCTTACCTTGAATGCCTGGACTTCCTTAGAAAAAGTTGCAAAATATACGCATTTCAAAATGGGAAAGCAGAGACACAATGCAGTGAGACCATAAAACCCAGGAATCTCAACTAAAGCGTGTTCAAAGTAAATAACTTGTCAGGATGTGTACGCTACATCCACATCAGTTAGATTTATTGAAGATTAGTTTAACACTTTTCTGTCTGAAGGAATGAGGTTAGCTGAACATCCCGGTCTGCGTCGTGCCCCCAGCCCCGTGAGTGCTCGGGCGGGCACATTCCTTTGGGCTGCCCCAGGTAATGATACAGCAACGTTAAACGCTGTGCGGGATTTCAGGAATTTTGTTCAGAGACCGATTCTGTTTGCATTTAGTGTTCCTGTCCTCCACAGCCAGGAAAGCTTGTGGGTTTCAGTTATTTTCTTTTTGTTGGCTTGTTTTGTTGTGAGAACTGGAGATCCTAGTTTCCTCTTTTCCCTGTAACCTTTGCCTCTCTCTGTCTCCATTCTGACAGTAAAAAGGCAGCACATTGAACAGACCCGCCCTGTGTCACTACGAAGTGGCGGAGAAAGAAAGCGGGGGTTGGGGGAGGTTGTCTTAAACTATCAGACCATTAATGTTTAGTTTCTTTAATGCCTAACTTTTAGAAAGATACCTGAAATAAAGGCCTCTATTCAAACAATGCACACATCAAACAACGGATCCCAGTTTGGGACTTTGGGAGTTCCTGGCCAATTGCTAAGAGTTTGCACTCCCCTCACTCAAGGGAGGTCTGAAATGTCAAAATCTTCTGTCATCCCACTTGTCATATCACATCCCACAAAGGAACATGGAAGCCATCATCCGCTCTGCTGTTTATTGTCATGAAACCCCATAAATACTCACTCTCCATAAACAGTAACAGCCCAATTAAAGCACTCTTTACCAAGCGTGATCATTTTCAGACAGAAAGTATTGATTTATCCACCTATGGGCACTGCATAGAAACATCTCTTAATGAGAATGATAGTGACCTCCGAACTCTGCTCTTTCACCCCGTAATATACTCTCTCAATTTTCTGTTAAGTGGTCTAGTGGCACATCAGCAGAGATGGAAAGACACTCTGATTCTTTAATGTCGACACTGGAAGGCTCGCAAGGAATGCTCAAATCTTCATTGTAATGGGAGGTGAACAGAAAGGTCACTTATATGCAGGGCTTTCAGCTTGTTTGACAAGGCTTCTTTAATAAGTGAAACATTGTTGGGGTACACTTGTCCGTCAACTGCCTTTGGCACTCGGCACCGACACAGCCAAACACGAACAGCCGCTATGTCATCGCCGGGCTCTGGAGCCATTTCACCTGCCCAGAAATCCTTTACAAAATTTACAGGTCGGGGTGGTTGGGTTTTTGGAGGGTTTTTTTAGTACTCAAGGATAGGAAGCAAAAGAGACCCTTGGTTTTATTCTGTTCAGCAGCTTAAATTTGTGAGCTTACCACGTGTGTAATTGACAGCAGACATGGTGTACTAAACCAGCGTTTCCATTACTTCGATTAATCCTCCTTTGGAGTGTGATATTGTTTGATATACAGTACAGGGCTGACACAGGTTACTGTAATGCCACTTTACCAAACAGATTACAAAATTGTGCAGGGAGTATACAGCATTCGTGCAGATAAATACACACAAGAGGAAATTCTAACAGCTTTTAATTTCCATGCTTTTCAGTTTTATTGTTGTAAATGCAACTCTTTATAGGACTAATGACACAGGCTGGCTCGACTGAGTCAATTACACCAGTAGGCGCTTGGATCAGATATTTTGCCTGCTTTCCATTTGCACTGTCTACGCTTCTAATATTTGACTAAATTACATTGCACCATGGTGCATTGGCACTTGCCATATGTTATATCTCAAAGCATTTTAAAGGACAATAACAAAAAATAATAACACACAACATGTAGTTCAAAGTTGGGATGCAGGCAGGAGTGTCAATCATTATGAGCTACATTCAGCAAATAGCCCAGAGTGTTGCATTACGGTGTCCTCTAATCTGTGGTGGTGTTAAATGAGTAGGAAAGTTGGTAAGGATGCCAGGGACACTGACTGCTCTAAACTGTGTGGGACTACTTGTGCGCATCTGTGAGTGCGCATGTTTGTTTGTTTTTGGGGCAAGAGGGATATTTGGTGAATTTTAGTACTCATGAAAGTTAGACACTAATAGCACCATCTGGCCTACCACACAGAGCTCCGCAAACTTCCTCCAACACAGATCTGCCAATGCACTTCAGCTCTGACCTCCAACACCCCTTCAATTCCAGTAATGAGTCTACAGCATCTCTTGAGAAGAAACTGTCAATTGTTCTGATTTCTGCTAAATTGTGTTATGCTTAGCAATGTGGGCAACTGCCCACTAGTGACTAGCCTGAGGCCACTAAACTCCAATCTGAACCTTGCCTTCTGGAGGTGAAGAGCTTGCTTAATATACCCAGGCGCCATTTTACAAGCCCTACCTCCGTTTTAGTTCACTCGCTCATAAAAAGTATGCAGAACAAATCTGCATTTAAAGTCAATTCAAAACATGAGATGATGAGGTTTTGTGGCTCTTCCTTTCAGACCTTCCTCTGACCCTGAAAATTTCTGGTTTTAAACACTGGTGCAGCCTGCGCAAAGAAGAACCTTTCTGTGCAACCAGCTTGCCATGGATGTCTCTCTCAGGATTGAGTTCCTGCTATGTTTGTTCTGGGGAAACTATATAATACTCAGAAAACTAGATTTGTGTATCGCTGTGACTTCCTTCAATTCAAATCAAAATCCACTCTCGGCACTCTGGCTGTTGCAATCGTTCGATTTCTTATCCACACAAGTGCATGACAGTACTTATAATAATCATTATGGAATAAATAAAGCCATTCTTACATGTATTAATGTTCTGCCTAGACATTCTTTTCCTATGTTTTATATGCAGTATAGACGTGGGTCTTTTTTTGTCATTGTTTTTAAATGCTAACTTTCAAACACTGATATTTGGATTCTGCAGAAGTGCTGCTGAAAGTTTTCACATTTAATCATAACAGAGGGAAGTTGTGCTGTAGTAACGAACCAAGAATTTGCCAGACTTGATCTGGTCCATAGTTGCTAGAGATGGTGTATGATCTCTTCAAATAGTTAGTCTGAGACATTTCAAAAGGTTACAATGGTTTGGGGTAACCTTACCACCTCAAAGATTTTATTTTACTTTTTACTGTGAGGTTTAACATTCCCTTCAAAGCAGGTTAGCATCAAACATTTTAATTATGGATATTATTACCTGTAAGGATGTTAAAACTCTCCTTAAATCTTGGTCTTAGATCTGGGAATTGAGATTTGCAGCTCAGGGTGAACATTTGGCTACAGCAGTTTTGACCAAATTAAATGAATGAACGATATTAACAAGTAATCTAATTAAGTGCATATTACTATGTTTGTGTATATTCTACAGTCCATGCTACCTACCATAAAAGTATTAGAGCTCATCAGTGCAAAGAATATTGCCTTCAACTCCAGTAAAAGGAATAATTTCCCTGCAGGGCAGTAACACTCTTCAACGTGGCGAATAGCCACAGGCTGCAGGGTTGTGACTTTATGGTAAATAGCTACCTCTTTCATCAACAGAGCAATGAATTGGAAGAGCCCCTGGTGAAATGTATGAGGGTAATTTGATTTCTTCAGGTATAAACATGCAACCCACTCGTTTTCAGGCACTGCTAATTAGGCTGGGTTATCCAGATGCCTTGGGGTAATTATTTTGGCTGTACTTACTGATAGCTGGGAGGGTTGCGAATGTCAGCCGTGTTCTTTCCCACCTTTGGCCACAGTCCCAGTGATTCATACCACAGTGATCCTAACCAAGCATCCTTTCTAAAGGGCATAATTCTACTCCCTCAATAAACATGTCTAATCCTCAGTTTCCATTAGGGTTACTTAGAGTTTTCTGACTGATGGTCAAACACACAGGCAAAGCAACGTCCCCATTTCTGTGTGTGCCTTTAAGTGAAAAACTGAGAGATAAGGTTTGTCTCCCTTCATTTTACGTGGTTTTAAGTATAATTATTTTTCATCAATTCAGTCCAGTGGAAAAAAAAAATTAAAGTAAATTACACCCCTACACTGCCTAATTAAAAAAAAAAAATGGGGGGGCGGGGGGGGGAAGAGACAGTTGAGCAAAAAAAGCAGGTATATGCAAAAGAAGTCAGTATTCCCCCTGATAAAATGCATGGAGCAAAACACAGCAGATTTGTATGCAACACAACCACTGAGTATAGCAACATCAAGTAGTAAGGCAAAGCCCAGCACTTTCGGACACCTACACTGATCAAATACTGCCTGAAATGCAGATCACAGCATGCTGAGGAGCTACTCAAGGCTGGAATATGACCAACAAGGACTTGGTCTTAAAAGATATTCCTGGTATTCCCAGCAAGACCATAACAGAGTCCACACAGGATCACCTCTACATCACACAATCTGTCAGTTCCCTGCACCTCCAATATTTTCTTCTTTCCATTCCTTCTGCAGAGGTCCTTTGCTCCCACCCCTTCCTCTTTTTGTTTACAGTTTTTAAATTTGGAGAACTTCTTGTAACAAAGGAGAGGTTGGAGACTAATGCGGAATTCTGACAAGAGGGAAATAATAGGAGCTATTCCACGCTGTCATGAGAGTACAAAGTTGTTTCATTCCACCATATAATGCAGGATTTTCAAGGGATAACAGACAAGCTGAAATGTCATGTTATATCACCAGGGTGCAACCCTGAAGATGCTCCTAACTAGCCCTTCTCTGAGCAGCCAGCTCTTTGAAGTTGTATCCGTCATTCCACACTAGCAACGTCAATTGAGCAGAACTCTGGTATGGATAATTGATTTTCAGGGATCTGTCTAAATTATATAAATAATATTATATACTAAAACAAGTGCAAGACTAGAAGTTGTTTAGGGTTGACCTCAAACAAAAAAAAATTCTACCAAACTTAGCCAAAATAAATTATTCAAAATATATATACACCCATATCTATATGTGCATATTTATATCTACTTAATGTAGTAGAGTAGTAGAGAAATACTTGATATGCATACACACCTCTATTTAAACAAAACTTAATGGAAATAGATGTTGTATTTCACTTTTTATTACATATATATATACACGCACAGATACATGCGTTTTATATATATATATATACACACAAACTTAATTTGGGGGGGGGGTCCCCTGTTTGTATTTTTTTGGCAAACTTTAGTCATATGAAACACTTTCCCCTCTTTTATTTTGAAAAAAAAACATAATTTTGAGGATGTAGGGATGTTTGGAGAAGATGTGCATAATACAGCAAGAAGACAAGGGAAAACCCTGCTTTCCCAAGACAGACATTCACAAAGGCAGATAATAGAAAACAGATGCGTAGGGTTCAATAGCTCTGCATAGCTTCTGTAGCTCGTGGCTTTACTGACCGAAAGGCAAACAGACCAGCAAGGGTCTTGTAAAGCCCCAAAGCCTTCTGCTCGGGCTAAAACCTGAGCAGCGGTGATGGTACAACTCCACAGCAATGAGCATCCTCGCGTCTCAAATCACCTAGCGATACAGACTTGAGCCGATTCAGGAATGAGAACAAAACTACCCTTCACTTCAGCGTGGCTAAGCCAGCAAGAGCGTGTAGTGACAACATTTTTGGGCAACACTGTGCCTTTTGGACAATGTCCTGCACGATGTTTGTGCATCGTGGTCTTATGCCATAGTGGGAAGAATGTGAGGGCTTAGGCAATGCCTCCATGCACACACAGGGATTTTTCTCTCTCCTCAGAAGCAGACTAAAGAGCAGAACACTGACCTGGACCTCCAAGCCTGCACGCACACGAGCAGCTCTCCTGCTCGCGAGTTATGCTATTGACATTGGTCATATATAGCCATTTTCTCCAATTGAACCATTTCTGTGACAAAGGACTCCTCGTGTTTGGAAAGGGTACTCATGTGAGCAACAGTTTGCCAGTCTCTAGTGCTGATTTCTCTGCTAATAACACAAGGGGGAGAAAATGTTGTTAATATTCAAACCTCTGAGATTTATTAGCTTTTTGTGCAATGCACATTTGTAAGTGTAAATGATGCAGAAAATTCATGTACATGATAATCAATTAAGAACAGTATTTTACACGAAAACTAAGACTCCACACACTGCGTAAATGACATACTTTACTCTAAATTGACCTAATACATTTCCAGGAATGTGTCAATTAAAATTTTAGCCTTTTGGAAGGGAGGGGGGAGAAAATATGAAATCAAGGCTATTAAATACTGGGAATAAAATCAGAATATTAGTTTCCAGCTGGCACAGTAAGAGAGGTTAAAATTTTAAAGAAATAAAGAAGCCAACCAAAAAAAAAGGAAAAAAAAACCCAAAACACAACAACAAAACCCAAACCTCCCAAACCCACAGAATTAGGCACTACTTGCTGCTGCCCCACTGTCAGATGTTTCACTCTCTGGTTTGTGATATTTTGGGGGTTTTTGGATGATCTAACCCTTCTTTCTTTTAACAAAGGGCGATTATAGGAGGCAAAATAGTACCATCATCCCTTCAAGATATCTATAACCAATGATTTAGAGCTACTTTCCTACCACACAGTAGTTAAATAAAAGGAAAAAAAAAAATCTTTTGAAAACAGCACAAATTATTTCTATATTCAACAGCCTATTTTGCTACAACACAGAAAAGGTCTTTCTAGTTGTGGCTCAAAATATTTCCATATAACAAAATTAAATCTAAGCAATGCTTCACTCTTGCAACACTTTGTTTTCCTCCTGTGTTTTGCTCAGCTCAGAGCAGATTACTTACTCCAGCCAGTTTCTCTTTCAAGGTTTTTCTGTCTCCTTTGCGTCCCAATGTTTAAACAGTACTTAGACTAAAAATTAAAAATAAAAAAAACCCCATGAGACTCTTAATATCTGATAGGAATTGCTAAAAACCACAAGGAAGTCCCAGCCAGGAGAACCTTCCCCTCCCAAAGCATGCCTACAACACAAGAACGTGTATGTGGGGACAGGAGAACACTTGAACAGTGTGCCTTAATGATTACAGAAATAATCAGCCCTGTTTAAGAACCAGGCCCAAGGACTTGGGTACGAGTTTTACCATTAACCTCAGTGAACCCAGAAGTTTTTTATATCAAGTGTTTGTTCACATGGACAGAAGGATTAGAGACACCAGCTTCCCTGTACTGGGAACAAAATATTACAATTAAATAAGTCTGTCTCTTTTTAACTGTATTCCCAGCAGATCCAATGGGGAGACTCTTCTGAAATTAATTAAGCTTCCTTCCCAATTTTGGAGACCTGAATTTTTTTTCTCCAACAGTTTCACTGCTGGATGTTAGCTCCTGCCAACCTTTTACATCTTAAGCCTCTGAACTCCTGCTAACATTTAATAAATGGTCCATTCACAAGTTGTACACTATATTTTTTTTTGTAGGCTACTTTATTCGTAATTAAAATGCAAAAGGCAGGAATGGAGTTGACATTCCAAGCTAGCCCCTGTGAACACTACATTTCAACTGGAGCCAAAGTACAACAAATGCAGCCGACAAGCCAAAGAGGTGCAGCAGCATTTTTGCTTCATGCTTTTTGAAAAGCATTTGAACCCCTATCCAGTGAGGAGGGAAAATCCATTCAATCCTTTTCATCAGTAATTGTCTTCCCTAAAATAGCCGCCATTATCAACATTTTTGGGGTGGGGGAGGGACTTACATATACCATACGCACAGGCACTGCTGCAAAAGAAAACCAAAGGGAACAAAGCCTGCGATCTCATTGCCAATTTTCATTAAAGCCATAGGGATGGTTAATAGTGGTTTCTCAGAAGTGTCAATCATAAATTCCAAACTAGAGCTAAATTCCACCATCCACATCTATACCTCTACATTCCTGCATCTATAAATGTTGCAATACATTTATGGAGCAGTGGGAATTCATATACGCGTGGGTTTGTGTGCATATGTTTTTTGGGGTGGACAGTGGGAGTTTTTTGTCAGGGTTGGGTTTTTTTCTTTTTTTCCTTTTTTTTTTTTTTTTTTTTTTTGCATGTATTTGCTATGTCTTTTTGTCTGGTGGCAGCTGTTTCTTCTGACCTCTCCCATCTAAAACTGCTGGGGTGTGCAGTTCCAACATACCTCAGGGGGCTTCTGCAGAAACTGTTGTTTACCATCTCATAGAAGCCCTGTTTTTTGTCGATGGATCACACGTAATGATAATGATTATGCTCCAAGCTCATATGCACTAATCTTCATGATATGGGCCCAAGAAGCACCTGAAGAACCATTTTTTTAAAAAAATAATTGCGGGATAATATAATTTCTACTTATGCCTCAGCTACCTGTGTGGAGGTGCGCTTCCCCAGATGCTCACTACTGCCTTCATTAACGTGACCTCTCCAGTGGTGAGCAACTTTTCTTTTAATACTCAAGCCCATTTATATTTATTATTACAGCTGAAGGGAATAGCTACCCTTTCCTTCTTAGAAAGAGACTTTGGAAAGGACTCCATAAGAATCTTTGGGAGGATTCCTTCCCAGAAAAACAAGTGACACGTGTGCATCCCATCCAGGCAGTGGCTCTGGTGAGGCTGCTGCACTGTCGGCAGCAGTGAGCCCAACTAAAATCCTTGCCAGCCAGCAGAGACTCCCAGCACCTTCCACTGGCTGAGCATCAGGCCCTGGCTTACACATTAGTACCGGGCTAAGATGGGGCGGTTTATAGTTGATCTTTCTCAGCAGCATGATAAAGCAGCAAACCTGCATCCTTTACAAGTTAAATTTTATTTTTCCCAATGGTTGCCTTCTCAACCACTTTGACAGCTGTGCCTGAGGAACATAAGTGCTCCATGCGTTTTTTAATTTATTTTTATTGCGTGAGTCTCGCTTTAATATATTTCTTAGATGGAAAAACAATAATAGGACCTAATCTTGCAAGGAGCTGAACACTTCCAGTTAAATGCTGACCATCTTCCATTACCACTAAATCACGAAGAACAAGAGGGCTTTTGCTCCTTCCAGCATTGGTGCAAAGAGGAATATTTCACAAACACATTTCATTCCTTGGCTTCAGATCCATGCCATGAGCTAGGCTCTGTGCTGCTGGAAATCAGCATTGCTCTGGAACAGAAGCAACTCCCAAACGCTGCTGCAAGGTCTAACCAAAGGCTGCATCCAACGGCCCATGCGACGTGACACCAAGCCAATATAAACTCCCAAAGAAGGAACAACAGAGTTACAAACCACGCCACCATCACTGCCACACTGAGGACATATTTTCTCCTGATTTAAAATGACTTCCCAAGTAATGGTTTTATTTCTCTCATTTTTTTATATTATCCTTTTATACCCAAAACTTTAAACACTCAATTGTTTGTTTTATGATGCCTTTTATAGTTTCAGCAGCTAGTGCAGTGTCATGTACAGAATTTTAAGAATTCTCATTCACTAACAATGCAATTTTAAACTCTTCCCAGATGAACCAAATTAACAATATTAATTACTTTGCGAAGCAATGTTGGTTTTCTAAGTTGTTTATATGCAGTAAATGGTTTTGAATTATAGGGGTTTACAGACAAAATTCTTCTTTAAATTCAGTACTTAAAGATATATAGCAATCTAGTAGCAAAAAAGCAATGTGAATCTTCCTTTTTTTTTTTTTTTCTCCAGAATTTATGTTCAATCTTTTTACTATTTATTTTTTTTTCTCTAGTTGGGAGATCTGTTCGTTCACCAGAAGAATGTTTCAGTGCAATCTAATTCCAACTAGCAGAAGTGTTATACAGGAGAATAAGATATATTGTGTGGTTTATTTTGCAGGAGACATATATTTAGTTTTAGTGGGACTTATAAGCTAATAAACTACCTACAGGAAAAAAAAAATATCCAGCTATAAATCTTTGCTTCTTAGTTTTTAATTGTAAAACTCTATTACTGTCACTCAAAGGGTTAATGATTCTCTTGGCTGGAGGACAATTCATTCTACGGCTAAACGCAATGACAAATAACCATTATTCTTTCCAACTGCACTGATAATCGGGACAGCTTAAACATTTTCGCCAGTATAAGTGAAACCATTAATCCTCTTGGATTTCACGATAAGCGGTGACTGCGAAATAATGACTGTGTCATTGCAGGCAAGAAAAAATGTTAACAATTAAAACAAGTTAGCCATTATCTTACAGAGTACTG
Source organism: Falco rusticolus (assembly GCF_015220075.1). Lineage (NCBI taxonomy): Eukaryota > Metazoa > Chordata > Aves > Falconiformes > Falconidae > Falco > Falco rusticolus. The sequence goes on from NC_051193.1 coordinate 8,270,142, forward strand.
AATCGCTTTCACATTTCATTAGCAATATTGTAAGTGATATGTACCTTATTAAAAAGCTCTTATTATCCAAGAAACCTAATTAGTCAAAATCTCTCAGTCACTGGTTTAATTTTCTAATAATATAAATGCTGTGTTGGGTAATGCAATGTGAGACAAGTCGGCTGTTTGTCCAAAAAGAAGTTTCAAGAAGATATTTAAAAATATCATTTAGGATGAAAGGTACAGTGTAAGGAAATTTAGTTTTCTTATTACCTTATCAGGTGAATTAGAATTTTTGGACTCCACTGTCTGGACATAGATGTGTAGAAAAATCATCTTATCCTGCGTTTAAGCAAATTGCTCAGTGCTATATTGAATGAAAGGTCCAAGAAAAAGGCAGAGTAACTTTTTGTCAAGCTGCAAGAAGCATTTTTATTCTCCTCACACTCAACGCTAAAGCTTCCTATAAATGAAGCTGATGAACTAACACCTGAGACACATCTACACCTGGAAACACAGGAGAAAGAGGCCTCTGCATTTCTTGAAGGCAATGTCAGAGATCACAGTTTCAAATCCTATAGGCTTTAGCCTCTAAACCCCTAAAAAAAAGACCAAAAGTAATCCCATCGTTGCTCCTGCTGCTTTTTAAAAAACATACAGTAAGTACTAAAAATATCTCTCGTCGTTTTTCCAGCCAGTACTATTGCTTTTTCTTGGTCAGCAGAGCGAGACTATGGGGGAAGATGTATTTTAACACAGTGCTGTAGCAAAGCATCCTGCAAGCGCTCCCACAGACAGAGAATACTACCCGTAGCAATTCCAGGAGCATATGCCTGCTTGACTTGGTCCATGCTTACTACCTTCAGATGTACGAAATATTAGACTGTACCCAATACAACATAGTTGCAAGCCAAAGGTCCTCTCTCAAAAAAGTGACTATAAGAAACTGATGAAGTTGGATAGAATAATTTTTTTTTTAGGCTAGAGAAAGCATATTTAGATTGATGAAAAAATTCACAAAATCCCATTGAATTAGTCAGATGCTTTCATTCTAAAAGCAAGATAGGGAACAGGGGCCTGTCACATGAATTTCTAATTTCACAGTGAGATTTCATTTACATTTTACCTGAATTATTTTTTTTTCTTTTTAAGATATAAAGAAGCCCTAAAAATTAAAGGAAATGTTTAATTTCAGACAATACAATACATACAGTTTTATAAAAAAATGATTATTTTTTTAATACTTATAAGTTTTTCTTCATCAGGCAAAGCTAAAGATGTTTTGACAGGGTGACCTATTTCCTTCCATTCTCCCCCACTTCTCCTTGCCTCTGCTCTTCTGCATATAAAGCTTTGGTTTGCATAGAGAACTAAAAAAACCAATTATTTAGGAGAAAAATCTTCTGGTATTTAATACTTCATCCTCAAACATACACTTAGGTACTCCTCAGTCTTGTCTTAATTTTGCTTTGAAATGCCCTATGCAGTCCCAGATCTGCTCTTTGCCATATTCTCATTGTACTTGAGCACCATATTTTCAGTTTTGGACTTGCAAACTGTCCTCTTAAATTCTGATGCCCCATAATTTCAATACTTTTCTCCTCTCCATTAGAGCTTTCCAAACTCCCTTAGAGTTGCAGCTGCAATTGAGCTGTAAAATTAGGGTTTAGTTTTCAGTGAACAAATGTTTGGACTTGGGATTCTGGCTCATATTTAGCAATTAAGAATGTGCATTTGAGTTGACAAGATAACGTGACTTCCGTACCTCTCACAGCAGGAGTTGTGATCCCATGTTAGTGTTCAACATATGGTTTTTTATACATTACATTAACGTGACTGTAATGTACTGTAATGTGGAGTCAAAACACACCACCAAACCTATCTCCTTTCTATCAGAAGATTTTTCCAAAACAAAATAAATTAAGAAAAAAAGGGGGGTTTATTACAATAAAAGCTTGTGAGTAAAGCTTGCAGGAGAGGAGCAAGACAGTCTGTTATTTTCATCTGCCACTCATGAAAGATACTGGCCTTATAGCAAATACTTTAACTAAACCTTACCAAAAGTACATGTAGTAAAAAAATCTGTCCATGAAGAAAAAGAAGCTGAAGAGCAAACTCAGCATGATGTCTCTCACGCTCTTTATCTAATCCACTAAGATGCTCGGACACTGCAGAGATGAGGACATGACAGAAGACCACGCGACACTTCACAACCAGCCACTTACAGAAAATGCTGACATCTGCTCTTATTTCAGCTTCCCTGAATGCACTCCCCCCGCAGAGCTCCTCAAGTTTTGCACGTTTTTCCTTTGTTGCTTTTGAATTTTATTCTAATCTCTTTAATTTTAAAAAAATTTCTTATCCATGTACTAATAATTATATTGGGGTGGGAGCTAAGGTTACTAGTAGCAGTTGCTGTGTTCGGTGTGCACATTGGGGCAGCATGTACTCACCAAAGCCACACACCTGTTATGTGAGGAACTTCATATACTGTCAGGTACTGAATAATAATTGACAGCAGTGGCATAGGTATTGGGATGCTTACAAGGAGGAATTTCAAAGTGAATATGGGAGCTGAACTCCTCACTGAACTCAGCCATGAAAATTTCCTCACAAGTTTTCAAAATTCAGGAATCACTGCTTTTCTTTGTTTTTCTTACTGCTTTTACTGCGATTGTTATTTCCCCGCCAAGGCCAAGCCTGTCAAATCTTAGGCAACGAATATGGACAGGACTTACATTTGCTTTCTCCTGCTAAGACAATATTATTGTTTTCCTGAGATAAATACAAAATTAAATACTAACATGTAACTGGCATAGAGTCTCTCAGCATTTCTAAAGCGTGCTTACATAAAAACATATGTGTGGCGGGAAAAGCATTTGAATTAATAAACTAATATTTACAGGTGACAAGGCATCAGAACTCTAGCCTACACCAAGAGCTGGTTGCAACCGTGTATTTTGATCCTAACTTCAGCCCTTGTTGAAGTTGGTCTCCTATGCCACAGGAAAGATTCTAGGTTTATTTTCCCCTAACCTGAAACTTATTAAATTCAATTCAGTCTGGCCTTTCCTAGCCGCTGGGGGAGAATGATATATTTTTTTCTCTTCAGGCTGGACTGCGCTTAAACACAACCAGGGAATCATGCAAAACCATTCAAGACTAAGGCAAGTGCTTCAGGGGGAGGAAAAAAAAATATTAACTATAGCTGTTTCTGCAGCAAATTGTCAACTGATGTGTTGCTTCAGGATGGGTCAAATCAGCTGAAAGTCAGATCCTGGCTTTGCCAATGAGTCACAACTTTATCAGGTCCTGCCTCTGGTTATTACTGCCAATGTGACCATCTTGTAACTAAGGAAATGCTAGTGCAAAGCTCAGCCTGTCGTGTTCTATATAATCTCCGGGCCTCAGCCTGTGTCTGCAGGTGTTTCTCTGTATTGAATCTCCCTGGGGAATCTTCGGCTTCACAGCAAAAGCCGGCTGAAGTGAAAGTGATTTGATTTGGATCCTATTACAGGCACTTTACCTCTTCTATTTCCGTGATAATAGCAGATTGGAGTCGATTATTGTACCGGGAGGGAAGTTAATGTGTTGTCGAGAAACATTGGTAAAAGTGGCACAGGAAAAGGCACATAAATAAAAGTTTAGAGTGAAGCAAAAATCTGGGAAGCAAACCTGCATAAGTGTCTTTCTCAGCTCCTACCAGTCTCTGGATCCTTTTCTGTCTTTATCCCGAATTTAAAAACCGAAGGATTTCTTCTTGCTTTAATTTTGTTGCTTCTGTACATCTTTAGAGTGACTGTTCTCCTCCCCCCACTCTGGTCCCTGTCGGGAAACTCAGCCACCCAAACAGAGTTGCCGCAAGGACTGAGTTTGCACTGATTATCTTGCTTTGTATTCCCCGGAGTCTGAAAGTTTGCCAGCCTCAACTAATGCACCTCAGAGAATCACAGAAGCAGGAATGAAACCCTAGCTGGGTTTGAAAGAGGCACTTTATGTCCGTTCACAAAAGAAAAGAAAAACATTGAAAAATTTCCAAGAACTCCTGCTAGGTGACAAAGTAGCATTTGTAAGATGCCCTTCAGTGCTCCTTCAACTTCAATACTGAAACCTTTGTGTTCTCTGTGGTGCGGCTTCAGATGGAAGTGATACCGGGTTAGAAAAACATGCTACATCAAACAAGACGTTGCTAATAAGAAGGAACAATCAGGTTTTGCTCTGATTTCAAATGTTTGCTGAAAAATTTTGCGTAGCTCACCCATATACTTGATTGTATTTTAAGTGGTGGGTGGAAAAAACAGTAATTGAAATTGTGACTTTCATCCAAAGACTTTTCCAAGCCAGAGACATAAAGCATAACCGCTGTTAAACACAATAAACGGCTGCAGAGCAGCACAGCCTGCATGGGGGTGAGCTTTGGGAAGCAGGGCATGGGAAGGGGATCAGGCAGATTTGGGGAATATGCTGGTACAAAAATACTTTTGCAGAGAATTTCCACCTAAGCCCTGTCATCTTCTCATAATCCTTTTTACTGCAATGAAATAGTCAGCTCTTCTACCTCTCTTATCTCCATCTCCATCTTTTTGTTTTGCTTATGTTTGAAATTATTTGCCAATGCCACCAAAACTTTTTCCTTATTCAAATATCCTCACTGCTGCTTTAAAAACCTAGTATTTTTTATCTCAAGTGTATTCTTGGGTCAGACCTAAAAAATCTGGTCAACTTACAATAAAGAAAGTAAATAGCAACAATTTTATTTAAAATTTTATTTAGAAGTTCTTTGATTTCTCAGCTTTTAAGATGCACATTATATTTTTAAGCTTTATCATTTTTAGGGCACTGTTTTTGAATGACTGAGCCACACACAGCAGTGATTTTAAATCAGCAGACAGTTGCTTGGGCATGGCTGGATCAATCAACAGACCGTGATTTCCTTCCACAGTGAGATGGTATAGAAATATGTTAACAGCCCCACTTGCATTGCTTTGGGTCCTGACTTTTCATACTCCTCTTGTTTTAAAATATCCAGAAAACTGATGGCTTCTATGTTTTGATATTTTCATGTATGCAAGGGAAGTACAGAATCCGGGCACATCAATATAGCCTGAAATTTGGTACACCTGCTCACACCTTTGGAAAGCAAACACCAGGGGAGCAGAGTGCCCTGCCAATCCCAACTGGAACATCCACCTCCACCTTTATTCACAAAGTGGCGAGTCAGAAGAAAGCAGTGCCCAAAGTGTCACAAGGAAGTACGTTCCCTTCTTTAAGAGCAGTGGCTCTAGTGCAAGAAGAAATAAAACACCCCCAGCAGGCAGAAAAACGGGTGTAATTCTTTCTGAAGAGACGGCACAAAGAACAGGGCTGTGATCTCATAGAACCTGTGGACTTTATGGGGACAGGTGTCCTTAGAGGAAGACGATGGGACACGCACAGCCCGTCCTGCCCCCCTCATGATCCAACAGGCATACAAGATGATTACATGCTGTCTGCACAACGAGCTCTTAGATCCCTACTCCATTATCACTAAACTGTGAAAAGACACATGGGTCATTCAATTAAAAAAAACAACAGTTCTTTAAAATTTCATGGACACTTAATTTCCATCTGCTGAATTACTTTTGTATGGAAAAGCCCAAAATGTACATAAATTTTTAATGCCTCTTACAACCATCACAGGGGGTTAGCTGGATATTTTTATTTTTTTTAAACCCCCCAAAAGTGAGGGAAATTTTAGACTGAAATATAGTTCATTTTAACACCCAATAATCCCACCTACACCATCAATTCAGCAAAGCAGAGATCTACCTGCAAAGTGTTTTGGCATCGCCATGTTTACATGTTGTTCTGACAAATGCTCCAACTTAAGGTCATTGCTCAACTGTTCACTGTGTGTCAGATCAGAAGTGCACTAAATCCATGAAACCTTCTTCACCAAGTGTCACTGATCTGGAGAGGCTTTGCAACAGTGTCCGAGCTGCCACCTCTCCTCAGCTATCTCTTTTTTTTATTCCTTGTCTTCTCTCTTAACATTTTTTCAGGCATTTAAAGACCACTTTGTTCCCCATGCCCTCCGCTTCCCCTTCGCCCTTCCTCCTTTCTGTCTCATATCCTTCTATCATAATGTATCAGCAACATTAAAACATCCTATGTATAAGTTAATCTCCTACTCTAAGGATTCACATCTGTCGTCAGATGTATTCTAGCAAATGGAAACTCTTAGTTGGAAGCCATGGATAGAAGTTGTAAAGTCATTCCCATTCTACAGAGAGGCTCAGAACGTGACCTAGGAGAAAGTCAGTGTCTGCATAGAAGACATGCTGAACACATGATGACTTTGTCTTCTCGCTCTTGTCTTATGCATCTTGTTACAGGTCTGAACTTCCCCTAGTTCTGGAGAGCCAGAGGACTGATAGGTCTATGGAGCTGACCTGCTACCCTGAGTCAAACCCAGAGTGGACCACTGAAGTCAGTAGAAACAAACTCCTTTCAAGGCCTAGTACAAAGAATACACCTACATTAAAAGTAGGTTTCCCTTGAAATACATACGATGGATATCACGGCAGTGAATCACACAGAGATGCCACCAGTGCCTTCGACCAGAGCCTTGGCTGGCTTGTACAACCAGGGCTGAAACACTACTGTCATTACTCTGAACACTACTAACCTCTCTCCAGCTCCCTCCTACAAGCATGTTTCCTGAAACAAACCTGATGTAAAAATTTTTTATTCCCCGTGATACTAGCCTGCCCAACCTACACTTATTTTAAGTAGAATAGTTTGTGACAGTTATTTAAATAACAGCAGCTTCTAATATTTTGTGCAGAATTTGTATTGTTGTCCTACTGGAGTCTTCAGTGTGAGAAAGACAGAGCAGAATTCCTTTAATGAATCTTAAAAAAACCTACACCCTGCATGAGGATTATTTTTAAAATTAGCATTAATAAGAATAACATGTAGAATTTACAAAGAAAACCTAGAGGTCCTCTAACAACGTGGCAGGAGAAAAGGTAGTGAGAAGCACTTATTCCAAGGTTACTAATGAAGAGTATCTTTAGGAGTGAACAATTTTGGCTGTGACAAAATCTTAAAGAGGAAAAAGAGAAGGACTATATTACCTCTTTATAATCCTTCTTCAGAAAATGGGATTTTTCTTTTCCTATTTGTCTCCTGGGCTAAACAATCACCTTAAACATATATGTGAGCTTTGAGGGTTGTTTTAGCTTTTCATAGGATAGTGCAAGAAATAATACTTGGCCAGAAGGAATGAAATCAGTCCCTATACACAACACAGCACATTTGAAGAGGAAGTGCCTCTGCACATCAAAATGCAGGGGTGCTCCGTAGTTTGGATGCGTTACTGAGCGCTCTCCCAAACCAAACAAAGCTTTGCCTCTGACTAGTTGTTACAAGCAACTGATTTACATAATTACTTTGGATTTTTCCCCTCAAAAACACACAGTATATGAATCATTGTAGTCTGTCTTAAAGTCATTATTAGCCAATTAGAACTCCAGGATTTGCATAATCACTCTTCAGTTATTTCTTGGTAATCATACTGTGACGTGCGGTTACCAAAGTCTAACTGCTGATTGTACAGTGGATTATAAGCTCAGAATTATTGAGGAGCTTTTCAGTAATAAAGGAACTACCTCAGCTGCTTGGTTTCCTTTCAAACTGACATGAAGGAAACAGGACAAAAAAAAAGGCAAAAGATGAGTAAAATAAGGCTTCTAGAGTAATGGAAACAAGAAAGAATACTTCTAATATTTATCCACTCTGGAGAGCAAAGGATGAGTTTTCTGGATTTTAGGTCTCATACCAATCCAAGTTTAAAAATCCTGTGCATTACAGTCATATGTCTTACAAATCTGTCTGGACAATAATCCTGTAATTCAGAAAACAGTGCAAAACATCATGTCAAAATCAAGAATTAACATAAAAATTCCAGTGGATTCTGCATCACATCCCTTCTACAAAGCACAGCCCTGGTTCGGAGCATGCCAAAAGCATCGGAGCATCACCACAGAGAAAGAAGGGCTACATAATGGCTCCTGTCTCATGGGTGATAACAGAGAAGAGCAGGGTCAGTAAGAGTTATATATGTAGACAAACTTACTGAACAGGGCCTTTTTCTTGGGATATCTCCTTGTAATATGCTCCAGATACTGTCACGCCAATCTGATCAGGAGCAAAAAACTACCCAAGTGGATGATGAATCGTGTGACTAAGTAATAGCCTAAGTCAAGTGTGGATGTGACCGTTCACTGGAAGATGGCAATGTAATGAATCTGCTCCAGGGTTTAGGGGGTTAAGTGGCTTGCCGGAAGACAAGTTAATGATGTACCGCTGCATTCAATGAAGATTGATTGAGAATGGTATAAATGGGCAGTGGGCAAGGACAAAGAGGCTTGTTTTGGGAATGAGGCAGAATGGTGGGGAAGAGACAGATTACAGCTGAAGGTGGCTGGTATGTTGAGTTGAAAGAATAGTCTCAAAAAACATAGGGAGAGACATTTCAGGGACGATGATTTCACTCATGTCTCATACTGTGAAGCAAACAGCGAGCAAAATGCTCATGACAAGTACCTACTGATAACGTCCGCATTACCTACAGCCACCGGACTGACATCATTAGATACAGGGGTAACTAAATAGGATTTTGCATCCTCTGTCTTTGAGATCTTCCCCACATTTTGAGGTAGCACACTGATTAGCCTGCATTAAAAATGCAATTTAAACCCAGAAGGCTGAAATACCCAAGAATGCAACCGCAGGAGGAGAGCAGGGAAGTACAAAAAAATGCAATTATCCAAGAGTGTTGTCCTCTAGCCTTGCAGCAAACATACAGCATTAATATTTCAGAAAACAGGGACACAGTGACCATGGTGGAGTTTCAACACAAGGCTATCATCAGCAGGAAAGACTGTACTTAGAACAAAGAAGCTAAGCAGAGGTCACAAAAACAAGTTCAACAGGTAACTGACACAAAGACATAAGAAACACTATCATTATAGTCTAGCCTGGGTGGAAGAGCTTTACAGGTTATAAATTAATAGTCTCAAAATGCTTTTAATGCAAGCTAATACTGCACAGTATTGCTATACCCACGACAAACACAAAACCTGTGCCCAATAAATGCCTAAGACTCCAGTTACAAAATAAAAATAGGAATTATTTTGGTCTGATAACGAGACAACTAAAACCAAAAATCACACAAGGAGACATGCAGTGCAGGGAAATTTCAGTGGCCTGGATACCATACAGATGTACAGAACAGACAACCCTAATCTCTAGTCTTGTTAGCTTCATCTATTAAGTAAGCCTGGTTGTACAATAGAGCTACAACTGCCCTCAATGAATCTCATTATAGCACTCATTTGTTGTAATGGAAAGGGCACTTATTCGTAATAACTCACAGTGGCTCACTTTAACCCACCCTACCTTTCTGTATCCCTCCTTCTCCCCTTCCACTTAAACTAGCATCCCCAGGTGTATCAGGCGTGTAGTAAATATCCAATAGGTTCCCATCATCATCATCATTTTGGTTGATGGATACTTCTACTGGTACCATAGTTTCAGGAATTATGCTAACTCCCAGGTGCAGCATTTAGGTCTGTTTTGATTTATTTTGCCTCCTAAGTGCCAGAATAGGATCAGGATGAATTCATAGTTACTACAGGCCTATGCTGAGGATCTCAGCACCTCACGTTCTTTGAGAGACATGCAAATTAAAATTTTCCGTTAAACAAAATAAAGATTTCCTTCCATCATGACTGAAAACAGAATGATCATTCAGGTCTGAAACAGTATTTACCAGAGTTAACAGCATTGTTCTTCCCAAGACAGCATTAACACGTAAGTATCCAGCCCTAGCTTCTACCCAAGCTGGGTTACTGCTGCAAAGCAGCAGGAAGAAGCAGTGGGTTAGGCACAATTCATAAAAATGGACCCATAGTGACTACTGGAATCACACAATAGGTAGGCTTCCTTCCCAACACTGTTTTTTCTGTCTGGGAAACATTCATGTTGTAGTCAGGACCAGCAAACGTCAACAGGGCTTCAGCATGGGAATGGGGTAAGGACCACATCTACAACAAGCAAACATCTGTGGTGTGGTTAGAGGAGACTGGATTCCTCTAACACAGCCTGCAGTGTGGTGAACAAGCGGGTGTCTTCTCTGAAAACCACAAAGTCAAAACCTCATATTGCTGTATGAACTCAGCTACCTGGGCGGACCGTGTCCCCCACACTGCAGCACTACTGGACCCAGGTGGCGGGTGTCTGACCAGGGCACTGCTCCAGAGAACAGAACAGGGCTACTAGAACCAGCACTTCTAAGACATGTCAATGTGCTTTCCAATCAAAATATTTTCAGTCGAAATATTTTTCTGTTAACACATGTGGAGTTTAGCAGTTTCTCCCCCAGTGGAAAAAAAAAAAATAATTAAAAAAACCCAACAAAACACAAAACAAGTGTCTGAGGAACAGAGACACACAAAACATAATTTAGTCAAAAAACCAATGTACCATTCAAAAACCACTTCTGACTCTGCCTAATTAGACCTTATATTTACCTCAGCCCAGGACACTTTTTCCTAGGGCCGTACTTGCTCTACCAAGCACACCTGGTCCCTGCCAGAAGTGCTCTAGAGGGACCCATCACCCTACCTACCTCTAATCTTCATAGGGACACTCAGGTACGTTTTATAAGTGAGCTACAGTTCTGTACTAAAGCCTTTCACCTCTGAGTACATCTAATCTTATACTGGGGGGGGGGGAAGAAGAAATAAATACAACAATAGTTGTTCTCTTATTTTAAAAACATCTCAATTGTACTAAAAGTGCTAATTCGGTTTGCTCAGTTCAAATCACTCCAGCAGCAAACGCAGCCTGCATCTATAAAGTGCTCTGCTGCATGTGCCTTATTAGCTAATTCTCTCACATCAAGCTCATTTAAATCTATTTGTCCCAGACCACCCTCTTTAAAGAGAGAGAGGAGGAGGATGGGATCTCTGGCTACTCAGGCTCCCGTCCTATTTATGACTGAATGTTTAAGGATGCTTTACAAAACTTTCTCAGTCTCCTCTTGTAATTCAAATCAATTGTAGGCATAAAACAAAAATTCTGGAATTTATATTCCTCCCCCCACCCCTTCACCCCCCAAGAAAAAAAAATACAAGGTTTAATTTTATAATTGAAGAAATAAAAGGTTCTTTTCAAACCTGACATTAAAAATCTCTATTAAAAATGGGGAAAATGAAGGTCTAGGATGACAGTCTTTATCAAAGTGTATATAGAGACATTATATGTTCCAGTAATTGTTTAGGCCGGTGAATTAATGAATCCCTGGCTGTAAGTCTCCATTTGAAATTATTTCAGTGGTGTCTGCTGCTCTGCTGCTTTGGAAAAGCCTGTTGTCTGAAGCTCTGGAGAAGGGCCTTGAACCCTGCCATTCAATCCCTTTCAGCCCATCAGCTGAGTCTAATTGCCAGAAAGCACACGAGACCCCTAAGCCTGATTGTTCCCCGACCTCCTTTGAGGTTCTGAGGCATGAAAAGCAAAAGGGGAAAAAAAGCTCTCTTTTGATCTTCTGTTTCTTTCTCTCTCTCTCTCTCTCTTTTTTTTTCCTGCCTACTCCTACTCTAAGAATGACACATTTCTTTATATGGCTTCTCCTTCTTATAAAGACAATAATTAATAAGGCCTTTATAAAATGAGGCTTGAATTGGTGTCACCTTCAAGGGTGGTCCGGGGCTCTGAAGTGAAACCCCCGGTGGGCTTAGGCATTGCATGGCCTTTGCACAGGTCAGGTTTAAATACCCTGACCTCAATTTTCACTCTCCTCCACTAATGAGCCGATTCACACATGGATACAAAATTATACGAGGGAAAAGACAAAAGGAGCAAGGTGTAGTTGACACCACATTGGCCAAATTTTATTATCATCTTTGTGCCTATGACATCACAGCTGTGGACATTGTCAAAGCGGTGAGACCGCTCGCGTTCTCCCCCACCCCACTTCTTTTTGTTCCCTGCCATCAGCTTTATATAATTACTTTCACAAACTCACACTCTCTGCCTATTATTTGCTCAGATGTCATGAAACTGTGATGTTAGGTGGGACTGGGGACCAGTCTGGGTTCTTGTGTGGTTACACATGCAGAACTGGGTCGCTTTTCCTGAGGTTCTGCTTCACTGCCTCTCTGTCAATTGTGAGGATAAAGTGGCATTATGTGTATCTATTCTATTTCACAGGCTTATCAATTTGACACCAAAAGTTTAAAAAAAAAAAAAAAATCATCACACCAGGGATGTTACGTGTCCATTAAATGAAAATTGTTGGTTGTTGACATTGAATGAGTTGTCAAAGACAGCAAGACACGCATTGCGTAAGTTACTCTATTAATGCAAAATGTTTAACAAGTTTATTAGAGAAGAAGCTAAAGGGGGCAAAAATGATGCTACGACAGCCACACCCGTGGGTTGCAAACCTGTCAAATCCCGTCAGAGGAGCAAGGTCAGTGTTTGGATTGAAGACAGAATCAGCAGGAGGCACTCTTCCTCTGAGTCAGTGGATCCCACACCCAGGCGCCTTCCTCGGGTATATAGGACAGTGCCTCAGGGCTCATTCACAAGCTAACGTTTCTGCCTGACACAGCCACAACATGTTGTTGATAAGCTCAGAAACAAGTACTAAGTATTTCTAGGAATTAAAAAAAAAAAAAATATTATCCTATGCCACTTTTTGTTACCATAGGAAAGCTGACTCTAATGTTTAATCACACAATTAGGTTCTACTGTCCTGAATCCATAATATAGTTTCAAACGGTTGTTGTTTTCTTCACTTCTTGTCCTGAGAGGTGCAGTGTTGTGGTTAAACACTGAGCTCCTGAGGTGGGCTGCACATCACTCAAGCCTGGACTGATTTCTGCGCCTTAATCTGGCTTTCTGGTGTGGTGTAAGGCTGCTGAATAAATATATGCAACACACTTGAAAGTCTTTGCTCTAAAAAAAAAAAAGCAAAAAAAAAAAGCATGCTATCACCTTTGGGACAATATTGGAGGTCTCACCTCTCAGGCAAAACTCAAAATGAATTAACACTATTCTTATTAAGAACAAAACAGACTTTAAAAACATTGGTTCGTTAAACACCATAATACCACTATACAGCTAATAATCCTTTCATCCTTCTGCAAAATAAGACAACGCTGGACTGTTAAACAACAGGTATTTAACAAAGTACGATAACTCTCCATGAGCATCTCCCCTTTGCAACGAATTAGTAAAAAAGGAATATTATTAGTTACCACTATTTTTTCATGCAGGTGGCTAATGAAAATGAATTGGCAGAAATTTTACCTTCCTTTTTAAAAAAAAATGGCAGTCTCCGTCTCCTCTTTATATTGTCTAATATAGATCAGTTTTGCAAATATAATATTAAAGAAATGTCCTAGATGATGTACATCGTGCACCTACATACACAATATTCCAAAAGACAAGCACTTCAAAACATAAATTATCCAACACATTATGCTTAAAACTCAAGAAAACAGAAAGAATTTTATCAGATATTTTCTAGCCTGAAGTATTAAAAAAAAAAATCCAAACACCACAGACAAAAAAAAAAAAAAAAAAAAAAAAAAGACCAAAAAACTAATATATGCAGCACACGAATTTCGTGCCTATGTAGGAGATATCTGTGAGTGCTGGTAGTGAAGGAGAAGAAAATATGCAAACATCGCGGATAATTTTACAAAATGTATAAACTCCTCACTGGCACATGAAGACATTTTACACTTCAGCACAGTAAGACAAATATGGGTTTGGCAGTATTTTTCCCCTTCGAATCATGTATATTAAGGACATTTTCTGGCAGACACTTCCCATATTTCATCAGGACTGCCAATGAACAATCAAAATGAGCTAATAACTTTCTTTGGGCACATGCTGATGGAAGAAAACAAACTGGAATAACCTGATTTGGCCTCACCAATAGCTTTTTGTGTGAGAGCTAATCAAGGCTACAAGTAAAGAATGGATTAATTATGATCTCAATTTTTTTATCACTTTCTAGTCAGCTTCCAAGGTGCTAGTGTGTTTACGAATACTTTCTAGGAAATTAATAGCACACCTTTGATACACAAATTTCTCTCAAAATACAAAAATAATAATAATAATATGGGGTTCAGGGAGGTTTTTAAATGCAAGCAAAATAGTGCAAAATTATAGTTATTACTAATGGGACCAGAAATTCTATGGGTCTGATCTTCATTTAATATAGCTTTGTAAATGTGCATTGAATGATACAAATTTTTACCTGCTGAGGATCTGGCCTTCTAATTCATAAAAGCAGTACCTTACTTTGGGATGAGACCATCATGCAATCTGTTTCCGAGTCACTGGTGGGGCTGAGGGACTGGCATTTTGTCTGGCTTTTAGCAAAGTGCTATTGAGCAGCGCTATGAAGTGCAGAAGGAGAGCAAACTAAAAGAGAAGAAATTCATGGAATGCTTGCTAGCTAACAAAGTGTTCTTTAATTTGCAAAAAAGTAGTCAAGAAATACAGAAATTAATGTTTGTAGGATCACCACAACTCCCCTACCCAGAATGCACAGAATGAATTAGATTCTTTCTTTTTTCTTTCTGCACCATCATTCCAGTTCCAATCTTTACAGATGTATTAAATTTCTAGGCTGTTCCTTGTAGCGCATAGGACAGCAACATTAGGTCTTCCTCATAAAGCAGAGAGAAGTAGCAAACAGCCTGAAAAATCTCTCTTTCATATGCTTGATTTGAATTGGGCATCGTGTCATTCTAGGGTATTTCCTAGCCACAATTATTCAAATATAGAAAATACAAAATATCATGTCTATGCTACATAGAATGAATTATGATGATACTATTTCTTTTTGCTTAATTCCGTACAGTGACTGGGTGAAAGGTAAGGATATATCATATTCTAAAATGCATATAAAATACTTAAAATCAGAATAGTCTGAAATGCCTGGTTCCTCACTTCTCTACTATGTTTTATGGCATTGAAAATCAAATAGGCTTTTTGGTGAGTAAAGGACTATTGCAATGGCAGTAAAGCTTGGCCACATAAAATCATAAATATCAGTGTGGTGAAAAAGACTTAGATATATTCAAATATATCATATAGTAGCATTTATCTGAACATAACTACATGAAATCAAGCTATGATGTAATATAAATTCATAAGCCTTGCACTGGGCCAACCTTGTAAATGTTGTCCTCCTCGAGAATTAAAAGTATTTATAAAACAGTCTGAATGAATACCCATTTGAAAGCAATGTTTCATTTTTATAGTACTTAGTTACTTTTCTTTCCAAACACACACAAAAAAAAAAGGGATGGGGGGGGGTGGGGTGGGGTGCCTTCTGAGACCACCCACAACCAGCAGAGTGAACAGCACATGGGCTTCTTCATGGATTGTCTATGAAACTGCTAATACCCAACAGCTAGCACACCCTCCGGGGAAGTTGCTTAGACATGAAACTAATAAAGACATCTGCACATGTCTCCCTGCAGACACGGCTCCAAAAGGGATGCCTCTTCACCAATATTCCCTTTGACAACAACACATTCTAATAGGTACCTTATGAACTCTGTACTACTAAAATTATAAAAGTGCCATCTGCGGAAATATTTCTCTAAATATGATTCCACCACATTCTTAAACCTGTCACAATATCACTAATTATAAGAGTTCAAGAGCAGTGGAAATCTTAAGTTCCTTATCATTCCACTCAGCTGCTGTTTGTCACAATTCCACTCCCTTGGTAGTATCACTTTGCTGAAAAAGATTCACCATCACAGATGCAGCAGTACCATTGGCTTCTTTTCTCATTAGAGATTCCTCATACCAAGTTGCTGTTATTCTCTTTGCACCAAGTCTTGCTGAAAGTGCAGAAAGTTGCTGTTTCATCCCCAGCAAATATCCTGATTTTAAGCCTTATAAATTCCAGCAGGAAGTAAATCAGGTCTGAGGACGCGGGAATTTCTACGCTGGCTCTAGCAGCATCTACAGACCACTGGATTCTCAAGGTTCTGCCCCAAATTAGGTACCAAATAAAACTTTCTATCATTTTCCCTGTCTGTGAGTATGGCTGCCACAAAGCCTTTGGTCAGAAGTTTGTTCTTCCCATTTACCTAAGGAAAGCTGACCTCACGCTCTTCAGCAGCGGTGAGAGACTGATTTATTTTGCCATCATCTCTACTATGGACATAGTCCAAAGTTCTAAACTTGGTCAAATTGTATACCTCTGATTGAATACTGTGCAAGGCTTCTTTTTCTAATTCACTAAATGTTCAGACATTTTTGGTACTAAAAGTTTGTCACTAAGGAGACTTTGCTGAAAGCTGTTATGGATAGAAAAAAAAATATCCTTTTTAAATGAATTCATTCAAGGAGGAGTAAACGGAAACACCAAATGGCAAATACTTTTTTTTTTTTCCCCAAAACAATTACAGCATTATTTTATGTGAAATCTGTTCTGTAACAATGAGAGAAAATTAGTGTGTGTTCTATTCAAAAGATACTGCAGGACGGATTAACATTTATGATCCAGAGTTCAGTGACTTGAATGTTTTCATTTTCTTTTTTTTATATTAATTGGATTTTCCAGTATACACTGAAGTGGTAAAATGCATTTAATCAATATGCTTTGGGACTAAATTAGCAAAGTACTAATTTTGTTGTGCAAGGTTATATTATGTATTGTACATTTTTAATCACAGTATTCTCAGTTTATTTCTCATTTGCGAATCTTATGATCCCATTGTGTATAATGCAAAGAGAATAGTCAGAGTAAGCCTCATGAGTTCAAATACATAGAGGAGGAATGCTTTCAAAAGGGTGAGTTTATTAGCTTCTCATCCTAACCTGTACAGTATGACATGAAATTGTTATGCAGCCACATTGCCTGACAGTCAGCAAGAGCTGCCGTAGCTCATCCAGCATTGTGGCTTAAATTTCAATATACATTTTTAAAAGAGAGATGCCTGCTGAAGGGATGCGGAAGGCGGTGGTTTTAGGGAAGCTGACCCTAAATGCTTCACCCGTCCCAGGTGTCGCCCACATCCTTCAAGGGTCATCTGGCAGAGGAGCAAGAGACTAGAAAGCAGCCCCGATGGGCATTACCAGGATGGTCTCATGCTCATTCAGCTGAGAGAGGGAAAGGACAAAGAATCTGTATGCACTGCTCCACAAAGGGAGAAAAGTTCCATTAAATAGCAGAACAGTGAGAAAAGGGCCAAAGAAGCTGCTTAGATCAGACACCAGATACTCCTGTCCCTGGGAAGGAGAGAAGGAACTCAGTGTGCTCACGGCTCTGTGGCTGGGAACAGGGAGTAAGGACCTCCTTCAACCTGCCACCCTGCAGGAGTGCAGGACAGGATCCTGGGAGAACCGTGAGGAAGGAAGAGTCGCATGGCCACAGACGAGGTTCCCAAAGACGTGTATCGCATTTGCACACCACCGGACTGGGACAAATTTCATCCAGGCCAGGTGTGGCCAAAAAAATCACATACTTCTGCTGAACTAGCCAGAGTACATAATGCGGCATTTATTCTGACTCGATGCTCGTACGCTAAAACTTAAAGCCAAAGCTGCCACGCTGAACAACTTCTAATCAGTTTAGTGCATTTATAGGCAATCAGTGTTTTGTGTTGCAGGGTTACAGTCTTTTTGACCCAATGCCAGGAGCCCAAACCCCAACTTAACTATATGATCTGATTCATTCTGTGGGCTGAGAAGCATGGCTGTGGATTACACGCACACAGGGCAGGAAGGATAAGACGTCTCCCATGTAGCTGGGGGGTTCTGTTAGTTTAAGCCCTGACAATCACTACACATTCCCAAACAGAATTCTGCATCTGGCAGGGGAAACAGAGGCAGCTGGTGGGGTTTCAAACTGAGCTTACATCAATGGGGCAAATTTAGTATCAAAGTAGCATCTTACCTTCCTCTAGAACATATCTCATCTCCTCCTTTCTGCCCCTGGAGCATGACGTTTGTTCCTTTAGACCACACTTTTCTGTCACCTTCACTCAGAATAAAGGAAGTGACATTTACAGTGCAACACCACTAAAGGAAAGGCTATTTCTCAAGATTCATTTTTAACCTGAATCTTTTCAAAGGGATACACAGGTTAAAAAAAAATATATTAAAAAAAGCCAGGTTGCTTTGGCAACTGCCTGAGGCTGGCACTGCAGCCCTGTTCCCATGCACGCTTGGAGGCACCGAGGTACAGTGCCGGCAGCACTTCTCAGGGGGTGGCTCTCCTCAGCATCACCCTGTAACCACAGGCTGTACCTGAAAGGCACATGGAGGTCTTACCTTTAATGGGTCAGGATGAAAAGTAATGATTTGCTCAGTAGTGGAGAACCAGTGTTAACTGTCTAAAATGGTGTGAATGGCTCAGATGTTCAAGGGCAGTCTATCAGGCACCAGACAGTATTATCAGGATCACCTGTCTGTCAGCTGCATTACCTGCCTTCCCCCGATTCATTTGTTTTAAAGGAGTCATTGGGTTTACTTCAAACAAACCCAGCAACCAAACAAAGCAAAACCAGCACCTTGCTAAGACCCTAAGAGGAGAGGGGAAGAGTAACATATTTAAACATAAAGTTGAACAGAAAGGTTTAAAATTTGCAACCGATGCTGCGCAGCAAGGAGATAAGAGCCTTCCAGACAAGTTAAAATGCACAGATACGCCATTCAACTCCAGATAGATTCAAGGGGTGGCGAACGCAGATTACTCACATTACACCAGGCTATCTCAAGTTACTCAAATGACATAAAGGGATACAATAATCACACACTTGTCTCATTGTGTCAACTTTTTAACAGGGGAAAAGCCATTGTCCACTTCAAGAGGAAACAGCAAAGCAAACCAGATCAGATTATTCTCGAGTGAATTGTCAGGTTGAGGGGGGTTTCTACTTATCTGATACTAGCGCAGACACCGATAGCAAACAGCTCACCTGACTGCACACAAGGACCCATTCTCAAAGGCAAAAAGCAATCTGTCTCAATTATTAAAAAACAAATTAGACAATCAAACTGGACATTTGCCTTCTTTCTTAAGTCTGCCACCATATAAGGGTTGCTGTGATGTAGGTAGAGCATCTTTGCTAGGGCTCAGCTGCCCAGCAAAAATAGTGGAAAAATATCAGATCAGTGTTGTCTGGGATACAACCCTGGTGCCCTTAGGCAGGCAAAATAGCCACTCAGAATGGGGTGAAGACTGGGAAAAACTGTTATGGGACAACTGGGAAAAGAAATTTTTCTTTTTGCTTACAGCTCTTTTGCATGTATTCCTCATAGCGTTCATGGCATGGACACTGAAACTGGCTGCTGAACAGTATAAAGCTATTTGAGGTGGCAGAAACAGACTCAAGGTCATTACCAAAAATGAAAAACTATTAGCTGTAAGTGGGCAAGGACTCTGTTTTCTCTGAGCCCTCTAAGTTAACAAACGCAAAGCCCGCTCAGTTGGGCTTTGCATTTAAGGGGATTGCACTCCAAGACAACTAAATCAATTCTTCTGTGTGGATTTTAGCACGGCATACATGCACAGCTTCAGTACAGGAATGACGTGACACAGTGTTAGCTCATATCAACAGGAAACTTGGAATTAGCTTCAGAGGGCATTGGATCTGCTCTTTTCTGTCTGTAAAAGACACATGATACTATTTGCTTTAACCAGCTCTCCAAGGATGCTGACACAGTCTAGAGAAGAGCTGACCTTCTAAGCTAGTAAGAGGGCCACTGATGAACTAACCTTTCTTTTTAAAGGTCTCTCCTGGCTTTGTTACAGTCCATGCCTTCCTGCACAGTGGATACCTAACTGACCAGCTGTAAACAGCACAGAAACCTTGGGTTTAAGAGGTACTCAAGGAGTTTCACACCACATCCTACACTGGGCCATTCTTACAGTGCCTGTGCACTGAAGACAACGGACCAATTGGGTTTTTGTGAAAGAAAAATTCCTTTGGGGGGATTAAAAATGATGAAGTTAAGAGGCTTTCCTTGGTACAAAGTGACAGTCAGCTACAGATCAAAGGACTAGACTCTGTTTTCACTTGCAGTCCCCACCGAACGGTCCCTTAAAGGATCACACCTAACCAGATCACAGTAGAAAATTTTCTACCTAAATGTACATTGATTTTATTTCTGAAAGAGAAATTCTTACCAGGATCCAAGCAAACTACATATTAATGACAAAAGAAAATTAACATTTCTAATGCTGAACTAAGTTCATTGTCAATAACAAACATTTTGGTGCACTTTTGGATATTTTTCTTCTAAATAGGATGTACTTCAAACTTGAACAAGCTGTTATTAAGCTGTGTAATCCTTTTGCTCTGAATATGAGAGCCCATGAAGTAGCAATACTGCACTTAAGAAGATGCACTGGACCTCATGCCCTGCTCTGTTTGGTTTTCCCCAATAACCTAACTTTGTAAGGAAGATGCTGCCACCGTCTTTGGTCTTTCTCCATGAGATCTCTACTACCAGGACTACTCCTTGGTGCAAAAGTGCACTGGCTTTGTGTGCCCTGTAAGTCTTAAGGCTGCATCTGTTCAGAGTCCTGTGGAGGCTGTACTACCAAACCTCACTGAACGGGGGATAAAGTGACTTTCCCCGGTTGCTACTCCAGCTCCAGGTATTTAAGTGTGTATTTTGCTGAGTGTCTCAACCACAATAACAGCAACATGGTACTTGGTTGGGTTTTTTGAAAGCTTGTGGTAATTCATAACCACACATCTTAGATCAGAGCAGAGCCCTAAATGTAAAGTCTAGCAATGTGAATACGAAGATAATTAGTAATCGGAACTTTTGCTTTCTCTTGAATCCTTGTGTTCCCGGAAAAAAACATTACCAGAGCATTAAAGCAGAGGAGATAATCAGGTTTTTTCTTGACACCACCAAACTGTCTACACATCCTAGTCTGAACAGCTTTTGCAGTTTTAATTTTCTCCCTGCACCTCTATATATAACACAGGAAACATTTTCTGTGGTTTTAGTCCACACAGTGTACAGAAGTTTTGTGACTCTGCCCCCCAGGCTCCTGTGTGTTATCGCTTCAAAGGTGCTGATCTCTTTTAAATGTCCCTTTTGACAACTCAAATCTCTGAACTGGAAGTCAAAATTGGCTAAACTGAGATCTGATAATCGGCAGTTTTACTTCCAACCGCATCCTGTGCTTGCAGTAATAAAAGCAGTGATTATCTTTGATATAGTTGATGATGTTAGCAGGATAGTAGGTATTCCAGCTGCTTAATTTAATTTCAAATCCCAGTGACAGCATCTAATGGTTGCAGTTTAGCTGGTGCTACAGATTTCATCTTGCACTGACATTGATACTGTCAAGGTAGCTTTATGTTCTCACCTGACTGCAGAGTCCCAGCAGATCACTCCTCAGGTAACCATATTGTTTTGAAATCACAGGATCACTTAAATTAAAACCCTTTTACTGATTAAACAAAAATAAAATGGGACTCAAAAAGAACCCTTGATACTACTACTAAGTAAGGACTATAGAAGATAAAATTCAAAATACAGAAGTTCAGAGACCTTTGTGCACTATGAAGTATCCTGTTGAAGGTAAGACTGCACATAGTAACAAAACTTAAGGCCCTGCTACCCTGTATTTCTCTTTTCTGAGACAACAAAGAAAGATGCATTAAGATACATCAGAAATATACCACTGGCCAGTCAGTGTCCTACATTTGCCAGTGGATGTTAGGAGAAACACCCACACTCAGGCCAGAGCCTGCCAATGTCCTCTCTACTATTTTGTTCATTATGGTGGCTTCCATATGCTAAAATTATCCCCACCACTAGAAGCGGTTCTGCTTTTCCTGACCTACAGCTTAGTCCATCAGAACTATCCTAAGCATTCCAGGGATGCCAGAATATAACATTGGACAAAGAGAAAAGAATTTAAAACAACAGGCAGAAAATTTGTCTGTGTCTCACAGTGGTGGGACTGAGCATAATGGGATGACAGAGCAGAGGGAGGCAACGTTTGATCGCTTTTTCTTTTTTTTTTTTTTTTTTTTTTTTAGGTTCAAAATCTCTAATTGACGCTAACTACAACATTGTGCTATCCAGGCTAATTCGTCAGTATCTGAACTAGCCTAGCCTCCGTTCTGCCAGCTGCAGTCAGAGGACAGAAGCGCTGAGCTTTGCTGTTACAGGACTTTCATTTCTGGATTTTGTTTTTACTCCATTTACCTGTGCAGAGCAGACATAAGCATCCCCTCGTCCCTCTCAATTTCCATATCTATTTCCTATAACTTGCTTTCCATGCATTGCATTACTTAAAGAGCTGAAACAGCCGTGAGAAATGAGCCACTAATTAAGACATACTGACTTCCAAGACCTTCCTGAAACACCAAGGAGTTTATTCAGATTTCTCTGTTTCAGGAAGGCCTTGTTTAGCATTACAATGGCCAGGCATATTTCTGAGCCTCTCCGGAAAACTGGATTAGAATCAAAGCCCAAGATCACAAACTAAAATGACAACAAAAGCATTTGCCTCATCATTTGTGGACACTTCTGGTACAAAAAAGTTCCATTGCCAGATCAACGCTGAAACTGCTGAGCTTCCCCAGGAGATTAGTATGGGGGAACTCACATGATGCTCACCTTCTGTTTGTACCGGTGGTCCCTATGATTCGTAAGTACCAAGATATTTCTGTGAATAGATTTTCTTCTTCACTGTTGCATGCCCACTTTGTGTGTCTTCACTAACATTCTCAGTATTAGTTAATATCCTCTAGTTCCATAGACAGAAGTGAGAAGACTGTAGATCAGAACAGAAAGTCTGAAATTTGAAAGGGTACCTACTGTCAGAAGAGTCTGAAAAGGACACGTGGTACAAAAGCACAGAAATCCCATCGGCTGGCAGGTTCATGCTGATTTTTATGGGCATGCTACAACAGAGATGCACACATGGTCCTCAAAAGATTGTCGTTGCCATCATCCTGAAGTGAGGCATCCAGACTGTTCCCTGTTTGGTCCAGGAAAGGCAACCACTGGAAACCGGCTGGACTAATTGTACCATCAGCATCCTGGTTTCCAACACACCCTTTTCCAGAGTGATCCCAGAGTTTATGGGAACTGCTTGTGCAGTAGGACCTCGATGTTCCTCTCAATTACCTGGTCAACCACAGCACTGAAACGGGCCTCTTTCTGGGTTAATGAAGGAGAACAAAAAAAAAACCCAAAAAAACCAAAAAAACCCAAAAGAATTTAAGGAGGACAGTCCAAACTCAGAATAATCCAGAAAAACTGGACAGCTATAAATATCCTGCCAGTCCTGGTTTCATCATTAGGTAGAGTATAATTAAGAGATTAAATGGGTGCATATAATTAAAGGATGAAATAGTTGCAATGTGGTTGTGGGACACTGCTCTGGGCATATTGTCCTTGCACCACATCCCATAGCACTGGAGATAGCCACCTGGGAATCACAGTTTCTATTACACAATAAAGATAAAGGAGGATATGAACAAAACAGAAAGGAACAGACCAATGGGTGAATCTTGGTCTGCAAAGCAAACACAAGGAAAGTCCTTCCAGGGCAACACAAGATCTCTTTGTCCAATCCTGCGCCACTCTTAAGCAAGCTGTGGAATGCAGCATGTATGAGCTAGAAAGCAAAAGCAGAAGCGAGAGGTGTTTGTCTTTGCAAGCTGTCAGTCACCCTGACACAAAAGAGGGGCTTCCCTTCCCTGCACAGGGCTCTGGATCAGCAAGCTCAGTTTGGCAAGACACATTTCTAGTCCAATTGGGAAGTTGGAATTGCAGGTCTTTGAGAGAGACCAGAGGATGGACTGGCTTAGGCTTTTGAAGCTCTTCTGAAATAGGAAGGGAAGACGGACTATTGAAACTGTATTATGGAAAAGGAATCTTTTTTTCCCGCCATTTCCTTCCACCTTTTAAATATATTTAATGCTACTTGTTCTATTAACCTCTTCTGAACTGCAGCCTGCTGATTTGTTGAAATAAAAATGCTGCTGTACCCTGCTGCTGTTCCAATATATGATAAAAGCGAGCAGTTCTCACAGAAAACCCTGCTGAAATCATTAGCAGTCTACCTGAGTAAGGACTATGTCAGGTAGTGACAAATTCTTTTTAAAAGGGAGCTTGAAATTAAAATACCTTTTTAAAAATGTGTCCATATGTCTGTACACTAGAAGTAGAGATTCTCTGCTGGAAACCTTTTCATCTGGATGAGGCTAAGATAGGAAGTGTAATAAGGAGAAAGGGTAGAAATAATATTTACAGTAAGAACAAGAACTTCAGTCCCCTAATTCTTGGTCTAAATCTGTCTCTCTTGCGTGCGTACCCAGACCTTTGCACGCACCGGTCTCTGCTAATGCCTCAGCCCTTGTGTGAGTGCTGAGACATGTGCAGCGCTCTCACCGCTCCAGCATGGGAGCTGGCTGCTCCGGTGACCTTGGCAGCTGAAGGACCCAGATGCCCAGCTCCAGGATGAATCTCTGCAGCAGTGTCATGGGGTGTCAGCTCGTCTTCCCTGGTCTCCTCCTTGGCTTCGCTGACAGAGCTGCCTGTGGGGTCTGGTGTGGGGTCAGCTGCCGCTGTGCTGCTCTGTCCTCCTTGAAGTCACTTTCCTTTGATTTCTGAGGATGAGGTGCATTCTCTTGACAAGATGCATCTGCAGTGTTTGATTAGGGTAAAAGAAGTGTGGGGGGAATATTCCCTACAATTTTATGTGTAACAGTGTGCTAGCTGCCTGTAGCCCAACTGGTTTCCAAATGACAGAGGAAACTTAGAGCCTTCTAGGAAGCAGGGATGCAAAATGTCAAATAACTACTGTACATACATCTTTCTTTTACCAAGGGTAAAATAACCAGCTTTCTGCATTTCACGATTCAATCTATTTGCTGGAAATAACATAATAGAGTTGTTAAATAAAATCTAATAGGCTAATAAAAGCCAAGCATTATCATGCTGTACCTCTATCAAGGTATAACGTGCATGTTTATTATTAAAAGCACCATTACTGAAGTATAGCTTACTTTTATGCTCTGTTTGGAACAGAATTTAATAATAGTAACACAAAAAAAATTATAAAATTGCTTCATGGAGCCTTTTTTGTATCTGAAGGGTCTATGAATATAAAAGCATATCAGGGCCAAATCCAGAAGGTCTTTCTCAGGCAAAACTGATTTTAGCAGAAATAAAGCCTGATGGACTAAAGGATTTGGTCAGTAATTTATGGGACCCTTATCTCTGATCCACCTTCTAGGAATGCTAGCTTCTGGTACAGAGCAATGTAATATGCTTAAATATCTATGATTAATTCGGGTAATCTGGTTTATAGAGCCCGCTTATGTAAATGAAAAGGATTTACCTTTATGTCTGAGATGAAAAAAAATATACATCAGATACAGTGAACCACATATTACAGAAAATGGCCTGGCTGAATTGTATTAATGTCTCAAAAATGTTGAGAAATGCTCTATCTTCTCCTTAAGCCAGTAATCATAGTACCTACAAATTGCATATCTTATCCTACTTTACACATAGGCAGAAGTGGGCAGCGGCTGTTTTGAAGGCAGTATATCTCTAATTTGTACTCCTTACAACAGGCTTTTCAAAGCATAACAGAGACCCGCAGCTAAGGACTTTCAAAATGAGGAGAGGGCTGCGAGGGATTAACGCTTTACCTGGTAAATGGAGCGGAAGTCAACTATCAAAGAAAAACAGCAACATTCCCGTGGGTCCAGTCTTAAGGACTGCAGGTTTTCATGTGATGAAGTGGTAATTCAGTTCAAAGTATCAGAGAGACTTTGGACGGAGAAGTCCCTTTGTATATCTGTCCAACAAGAGCTACAAATTTACAGATTGTGATCAGCTTGTCTGACCCTCTCCAGAGCACAGTTCTCTGAGCTAGTTCTTGTCTGAGAAACAGACGGTCTTCCAGTTTAAAAACCCTCTTCCATTTCCACTGACACCTAGGAAAAATTTTCACCGCTTCAGCAGAGGAGCTCTGAAGACACAGATCCTTGACAAAGGATTCCCACTGGATTGACAATTGCCCAAATACAACAAGGGGTTCTCTGAACCACCCTTTTTATTTTCAGCACATATGCTGTTCCACAGAACAGCCATGTTCCTTGCTAGCAGAGCATTACTAAGGAGCCTTTGAGGCACCTGCAATTCAGAACATCCTTCAGACTGCTCGATCTCGTCCTTTGAACAACCCTCCATTTTCCTTGCTTCAGCAGCAAGTACCTTAATGCTATACTATAAATATGTATGATAGATTACAGATTTGCAAATAGTTATGTACACATGAAAAGCCACTGGACATCAGCCTTTTCCAAACACAATTCTGTAACTACAGGCACTTTGCAGCTCTAGAGGAAAAGCCAGGTAATTTGCAATGGCTAATACTGTCTTTTAAATTAGCTAACGCTACATAATGTGCAATCCTTTCTCAAAAAGAGAAAAGTAAATGTCGTTTTGATGGAAAACTACAAGTTCTCCAGTTTCAGATGACAGCAGATGTCAGGAAAAAGAAATGAGGGGCAGGAGTTCTAGGTCCAGCGTGGACAAAATACAAGCTGATATTCCACCTAGGACTGCTTGACAGGTAACTGCCCTGAGAGCACTGCCGAGACAAACACGAGGATAGGCTTGGATGGGGTTAGACTAAAATAGACTTCAGCAATGCAGAGTTTAAGCTAATATTCTTTACTTAGAATATTATGTCTATCGCACCTTGCGATGTAATCCCTATATGCAATTCCCATAGCCAAAATCAGTTTGTCAAGTTTAGTAAAACAATGTAAATAAGAAAAGGCGTCCAAAAACCCTCTGATTTCATATTAAAGTGAAATCAACACCCGCAACCAATAGAGACGTTCATAAAGAGATAAAACACCTCAAAGCAAAGCATCTGTGTTTGTGCTGCTATTTCATGTCAAGGCAATTACAGTGATGTTATTAGGAAAGATCAGGGAGGGAGCAGTGTTGTCATATAGGAAGAAGAGAAAACAAACCTTTAAGCAATCATGTAGAGCATGCAGAACATCTTAAAGCTGGTGAAGGAACAAAGCTTAGCACTGTCAGGGTATTGATCTGTTCCAGAAGGTGCAGAGTTCTGCACCACTGTGATTGCCTTCCCTGCTGGGTTTAGAGAGGTCTGAAAGAATACAGTATTGATCTGGCCCAGTTCCTGAGAAGTAACTTAGTGATAAACACTGACTCCCGTCCACAGGCACTGAAAGCAAACTTGCAAAATAGCACAGCTCTGTTGCACACACAGCTCCTGTTACGCAGATAACAATACATAGGCAACACCAGCTCCCACTGCATTTGTAGCAGAAAAGTAGTGTTGTTTGCTGGCAAGAATATAACACCTGAAGACTTTGTTTCTGTTCCCATTTTTTTTCATTCAGGTATCGTAAGGTTGCTGGGGAATGTAGGTATTTTATTGTTTGTTCTGCACTCGAGAAATACTGAGTCTATAAGGAGGGTTTGTCTTAAATGAAGCCTCTAAGGAAATAAATCTGAAGTTCTGCATGTAACAAAACTGTGGCATTACAGTGAATGGTAAGAAAGAGAGGGAAAACTGAAGACTGAAGAATGTTTCTAAGTTTCTGTTAAGAACAGAGAAACACTGTCCTCATTCATTCTTCTGCCTGTAAGTTAAGTCTCGTGAATGTGTAACATCTGGGTATTCAAGAAAAAGCATTTCTACTCCTAAATCCCAAGAACAATGCTTTCCTGCAGACATAAAATTCACGTCAGTAACTGCGCATGGGAAAAAAGGCCAGCACGCACCTGCCTTTCAAGAACCTCTGGCTGCAATGGCATCCCCTCCCTGGTGGCACCACGGCTCAGTGCCAGTTGCACTGGAACACTCCAGAGGCAAGCAAGGAGGGGAGAAATAGAGTTTAAGCCAAGCTGACTAACGAGACTACAAACTTTAGGCAGCTAAACTACAAAGATCTGATGGGCTGCTAAAGGCAGCTCGATGAAGTATTATGAAACCTAAGTGTGTGTGTGGGAAGGCGCCTGTCCTACGGAGTCCTCAGCAGCTGACTCCTGTCCTCTCCCAGGCTGACCTCAAAAAGCACGTTGGCAAAGATGAACTGAACCACCTCCTGTGAGGTTCTGTTGGCGTGTTGTGACTGGGGTTTTTTCTGTGGCCATGCTGAAGACTTCTGCAGACTCCTTGAACTTTTGCTGCCTGAAGCCTGGATCTCTTTGTGGCTGATTCTGACCATCAGCTTGATCCCTGGAACAGCACCAGCCGCAGGATTTCCCTGCGTGCCGGTGCTGGACTCACCCCTGGGAGCCCTGGCTTCCATCTTCATGTTTTAACGCACAGCTGAGAACCACAGTCACTGGGTCAAATTTTCACAAATAGTGAAGGCACTGAATTTCCAAAAGGATTACTGCTGGGCTGCACGATCCTGCTCCCAGAAGGCCCTTGAAATAATGGTTGCCTGTTTTCTCTCTCCGTTGCACAGGTGCATAACCTCACCTGTGTGCCCCATCTCTTCACACTAAAAGAATTTCCCCTCCACGCTCTGTCAGGTCTGCTGAAATATGCTCCATCTTTCTGCTAAGCAGACATAGATCTTTTATCACATCACTTCAGAAAACAGTGCACATACTTTTTTTATTTTAGGAGGGTTTTTTTCTTTTTCTTCTTTTTTTTCTTTTTTTTTTTTTTTTCCCACCCCCCTGCAACTCCCATCACTGAGAACAAAAGAAAACTGTTTACCAGACATGGGCACCTGGTTTGGGTTTTGTTTTCCTCTTTTACTCTCTGAATTCAACTCTGTTTTTAAATAAAGAGACGCAGAAGAAGCAGCAGACCTCCTGGGTCAGACGGGTCAGCCTTCTCTATCGAGCAGGATTTTCCCATACACTCTGACCCCCTCAAGGATTTTATCTAGCCTGTTTTCTGAACACCTCTAATGATGGTGACTCAGCTACCTCACTAGGCAGCTTATTCATCTGTCTAGCCTAATTGCTCTTAGCTTCATTTTGTTTTCCTTTGTATGCAACATGAAATTTTCCTTTTTTTATTTTTAGACCATTTCTCTATCAAGGTGGGGAAAAAGCACAATAAATTGGCACCTCCAAAAAAAAATCACCATTCCTTCCAATCTGCAAATATCTGTAAAGCATGGCAACACTATTGTTGTGTCTTCCTAATTTATTAGCCCATGTGTAAGCTGTGCATGGTTTGCTCAGTGAAAGGATCAATGCAAGTAACAGCTGCAGATGTCCTGGCACCCCTGTATTCCTGCAGGAGTAGGAATGGTATCACCAAGATAACTTTACCTAGATAGAGGAATGGTGTATCTAATAGTCAGACCTCCACATCTTGAAGAACGAGACCAGGAGAGACAACCAAGCATTAGGGCAAGCAGACACTGCTTTGGTAATGATGGACCAAGTCTTCAGTCCTTTCCCAAGAAAACACTGATTTTCTTTAGTTGTTGAATCCAGGGAGCAGCATCAACAGAATACTTGGTAAAGCAACGAGATGCTGGGACATCGGAACAGCTATACAGGTGAGAAGGATCGAGTCCCTTGTTCCAAGAATGGAGATGTCATTCACTCTCAGAAAGCAACTCTGCCTAAAGACTGTTACAGGACTAACAGGGTACAGCAAGAGCTTCTCATCAATATTTGAGGGACTTTGTCAAAGAATTGCAAACTAATATCCTAAAAGAGTAACACAGATTGCTGTCAGCTGGGACTTCTTAGCAAGTCAGTAGTCTGCAGCCTCATGGTGGCATCAAATGGCACAAAGCAGAGGCAGCTCTGGCAGGCGCCTGCAGCCTGTTG